>NW_027187378.1:5562495-5692238 GCF_028583685.1 Petaurus breviceps papuanus
AAAGCAACCATGGCACCACCCAAAACCCCTCCCCCTCCCCCATCAACCCTTAGCAAGTCACTTAACCTCCAACTTGCCTCAATTTTCTCAACTGTAAAATGAGGAAAACAGCATCTACTTTGCAGTAATATTTGTAAAAGCACTCAGCCTGGCACATAGTAGACATTATATAAATGCTGATTTCCTTCCCTTTAGCAGTGGCAATGATGGCAGCAATTTCTTCCTAAGAAAGGGAGAAATAGGGACTAAATCCTGGGAAATATGGCACTTACTTGACATTTCCTTGCCTGCCTGGTCCCAAGATGGAGGGTCAAATCCACAATTTCTTGTACTTTGCATACTAAATTCCATTTCCTAACTGTAACTCACCCTTTCTGGCTTCTCCCTTTCAAAATCCTTCTAGACTTCTGGATTCCAAAACATCAGCAACTGGTGGACTTTGGGATAGCATATAATCGAGCATCTCATCTCCATGGCAACATAGGTACTACAAAAAGAAAAATATAGAAAAACTATGTGCAATTGATTGAGGAATGGTTGAATAAACCGTGGTATATGAATGTAATAGTATATTTTCCCCTCTTAAAGAATGATGAATGTGTCAAATTAGAAGAAATTTGATTGAGAAGACTTGTATGATGTATTAATATGGTCAGAAAATAAATCGAAGAGAATTTCTCTTGAGGGTAAGAATGAGGGTACTTTTGGCATCGTGTGCTGGGTTATGTCTGACTTCTAGTCAAATGATATAGAATGATTTGGAACAGGAAGGACTGGAGAATTGGACAAGGCTTTCAGGGCAACAGATGAGTATTATGATATCTCTATAATCACCTATAGAATTCAGAAAAGGGAGCAGCAGGCTAGCAAAAATATGACCTCTATTTTCATAAAGTGTTGAAGTACTCTAGAAGAGATTAATGACATAGCTCACATGTATATGAGCTAATGATGACATGGCAAGTTTGCAGAATGCATTGTATTTTCCTTGCCTTCCATTATCCCCAAAGGGATGACATATGTTGTATGAATATAGTTGACACCATTAGTTATTCTATAATTCAAGGTGAGACCCAGAGGGATGGAAATTAGCCTTTCTTACACTGAAATAGTAGAGTCAGGAATTTAGGGTGGGAAGGAACTTAGAAGGTTAAGTGATAGAACCTTCTGAATTTCATGAGACCCATGGAAATGAAATATACATGGACAGTGACAGAGCCAAGACATTGAAAGCCTGAATCTCTTGATCCTTAATTCAGTGCTCTTTTTTAAACATGGTTATGAGAAGCAATGTGACAGAGTGGATGGAAAGATGACCTCAGAAGCAGAACCACCTGAGCTCAAAGCCTGCCTTCAACACATACTGTGTGACTTGGGTAAAACCCTTAACTTCTCAGTGCTATAGGCAACTCTCTAAGACTGTAAGTTGTAGAAAAGATGTTGAGCTGCCTTGGGAGAGGAAGTCCTTCCACAGGAGCCACCAGCACCAGTGACATCACAGGTCCTATCCCCAGGCTACAGATATTTTAGCTGATTCCATGCATATTATCCAAAATAATAATAATGAAAGCTAGCATTTATGTAGCACTTAATATGTACCAGGCACTATGTACTTTACAAATATTATCTCATCAGGGCAGCTAGGTGGTGCAGTGAATAGATGGAGTCAGGAGGACCTGAGTTCAAATGTGGCCTCAGACACTTGACACACTTACTAGCAGTGTAACCTTGGGCAGATCACTTAACCCCAATTGCCCTGCCTTCCCCCCTCCAAAAAGGCAAAAAAACAAACAAACCCCAAAACAAATATCTCATTTGATTCTTTCAACAGCCTTAGGAAGTAGGAACTATTATTATCCCCATTTTACAGCTGAAGAAACGGAGGCATATGGAGGTTAATTGATTGCCCAGGGTTACACAGCTAGTAAGTGTCTGAGGTGGGGTTTGAATTCAAATGTTCCTGACTCTAAGCTCAACACTCTGTCTGTCCACACCACTACTAAGTTGCCTCCTGAAAATAAAGCTATTCCTATGGTTTTTGTTCAGTCATGTCCCGCTCTTAGTGACTCCATTTGGGGTTTTCTTGGAAAAGATACTGGAGTGATTTGCCATTTCCTTCTCTAGCTTATTTTGCAGATAAAGAAACCAAGGCAAACAGGATTAAGTGACTTGCCCAGTGACTGAAGCAGACAGAGGTTAAATGACTACCCCAGGTCAGATAGCTATTAAGTGTCTGAAGATAGATTTGAACTCAGGAAGATGAGTCTTCCTGACTCCAGGCCTGGCACTTTATCTACTGAGCCACTTAGTTGCGCATTCCCATGGTTAGGTTCTGAAAATTTTGGGGGTTTTGTGCATTTTGTAGGACACTCGTCAGGAGAGCTCCCTTATCATTTTTATGAACTCAGGCTTTGTTTGGGACTTTGCATCTCTCCATGGGGGGTTTGAATATGTCCATTGGATCCATTCATACCTCACTGAGGATGAGCTCATTCAGCAAACATTTATTGGAATTGATTTGTTGGCTAAGTCTGTTCTGGATTAGAGCCTAAAAGGGAGTCTTCAGTGAAGAGTCAGTCTTTTTTGCCCTTCCCCCCCCTTTTTTGAGAAACCCCAACAGAACTTAACATAGATCAGAAACCAGAGTTGACATGCCCCGAAGTGCCAAGGTGTGTGTGTGTGCGTTGTCAATCAATCAAGTACTTACCGAATGTTTTCTATATGTTAGGCACTGCACATCACAAGGGATACAAGTACAAAGAATGAAATAACTCCTACTCTTCAAGGAGTTTACATTCTAACAGGGACACAAATACACATACAATAATGCATAGAGTAAACACAAACAAAAACAAAGTAGCTGAAGAGGGAGGGCACTAGACCTAGGGAGGCCCAGGAGAGGCTCCATGTAGAAAGTGGCATTTGAGTTGTATCTCATAGGAAGGAAAGGATTCTGTGAAGCAGAGCCAAGGAAAAAGTGAATTCCAGGTATGGGGATGGCCAGTACAACAACATAGAGATGGGAGATGGAGCAGCAGGTGTGAAGAAAAGGATAAAAGGCCAGTTTGACTGTTTTCCAGAATAAAATCATATACACAGTTTTGCAGACTTTGAGCCACAAATGCCATTTGTCCCCTTTCCATGGAGTTCCAGAGAAAAGTTGAGCCTGGGTGTTGGGGTCAGGAAAAGCATAAGGTTTCTTTTTCCTGACAATTGAGTCGATCCTATCCATGCATATCAGAAGGAGTATCTATAGATCCTGAGTTCCTAACCCAAGTCATAGAGAGGTAGTAGAAACCCATGAGATGGCAGCCATGGAGATTGGAGCTATATGACCCAGTGTTGACAGTTCCTGAACTTTCAGACTCTTAGATAGAGGAGAGAGAAAAGAATTCCTGAACAATGAAGAATTCAGGAAGAATTGCAAAGTCCAGTTTTCTTGTGATAGAAGGAGGAGTTTCTGGGATATACCAGATTAATGGGGAAAAGAGGATCATACATGTGACTTTTGAAGTTGGGACCAAGCTATAATATGGTAGAACAAAGGACCTGTACTTTGCCTTCTGCTATTAACATTATTTATTTGGACAGTGATGGTCTAATGAGAAGGGGATTGTCTTTCTAGCATTTTCAAACACATTTTTCTCTGGGTAGTCTGAGTATTCAAGGAAGTAGTTGTAAGGTTGAGGTCAAGTAACTCATGAGACTGTTGGGGAGAGGAGTGGCCTATCTAGCAAAAACATGCATTTACCTTGTTGGGGTGTTCATGGCTTCCGGGTAGTATCAAAAGGCTGCATGCATGTATAGATCTCTGGATGAAAGTTAGTCAATGGGCATTTATTGCTTCCTATGTGCCAGCCACTATGCCAAGGGGCATAGAGGTACAACGAAAGGAGAAAAAGCAACAACAGAGGATTTATTGGAATGTAAACAGTTGAGAACTTGTCTGTTTAGCAAGTTCATTTTTCTTCTAAGGGGAGTCCAACCATAAGATGTTACTAAGTCTAGAGGACTGTATATACAGCTCTGGACTAATATGGGGAGGGAAGATGAGAGTCACCAGAGATTAAAGGAAGATGTATTGATTGCTTGTTTAGACTACTATGAATCCTTTATTTGATTTTTATATTTTCTATAGGGCAAAATAAAAGCTATTTGGCCCTCAGTATATATCCAGTCTTGCTTTGAGTGCTTGGGAGCTGAAGACATGTTTAAATACACCAATGGAGACCTAGATACTAGCTATATATTAGCTAGATTGTGAAATTTCCCGGAGATATTTCAGGATAGAGACAAAACATGCCAAAGAAATGAGATTCAGAGGTTTGCCTCCAAGACTGAACCTGATCTGTGAAACTCTAGAACCTGGTGTCTAGGACCACAGGTTATACAACAACAATAACAACAACAGACATTTATACCGCACTATCACATTTCTAGTGTTCTTAATCTATTTGAACTGCATAAAACCTAATGGAGGATTGGGTTAGATGACAGGTGAGGTTCTTCCAGTTCTAAACTGATGATATTATGGTCCTATGAACCTTGTGAGGTAGAAAGAATAGTATTGTTATCACCACTTTTCAAAGAAGATAGCAGATTCTGACAAGTTATGTTTTGCCCATGATCACACAACTACTGAATATCTGAGGTGGGATTTGATCCAGCATTCTATCCATTTAGCCAAGATAGTTGTTGACCATCTAGTTTCTTCCAGTCATAGGTTTCCCTCTTCATCATTAACAACTAAAATTTAGTTTCTGCTGTATGAGAACCTATGTGCTGTTGTCAGGATTTAGAAAAAGACTGTTGAAAACAGCTAAGTACCCCAAAACCAACTGGACTCCTCAATAACAGAACAAAAGAGGAAAATAATTTTCTAGGATACTTAGAGTTCTAAGATAGCCTGAAATAGTAGAAAGAGCCCTGAAATTGGAATGAGGAAATCTGATTTTGTGTTCCAACTTGTATATTAGTTAGCTGCTATTAGCTGGGCAAGTCTAGATAGCTAATTAGCTAGGTGGTACAGTGGATAGAACCTGGACTTGGAGTCAAGAAGACCTAAGTTCAAATATGAACTCAAGACACTTTCTAGCTGTGTGGCCCTAGGCAAGTCACTTCAAATCTTTGCCTCAGTTTCTTTACCTGTAAAAAAGGAGATAATAAAAGCCACCTACTCCCAGGTTGTTGTGAGACTAGAATGTGATATTAGTTTAATAAAATGTGCACACAAACAAAACCAATGCAACCAAAGTTATACAGAAAGAAGAAAACTGGGGGGAAAATTTGCAACAAGTATCTCGAATAAAGGCCTCATTTCTCAAATATATAGAGAACTGAGTCAAATTTATAAAAATGTAAGTTGTTCCCCAATTGATAAATGGTCAAAGGATATGAACAGG
Source organism: Petaurus breviceps papuanus (assembly GCF_028583685.1). Taxonomy (NCBI): domain Eukaryota; kingdom Metazoa; phylum Chordata; class Mammalia; order Diprotodontia; family Petauridae; genus Petaurus; species Petaurus breviceps. Next base: position 5,567,898 of record NW_027187378.1, read on the forward strand.
CAGTTTTTAGACAAAGAAATCAAAGCTATCTATAGTCATATTAAAAAAAAACTGCCAGATTGATTAATATGACCAAAACGGCAAATAATGGATGTTGGAGGGGACTGGGAAAACTGGGACACTAATGCACTCTTGGTGGATCTGTGAAGTGATCCAAACATACTGGAGAGCAATTTGGAACTATGCCCAAAGACCTATAAAACCGTGTACATCCTTTGATCCAGCAAGACTACTACTAAGTCTCTATCCCAAAGACTTTTGCCCACCCTTCCCCCCAAAAGGGGCAAGGACCTATTTATACAAAAAAATTAATTAATTTTTAGTTTTTAACGTTCACTTTTATAAAATTTTGAATTCTAAATTGTCCCCCTCCCTCCATTCCCCCTTCCTCCAAGATGGCATGCAATCTGATATAGGCTATACATGTATGATCATATTAAACATATTTCCACATTATTCATGTTGTGAAAGAAGCATCAGAACAAAAGGGAAAAACCATGAAAAAGAAAAGACAAAAAACAACAACAAAAAAGAGAAAATAGTATGCTTCAATCTACATTCAGACTCCATAGTTCTTTCTCTGGATGTTGATAGCATTTTCTATCATGAGTCTTTTGGAATTGTCTTAGATCATTGCATTACTCAGAAGAGCTAAGTCTAACAAAGTCATTCATTGCACAATGTTGCTGTTACTATGGATAATATTCTCCTGGTTCTGCTCACTTCACTCAGCATCAGTTCATGCAAGTTTTTGCACGTTTTTCTGAAGTCCTCTTACCATTTCTAAGGAACAATAGCATTCCATTATATTTATATACCACAACTATGTACAGAAATATTTATAGCCGCTCTTTTTGTGGTGGATAAGAACTGGAAATCAAAGGGATGCCCATCAGTTGGGGAATGGCTAAACAAGCTGTGGTATATGATTGTGAAGGAATATTATTGTGCTATAAGAAATGACAAGCAGGATGATTTCAGAAAAACCTGGACTTATATGAACTAATACATAGTAAAGTGCACAGAATCGGGAGAATATTGTACATAGCAACAGCAATATTGTTTGATGCAGAACTGTGAATAATTTAGCTATTCTCAGAAATACAATAATCCAAGACAATCCCAAAGGACTGATGATGAAGCATACTGTTCACCTCCAGAGAAAGAATTGATTTTGTTTGAATACATATTGAAGCATGCTATTTTCACTTTCATTTTTTCTTCTTTTATTTGAGTCTTCTTGAACAAAATGACTAATATGGAAATGTTTTATATAATTGAACATATATGACCTATATTTGATTGCTTACTGTCTCAGGAAGGGAAGGAGAAGAGGGAGGGAAGGAAGTGGAATGGGAGAGAAGGATAGAATTTGAAACTCAAATTTTTAAATACCAATAATTTTTAAAAATAAAATGCGCACAGTGGCTGGAACATAATAAATGTATCAAATGTATAATAGCTGTTCGTTAAAAATCACATAACCTCTGGAGAGGATGTGGGCAAACTGGAACACTAATGCATTGTTGGTGGAGCTGTGAACTGATCCAGCCTTTCTGGAAAGCAATCTGGAACTATGCCCAAAGGGCTATAAATACTTTCATACCCTTTGATCCAGCAATACCACTCCTAGGGTTATATCCCAAAGAGATCATAGAAATGGGAGGAAGACCCATATGTACAAAAATGTTTATAGCAGCTCTTTTTGTTGTGGCAAAGAATTGGAAATTAAGGGGGTGTCCATCAATTGGGGAATGGCTGAACAAGTTGTGGTATATGCATGTTATGGAATATTATTGCACTATAAGAAACGGGGAGCAGGCGGTCTTCATATTTACCTGGAGAGGCTTAAAAGAACTGATGCTGAGTGAGAATAGTAGAACCAGGAGGAATTTGTATACAATTACGGAGACAACATATGTGTGATGACCAACTTTGATAGACTGTACTCTTCTCAACAATGCAGGGATATAAGTCAATCCCAAAAGACGCATGAGGGAGAGAAAAACGTGCATCCAGAGAAAGAACTAGAAAGAACTAAGTTTATATCCAGGTGGAAGCAAAATACCTGATCTTTTTCATTCTCTTATTTGATTTTATGTCCTCTTTACCATTTTTTATCCCAGCTGGTACAATCCATCCTTATAACCTGACCATTGTATAATGTGAAAGTATCTACAGATCCTATACTTGATTATAAGACGCCATGGGGGGGGGAGGGGAGGGAGGGGGACAAAATGTGAAATTCAAGGAATTGTGGAATTGAATCCTGTAAACTAAAAGGAAACAAACAAATTAATAAATTAAAGAATTTTAAAAAATCACATAACCTCTTAGTCTCAATTTTCTCCTTGGTAAAATGTAAATAATACTTCTGCTGCTATCTTACAGGGTTGTGATGAAATTAATTTGTAGACCTTATAGTCTGTGTCATAGAACGTTATTTTCTTTTTCCTACTTTGATAATTTATGAGCACAATTTTAGAGATCAAATTAGATGATATGTGTAAAGCACTTTATGACATTAAACTCTATATTAATTTAAATTAGCACTGGATACTCAAGAGATTTGACTTCTAACTGAACCCTTTTCTACTGCTAGTTGTATGGCCCTGGGCAAATCATTTCAACTCTCTGGGTCTCAGTTTCTGAATATGGAAAATGTGAGAGTTAAGCTAGATGATATATCTGTGGTCCATTTTCATCTCTAACCTTCTTAGTTATTCTGCACTTGTTCTGTCAAATACTGTTCAAATATATGCTGAATTTCCAATGCGAATAGAAAGCATATGTGTAAACAGTAATTTTAAGCATGATTACATTAAGTTATTTTCTTAGGGGAAGGGGTGAGGAGAATAAGCATTTACATAATGTCTATTATATGCCAAACACTGTGCTAAGTGCTTTACAAACACTATTTCATTTGATTTTACCAACAAACCTGGGAGTTTGGTGCTATTATGACCCCTATTTTATAGCTGAGGAAACTGAGGCAAACAGAAGTTAAGTAATTTGCCTAAAGTTATACATGGCTAGTAAGTGTCCAAGACTGTGTTAAAGTCGTTAAAATCTTATCCTATTCTGGTCCCCCTGACTGTTCCTCCTCCTCCATTTTTAGACAATATAATAAGTTTGTAAGTAGCCAGTATAAAGTGGCAGTAGCAGGAAGTAAGATTTCAAAAGGAGAATCTAGAAGTCATGTACAAACTGTCCCCAAAATCAAAGGAGTATAATTTACAGATTGTATCATATATTGACCCCAAATCACATCCTGGTAATATGTGCTGAATCAGGGGAATCCATCTAGGTTTTGCTGTCAGCGTTTTTTGGTCCTATGATATTGTAATGCCAAGCAAAGGCAACTTCCCAAGGTTCAAAATACCAGCATAGCTGCTCTCCATTTTATTCAGTGACAAATTAGGAAGAGAGAAAATAAAAATATAGCATAATTCAAAATACAGCATTCACCAAGTGTAATTCAATAATTCACAAGTACTGCTCCACCCCTGGATATTATAATTCATTTAGTCAATCCCAGAGACCTTCTTCTAATTACTACTCCACCCCTAGGCAGTGCATTCATTTAGTCAACCACAAAGCCCAAAAAAGTCAAAAGTTCCCCACCCTTGGATCACAACTGAATAGGCCATCTACCCCAGAGTTACAACAAGCTTAAGCACAGCATTTAATACCCAAAGAGAGGTTTTTCTTCATCTTGACCAGAGGCAAGTTCTCAGCAATCTTTGTTCCTGGGGAGACAAAGCTTAGCAAGGCCACATTGCCAGTGTCCTCATTAATTCAGTCTCTGTCTGCAGAACAGTCCTAGGACCCCTGAAAACATTAGCAAAACCCTCTTCCAGGATTTCTGTAAATATACAACAAGAAAATCCTTCTTCAGGGCTTCTGAACCAACAGCAAGTTTCCAGGACCTCTGCAACAACAGCATTGACCTTCACCAGTGGGCACAATTCACTCTCTGTCTGCAGAACAGTCTCAGGACCCCTGAACCAATAGCAAGGTTCCGGGACCTCTGCAACAACAGCATTGGCCTTCACCAGTGGACGAATCTGGGAAAACAACATCAAAACAGACAGACAAAATACCAGCATAACAGCCATGTCTCCTCAGTCCTTGGTAGCTCTGGGTGGCAGCTCTTAATAGTCCTGGGCAGTTCAAACTGGCCCTCAGCAATCCTCTCCGTTTCTGCCTCCACGATGCTGCTTCCAAAAAAATTCTTCTGCCTCTCTCTCTGCTTGTGTCTCTCTAAATTCATGTCACCAGCTCCTCCCAGTTCAGCCCTCTCTTTTCACTTCAACAAGTCCATCCCACAAGTGGGATTCACAAGCTCTGGGTTTTAACACAATCAATCCAAAATCCAAGCCAATACAGGGGGATCTTTAAATTCCATTACTATTACAGATATGTAAATCTCAGACATGTTCCTAATCACTTCAGTAAGACCAGGGCATTGAGACAATATAGTGCTGATAACCTTGAGATGGCATGGATTTGTTAACTTCAAAGTTTTACTGACAACTTGGAGATGATCTTGATGTGTTAGTGAACCAACCCCAAGTTAGTACAGATACAGTTAGTCCAGGGGTGGGGAACTTATGGCCCTGAGGCCACAGATGGCCCTCTAGGTGCTCAAGTGCAAACCTTTGACTGAATCCAAATTTCACAGAACAAATCCCCTTAATAAAAGGGTTTGTTCTATAAAACTTGGGACTCAGTCAAAAGACCACACCCAAGGACCTAGAAGGCCACATGCGTTCTTGAGGCTGCTGGTTCCCCATCCCTGAGTTAGTCTCTTCCCCCCCCATACACACCAAAATCCTATAAAAATAAGACCTCAAACTCCTGCCCCCTGAACTTTCTTCCATTTCCATGGTGTCCATGCTATGGTAATCTGTGCCTCTCCCCTTCCCCATCTCTGCTCCCTGCCTTCCTTCACCATCCTATCCCCCATCTGCACACTGTCCTTTCTCCACTGCTCTGTACCTTCTGTGATCTTTGCCCCTATATCCTCTGTGCCTCATTAAAGTGTGACAGCAGCCTCACTTCCTGTTGCCATTATTTTCTTTCCTGGCTAGAACCCAAAGAACTAGAGTGTCTGCCCCATTTTATAATTTAATTATCAATGCGTCTTCTGGACTCCAGGTCCAGGACTCTTATCTGCTGTGCCACAAATTGCCTTTGGGCATATCTTTTGAATCCATGTCTCATTGTGCACATTGTATAGATTATAGCATGCAGCTAGATAAGAAACCCATAGAGTCTGTCTATGTGTGTGTGTGTATATGTGTGTGTGTATACACACATTTATATACTAAATACACACACACACACACACACACACACACACACACACACACACACACACATATATATATATATATTGCTTTTGGAAAAGGTATATCTTGGAAAAGGTAGTACAGAATGAGCTAAGCCCAGCAGAGGGTGGCTTGGATGCCATTTTAGCTATTGTGTGGTACTTCCTATGATCGCACACTGCTCCCTATCATAGCAAACTGCTCCCTATCATCAAAATTGATCTTTAAAAAATTTTAATAATTTTCATTTCTTGATATATCCATTCCTAATCACCTACCCATATAACAAAGAATAAAAAAGAGAAAAAAAATCAATCATCAAAATTAAACAATATTACCAATTGACTCTGACAGAATGTGTAATGTTTCAGACCCACAGTCTCCACTTCTACAAAGAAGGTAAAGAGGTGTATTTTCTTGTGTGGTTCTGTGTGGTCATGGTTCTGTTCAGTCTGGAACAGGACCATGACATCAGGGAGATGATTCCATGACTTGCGTTAAATTGGATTTGAGTGAGGGAGGGTTGTGCAAAGTCACCAGCCTCAATCTCTCCTCCAGAACCATCTGGTTCCAATGACCAAATGTAGATCAGAATGACTGGAGATGGCCCTGGATGCAGTGGGAGAGACTGACCTTTTTAAACCAAGGTCTTTCCAAGTTCTCACTTTGAGCAACACCCATTCAGTGAATAGGCCTGTTGAATAAGTGAATCAAGAGATGGCTTCTTTAGTTTAAAAAAAAAATAATAAAACTGGGAGGAGAAGACTCTCAGGGTTGTTTGCCAAAAGACAAACAATTACAGTTTATGTTCACCCTGAGCCAGGAAGGCCCAAAAAATAACCATTAAGTGGTACTTGGGCAGGAATCTCATCTTCAAGGAGAAGTGTTTAACAAGTCATGTCAACAAGCATTTTTAAAACACCTACTATGTACCAGACACTGAGCTATGTGTTGGGGATTCAAGAAAGGCAAAAAGCAAACAGTTCATGCTCTCAAGGAGTTCATGATGCACTGGGGGAGAAAAGTTGCAAACTACTACATACAAACAAGATATATGCAGGATAAATTGGAGATAATCTCAGAAGAAAGGTATTAAGGCTGGTTTTGCTGGACTCTTTTGAAATCCCCAGCCCCCCCCCCCCTTTTATTAAACAAGGGAAGACTTACTGGACAGGAGCATATTAGAAAAGAAATGTAAAGTAAAAACAACAGGCATGAGAGCAACTTTAAAAAATTTCTTAAGGGTCAAAAGCAAAAAAAAAAAAAATAATTGCCCAGAAGAACTCTACTACTTTAATAATAAGGAAGGGACCAAAGCCTTCTGCAGAAAGAATATGAACAGATGAAGCATTCTATTAAATAAAGCAAAGAGAGGGAGATGCCTTTTATCAATGTCTCCACAAGGCAACTGGGGCTTTGACAAGCAGGTGAAACAAGTGTATGTGATTGTTACCATCAAGGAAAAAAAGGCTTAAAGTCTGAGAGGCCAGACTTTTCCTTTGTATGCCACACCCCCTACCCTCACTTGACATCACACAGACCTCAGAGAAAATGCATCAGGGCTGCCTTGAGAGGAGTTGGTGAAGAGTCCTCTAGCTAGTTCTGTGTGTTCTTTTTTTTTTGAATATTGATATAAAAATTTTATTTTTTTTCAAATGTTTTATTGACTTCTGATTTACATCATCATTAATTTCCACCAGATTTTGAGTTATAAGTTTTCTCGCCATTTTTCCCCTACCCACCACCCCAGAATAGCAGTCCCACAGGATATACCCTCCTCCAATCTGCTGTCTCCCATATCTTTTCCTACACCCCCTTGGACTTTTCCAGTAGGGCATGGTGGATCTTTATGCCCCAGTGCCTGTATATCTTCTTTCCCAATTACATGTAAGATAATATTAATAATAGTGTATATGTATATATAATTTTAAACATTTGATTTTAAAACTTTGAATTCCAGATTCATTCCCTTCCTCCCTTGTCACCCACCCTTACTAGGAAGATAAGCAGTTCAGTATAGATTGTACATGTGTAGCTAATGCAAAACATTAACATAGTAGATATATTGTAAAAGACTGACTATATTTCCCTCCCTCCTATCCCACCACCCACTTGTTCTGTTCTCTACTTTGATCCCATCCCTTTTCAAAAGTGAGTGCTTCCAACTTCCCTCCGCCCCAGCCTGCCCTCCTTTCCATCATGTCCCCTCTCATCCCTGCCTTCCCCCTACTCTCCTGTAGGGTGAGGTACCCTATTTAGTGTGTATTTCATTCCCTCCCTGAGTCAAATTCAGTGAGAATAAGGTTGACCCATTCCCTTTTGCTTTCCTGTTCTTTCCCTCCATTGTAACCCTTTACCCTTGCCTCTTCTTTATGTGATATTTCTCTTCCCAATTTTTCCGCCACTTCTCTTATCTGCTTCTTCAGGTCCTCGATGGCCTGTAACCAGCTCGTATTTTCCTTTGAAGCTTTTGGTGCAGGAGTTCTGACTTCACTGTCTTCCTCCTGTTCCATGCTTTGCTCCTTTTTGTCCCCAAAATAGGAGTGTAATGTTGGAATCTTCTGTTTGTTTTGCTTCCTTTGTCTAGTCATGTCACCCCTCAGTCACTTGAGTCCTGGGCTTTTTGCTGCAGTAGGACTCTGCCACCAGACAGGGGAGCTTTTGTCCCAAATTCTGGGGTTTTCTCAGCTGCCTTTCTGAGGCCTCCACACGCTCTGGAAAGCTGGTCATGCACCCCAGGACCTCCACCCTAGACTACAATCCAGATCCAAGCAGGTTAAAGCAAGAGCGATTACCCCTCAGACTGTTTGCTTGGTCCCCCTACACTCTGCAGGCCAGGAGCTGAAGCTGTGGCATCTCATTGGCTTCTCGCTCTAGGAGCAAAAGCTAACGCACACCCACCTACTGGGTCCCAAAGTCCAGAATCAATTTGAATATTGTGGAAACACAATCAGGATAACAGAGGATCTGGCAGCTTCTACACTGAGGGATTGAAGGGCCTGGAATAGGATATTCTGGAGGACAGAGGAGCTAGGATTATAACCAAGAATAACCCACCCAGCAAAACTGAGTATCATCTTTCAGGGGAAAATGTGGTTATTCGGTAGAATAAAGAACTTTCAAGCATTCTTTTTTTTTATGGGTTTTATTTTTAGTTTTTATTGAAATTCTTAATTTGCTTATCTATATTAGTGTCTTTCAAATGTAAGTAAGGTCCCTCTCATCTGTACAAGTGTATTAAATACTGGTTTCAAACTTGAATTTTCTGCTAGTTGACGGGAAGTATATAACCTGAAAAGTGGGCAGGTATCCTTTTTTAAGATAACTTTTTATTTGTACATTCTGTGATACTGTAGAGAAATACTAACACAAGTTTTTTTTTCTGATGTATCACTCAATGGACCCACAAATTGGTTGTCAACACTTCTTACAGCACACAATTAGGAAAGGAGCAGATTCAAATAATTTATTCTAGACCTTTTCTTCTTTCATACTCTAAAGTATCTTCATTGTGTTGTTGGAGGAGAAAGGCCCACAAGCCTGCAGTAGTGCCCAAGGTTAGTATAACTTTCAGCCAGTTGGGTTTTTCATTTTGGTTGGATTTTCTATGAATTCTTTTTGGGCAGTGACCATTCAAAATTAATCTTTGGGGTTTCTTTACTTCACTATCCTCTCTGAAGATGAATTGTGGTCATCTCTATTCCCATAATAGCTTTCCATGGTTGAATTCTTTCTCCTTTGCCTGTGCATTTTTTGTGCTCAGCTTAACTTTTGTAATCACCTCTAGTCCTGGGGTGTGGGAACTGACGCCTCTTGCCCCAGACCTTCAGTTTTCTCCTCCAGCCTGAAACCAAAGCCAAACCTCCAGCCTCCTGTAAGTGCGCACAATCAGGGACTCTCTGCTTCACTGTTTCTGCACTCACCAGGCCTGTGTTGGTTCCTTCTCACCCACATAACTCTTTGCAGCCCAGCTGTGTATGCTGTTCCTTGTTAGCAGAAGTTCCCTCAATCTTCCTGGAACCTAGCCTGGAGATATTTACTCTTCACAGGTACCAAACCTCCTCCTGGGATTTTTCTTCTGATCTTCTCAAATTGTCTCAGGAAGACCTCAGTTGTGTCCCTTTTCTTATTTATCTCCACCCACAATTTGTTCACCCTAAGGTACTATTTTAACTCTTTTGTGGGGGAAAATCTTGAGAGCTTGGAATTTTCTGACCTACTCTGCCATGTTCCTAGCATCCTCTCCCTTTTAAATTTTTTCTTGAAGATCTCTAAAAAGGGAGGGAATGGGGGAAATCATATCTTGAGTTAGATAATTTCACTTTTGGATAGCTCTAATTGTTAGGAATATTTTTTCTCACATCAATTCTAAAGCTGCCTCTTAGTATTTTATTCCCATTGCTACTAATTTGACTTTCCCTCTTTCATAGCCCTTTCATGTCTGCTGTTATTGTTGAATTAATATTCAACAATATAATCAATTAATATTCAGGAAGGTTGAAAGAATCCACCATTCACCTCCTGAAAAAGATCCCAAAAAGAAAACTCCTAGGAATATTATAGCCAGGTTCCGCAATTCCCAGATCAAGGAGACAATATTAAGAGCAGCCAGGAAGAATCAATTCTTGCATTTAATTGTTTGAGTTATATCCAACTCTTTGTGGCCCCATTTAGGGTTTTCTTGGCAAAGATACTGGATTAGTTTGACATTTCCTTCTCCAGTTCATTTTTACAGATGAAGAATGGAGGCAAACAGGGTTAAGGGATTTACCCAGGATCATAGAACATCGGAGGTCAAATTTGAACTCAGGAATATGAGTCTTTCTGAATCTAGGCCCAATGCTTAATCCATACTGCTTCCTAAATGCCCTTCATGCCTGTGGGCAGCTATTATGTCTTCAAGAGAAGCATCATGGTGAATTGGAGAAAATGGTTGGAAAGTTTTGAGTTTGAATACCATCTTGGATATCTATAGCTCTTTGACCCTGGGAAAGTCACAATTTTCTCTGAGTCAATGTCTCCTCATCTGTAAAGTGAGAATAAAAATACCTGCATTACATACTTCACAATAAAATGTGGCAAGTCCTCAAAAAGATGACTTATCTCTTGAGGGATATGTATGCAGACCAGGAAGCAACAATTGGAACCAAACATGGAATAAATAATTGGTTTAAGATTGGGAAAGAAGTACCACAAGGCTTTATATTGTCTCCTTGTTTGTTTAATTTTTATGGAGAGTACATGTAGCGGCAAGCACCCCAGCGTCCCCAGGGTGGCTGCTCACACAGGTTCTTAGATCTGCTTTGATAAAGGAAAGCAACTCAAAATGGGTTAACAAGCTTACTTTAATCAGTCAAATATGTATCATTCACCTAGTTCAGGGGAAAAAGGTCAGCACCCTCAACTTCAGAGTATACAGACAGAATTATCAAGACAGAAACAGATCAAGTAGACAGTTTCCAAACTGTCCAACCATTACATCCATACCAAATCAACATCTGGGTTTCAACATCTGGGTTTTTCAAAACCGGGGGACTCTCAACAATGGCTTCCCAGAGTCCAGATCAAATCACAGAACACTTCTCAAAGTGAGCCCCAAAACAAAGCTACACATCAGGGCTTATATAGCCTTCTCCTGGCTCAGAGAATGTAACAACCTTATTGACTCACTGGCCAATCAAGAAGTATCTACTGAAAACCAAGTCTCCTACCCCAGGCTCCAGGTGCACTTTAGCCTAGGGGCAGGGAAGATCTTAAAAATTTACATTCCCATTACAGTATATCATGCAAAATGCCAGGCTGGATGAATCAAAAACCGGAATTAAGGTTGCCAGGAGAAATATCAACAATCTCAGATATGCAGACAGCATCACTCTGATGGCAGGAAGTGAAAAATTAGGAAGCCTCTTGATGAAGGTCAAAGAGGAGAGTGTTAAAGCTGGTCTGAAGTTTAACATAAAACAAAAAAAAAACTAAAGTTAAGATCTTGGCAACTGATTTGTCACTTCCTGGCAAATGGAGAAAAAAATGGAAGCAGTGTCAGATTTTGTATTCTTGGGCTCAAAGATCATTGCAAAATTGTGACTGCAGCCATGAAATTTAAAGATACTCCTTGGAATGAAAGTTATTGCAAATCTGGACAGCATACTAAAAAGGAGAGACATCACCTTGCTGACAAAGGTCTGTGCAGTCTAAACTATGGTTTTGCCAGGAACAATGTATGACTGTGAGAGTTGGATTATAAGGAAAGCTGAATGCCACAGAATCAGCACTTTCAAACTGTAATACTGGAGAAGACTTTTGAGAATCCCTTGGACAGCAAAGACATCAAGAAGCACCACAAAGGGGCGGCCAGGTAGCACAGCGAGTAAGAGCACCAGCTCCAGTGTCGGGATGACCTGGAGATCGAATCCTGGGCTCAGACACTCAGCACCACACCCAGAAATAACCGGCTGTGTAACCTTGAGCAAGTTACTTAACCCTGATTGCTTTAAAAAAAAAAAAAAGCACCACAAGGTACTTAGTGTGACTAAATCAGTACTTAAAGAAATCAGTTCCAGTTATTCACTGGAATACTGTCAAATACTGAAGCTGAAATATTTTGGCCACACAATGAGAAGATGAGACTCACAGGAAAAAAAATCCTGATGTTGGAAAGGCAAAAGGAGAAGGAGATGGTAGAGGATAAGATGGATAGTTTCATAGAAACAATGAACATGAGCTTGAGGAGACTTCAAGAGGATAGAAAGGCCTGTTATGCTATGGTCCATGGACATGAAGATTCTACCATGACTGGAAGACTGAACAACAATTACAAAAGCCTGCTTTGCTGAATTATTTTGAAGTTCATGGAATAGTCTTTCAGGCAAAGCACAGACTAGCTACTTTCTGAGGGGGAGCTAAGTTATTAAAGACACTCAGTGTTGTTTTTCCCAGCCCAGGAAGAGCATAGTTTTTCCTCAGATTCGGTCTTAGAGTGTAGAATTTTCCATGTTAGTGGTAGAGTGTCAATTTTAAATCATCCTGCAAGAGACTTGGAAGAAAGCAGAAGAGTCTTCAAAAGGGACAGAGAATAGTGACTATAGCAGACTGAATTCCTGGCTCATTAGGAGAATCCATCATGGAGTGACTGAACTATGACTATTCAGAGACACTAGTAGAACAACACTGAATTTACTCTACTTTTATGAATGTAGTACAGTGGACAGTATGCTGCCCTGGAGTCAGATAGACATGAGTTTGAATCTAGCCCTTCAACATTTACTAGCTGTGTGATCCTGGACAAGTCACTTAACCTCTATTTGATTCCACTGTAAAATGGGGATAATATTGTTGAGATGACTAAATGAGATAATATTTAGGAAAAACACTAAGGTATTGGCATGTAGTTGGTACTATATATAAATACTTTTCCCTTTCCTCTTCTGGTTTATTGTGGCATGCAATGAGAGACAGTGTTCATCACTATTTTCCCCCCCATTCTTTTAAGTTTTCTTATCAGTTGTTTGAATTTTTAACAATGATCTTTCTGGACAAAAATACCATAATTTTAATTTCATCTTTAGTACTTTTCTACAGATAGTGTAGATAAGGGAGGCAAAGCCAGTGGATACTTTATCACCAAAAATTTAGCTATCTGAGAATCCTTGTTTCCAATCTAAGAATAAAAAATTCCATGAAAGACTTGACAAGCTATTTTTGTGGATATTTGAAAGATTATGGTAGACAAGGGAAGTATCATAACATTGGAAAAAGTTCAAGTTTCCCCCTCTCCTCAGCCTTGTCTTTCCCAGGCTGAAAGTGAGTGCAACAGCTGCTCGTGGACTGATTGCTTTCATTTCAAGACAGAAAACTTTGACCTGGATTTTTCTATCCTGGGTCAATTAACCTCTCCTTTAGCAGGCATGTCCCACCATTCCTGGCAGCTCACCTTAGAGGTTTCACAAACAGTGCAGACACCCCAGGACCTTTAACCCTACTGGAATTCAGACCTTGAACTCAAACAATCTATCCCTAGTAGCAGATATTACAGAAGTGAACCATGGCTGGCACCAGAACAGAGTCTCTAAACCATAGGCCACTGACCTTGATTTAAATTTCTGGGAAATTCAATAATGAATCATTAAAGATTGTTTATAAGCATGTAGAAAGTATAACCATGGCTATAAAGAGTCCACATAGCTTTATCAAGAGCAAATTATTCAAGACTAATGTTACTTCCATTTATAATAGGGTTACTACAACAATTTGCCTAGATTTTAGTAAAGCTTTTGATAAAATATCTCCTATGATTGTTTCTATACTATAATGTTTTTTATTCTGAAATTGACAAATGAGTGTTTCCAAATAAAAAGAACAGAAAAAAGGTTTGTACATGAAGCCATAAATCTCTTTATCATGTACCATTTACATATAAAATACTAAATATGTTATTTTCAGAGTTGTTCTATTTTTATCTCCTTTTCTCTTCAGAGCATTTAAACAAATACTATAATGACCCTCTGTTTTTTTTTCTTTTCTTCCTTTTTGGAGATTTATGACTACTTTTTTCATATTTTCCATTTTAATCAGTATGAGTTAGGACTTCAAGGCTATTATAATGAACATTTCTTTTATTCTTGTTGATTCGAAACATTATTTCATATGATGGCTGATAGCTTGTATTTTTCCTTTGAGAACTTTCTGTTTACAACATTTGACTATGTATAGAGTAAATGTCTCCTGTTCTATATTTGAATCACTTCTTTATACATTTTTGATATCAGATCTTTAACAGAGAAAATTGCTAGGAAGACTTACACTAGTTAACTTATATTTCACTAATTTTGTATCTGCAAAAACTTTAAAAATTTTATGTAATCAAAATTGTTCATTTTATCTTTTGTGATCTCTTGTTTGGTTATGAACTCTTTCCCTATTCATAGTTGTGATAGATAGCTTCTTTATTGCTTCTCTAATTTGTTTTTGATGTACTTTCATATCTAGGTCATGTGTCTATTTGGAGCTTATCTTCATTTATTGTGTGAGATGTTGGTTGAAATCTAATTTCTGCTCATCTCCTTTCTAGTTTTCTAAAAAGTTCCTAACCCCCAGTAGATGGGGACTTTGAAATTATCGAACACTGTTATGTTCTTTTGTTTCTGTGAATTGTTGTTTGTGATATATCCTACTAATAGACTTTTCTGTTTCTTAACTAGTATCAAGTAGTTTTGGTGATTACTCTTGTGAAATATAGTTTGATATAGGACCCTTCCATCCCATTTCCCTCCCTATATTTCCTTTGTTATTCTTAACATTTTGTTCTTTCACATGAATGTCTTTATTACTTTTGAGCTTTATAAAAGAAATCTTTTGATAGTTTGATTGGTAAGGCACTGAATAAGCAAATTAATCTATTATTGTCATGTTTATTATGTTGGCAGAGATCAACCATGTAGAATTTATATTTCTCTAATTGTGTAGGCTTATCATTATTTCTTTTTTTAAAAAAGATTTTGAGTTACAAATTTTCTCCCCATCTTTCCCCTACCCCCACCCCAAGATAGTAGGCCTACTGAATACCCCTTCTCCTATCTGCTCTCTCTTATATCCTCCCCCCTAACTTTCTAGTAGGGCAAGATGGATTTCTATACCCCAGTGCCTGTATATCTTACTTCCCAGTTGTATGTAAAAAAAACCAACCAAACAATTTTTTTTAACATTTGTTTTTAAAACTTTGATTTCCAGATACTTTCCCTTCTTCCCTCCTCACCTATCCCCCACTGGAAAGACAAGCAATTCAATATAGGTTGTACATGTGTAGTTACACAAAACACTTCCATAGTAATTATATTGTGAAAGACTAACTATATTTCCTTCCATCCTATCCCGCCCCCCGACTTATTCTATTTTGTACTTTGACCCTGTCCCTTTTCAAAAGTGCTTGCTTCTAACTACCCTCTCCCTCAATCTGCCCTCCCTTCTGTAATCTCCCATCTTAACCCCTTCTCCCCTACTCTCCTGTAGGGTAGGATACCCAATTAAGTGTGTATGTTATTTCATCCTTAAGCCAAATTCAATGAGAGTAAGGTTGATTCCCTTTCACCTTCCTGCTCTTCCCCTCCATTGTAACAGTTTTCTCTTGCCTCTTTTATATGCGATAATTTACCCTATTCTGTCTCTCCCTTTCTCTTTCTCCCATTATATTCCTCTCTCACCTCTTAATTTTATTTTTTAGATATCATCCCTTCCTAGTCAATTAATCCTGTGCCCCCTGTCTAGGTATACATGTACACACATATACACATACTCACATATGTATTTATACACACATATACACTCCTATACATATATATATATATACACATATATATTCCCTTCACTTATCCTTATACTGAGAAAAGTCTCATGAGTTACAATTATCATTTTTCCATGTAGGAATATAAATAGTTCAACTTTAATAAGTTCCATATGATTTCTTTTTCCTGTTTACCTTCTCATGCTTCTCTTGTTTCTTGTATTTGGAAGTCAGATTTTGTGTTCAGCTCTGTTTTTTTCAAGAATACTTGATAGTGGGGTGGGTAGGTGTAGCAGTGAATAGGGCACTGGTCCTGGAGTCAGGAGGACCTGAGTACAATCCAGCCTCAGATACTTAACACAAAAAATTAGCCATGTGATCTTGGGCAAGTCACTTAACCCCAATTGCTCTACCTTCCCACCTCCAAAAAAAAAAAAGAATACTTGAAAGTTTTCTGTTCCATTGAATATCCATATTTTCCCCTGAAGCATTATACTCAGCTTTGTGGGGTAGGTGATTCTTGGTTTTAATCCTAGCTCCTTTGACCTCTGGAATATTATATTCTAAGTCCTTTGATCCCTTAATGTAGAAGCTGCTAGATCTTGTGTTATTCTGATTATGTTTTCACAATACTCAAATTGTTTCTTCCTGACAGCTTGTGATATTTTCTCCTTGATCTGGGAACTGTGGAATTTGGCTATGATATTCCTAGGAGTTTTCTTTTTGGGATCTTTTTCAAGAGGTGATGGGTGAATTCTTTCAATTTCTATTTTGCCCTCTTGTTCTAGAATATCAGGGCAATTTTGCTTGATAATTTCTTGAAAGATGGTGTCTAGGCTCTTTTTTTGATCATGGCATTCAGGTAGTACAATAAGTTTTAAATTATCTCTCCTGGATCTATTTTTTAGGTCAGTGGTTTTTCCCAATGAGATATTTCACATTGCCTTCTGTTTTTTCATTTGTTTGGATCTGTTTTATGCTATCTTGATTTCTCATAAAGTCATTAGCTTCCACTTGCTCCAATCTAATTTTGAAGGAATTATTCTATTCAGTGAGTTTTTGAGAAATTCCTTTTCCATCTGGCAAATTTGGCTTTTTAAGGCATTCTTCTCCTCATTGGCTTTTTGGGCCTCTTTTGCCATTTGAGTTAGTCTATTTTTTAAGGTGTTATTTTCTCCTTTAGCAGTTTATTGACTCTCTTTTCATGATTTTCTTGTATCATTCTCATTTCTCTTCCCAATTTTTCTTCCACTTCTCTTATTTGATTTTGAAAATCCTTCTTGAGCTTCTCCATAGCCTGCTACCAATTCATATTTTTCTTGGAAGCTTTTGATGCAGGAATTTTGACTTTGTTGTCTTCTTCTGGTTCCATGTTTTGACCCTTTTTGTCCCCCAAAAAGGGATTCTATGGTTTTATTGAGCTTCCTCTGCTTGCTCATCTTGCCAACCAATTACTTGACTTTTGAGCTCTTTGCCATGGTAGAACTCTGCTTCCAGAGTGGAGAGAGCTGTGTCCCAAATGGCTGGGGTTTTTGCAAATGTTGTCAGAGGTCTGAGGAGAGCACCCTCTCTACAGCCCCCACAAGTTCTGGCACACTGGCATTTCTCATCCCAGAGCCACTGCCCAAGACAGCAACTCAGATCCAAGCAGGTCAAAGCAAGGGCCATTACCCTCTGGATGGTCGCTTGGTCCCCCTATGATCTGTAGGCCAGGACCTCAAGAGGCAGCCATGTGGCAGCAGCTGTAGCCACTGTGCTGCTGCCACCTCTAACCCCGGGAGCAGGGGCTGGACCATGCTTTTCCATCACCCAGTTCCAACAGGGTTCCCCACTGACCTTTTACTTTCTCTTTGGCATTTATGGTTTGAGAAGTCTGGAAACTGCCACAGCTGCTGGTGATTCACTCTCCTGAAGTCTGCTCTGGCCAGTCTGTGCCACTGGTGGAAGCTGCCCCTGCATTGTCTGGGCCTGTGTGGCTCACACGGGATTGGGCTCAGCTCCCAGCATGGTGCAATAGACCCTTTCTGTCGTCCTGCCAGGTTGCCTTCAGCGGGAGATTTGGTTCTGTCTGTCACTTTGTGGGTTCTTTAGCTCTCAAATTTGTTTAGAGTCGTATTTTACAGGTATTGGAAGTGGGCAGAGCAGGAGCTGAGGCAAGTTCCTGCTTTTATTCTGCCATTGTGCCTCTGCCCTATCTTTATTTCTTTAAAGAATGTTTTATAATTTTAGTCATATAGTTCCCACTTGTGTCTTTGTAGATGAAAACCCTTATTTTGTGGTTATTTTGAATAGCTTCTGTCTTTCTGCTGTCTTTTTTTAAAGCAATATAAAGAAAAACTGATTTTCCTGTGGTTTTGTTTTATATCCTGCTACTTTGCTGAAGATACTGTTTTTTCAATTTATTTTTAATTGATTCTCTAGGGTTCTTTAAGTAGACCATTGTATCATTTGCAGAAAGCAATAATTTTATTTCCTTAATTTCTTCAATTTTTTTTCTTATTATATTTAGCTTTTCTTAGTACTTTATCATGTCAAATAATAGTGATAATAATGATCTTATTGGGAAGACCTCTAGCATTTCTCCATTTCGTATAATGCTGGCTCTTGGTTTTAGATAGGTATTATTTACTTATTTATATGCTTTCAGTGCTTTTTTTTAAGCAGAAATGGGCATTACATTTTGTGTAAGGTCATTTCTACATCTATTGACATAATCATGTGATTTTTATTGTTTTTGTTATTAATATGGGCTGTTATAGTTTTCCTAATATTTAACTAGCCATAATTTCTTGGTATAAATCCAGTCAGGTTATAGTGTATAAACTCTTTAATATGTTTCTACTACCTCTTCAACAATATCTTATTTAATATTTTATGTTAATATTTATTAGGATATTTCTCTGCTTTGTCTCTCCCTGATTTAGGTAGTAAAACCATAGAAGTAAAGTGATAGGGTTATTTCTTTTCTTATATTTGCAGAGTTATATGATATTGGAATTAATTATTCTTTTAATGTTTAATATAATTCATTTGTAAACCCCTACAGTCCAAGGTTTTGTTTTTTGTTTTTGCTTTTAGAACTCACTTATGGTTTGTCCAATTATTTTTCCCTGAGATTAAATTATTTAAATTTCTATTTTTTTAGTTCTGGTAACCTGAGTTTGCAGGATTATAATTTTTAGGGAGTAAGATACTAGGATCCTCATGTAGTGGAAAACATTCCCACCTCCAGATTTTTGCTTTGGGATGTTTGAGCAAAGTCATTGGCTAAGGGAGATGAAAATGTGGTATTGGAATATTCCCCAGGGCACACACAGTTGACTAACCAGGGAGATGTGAAGGATCTTATCTTTGATTTCCCTCCTCTTCTACACAGGGGCCATTTGGGCCCAGGTAGATAGTTACTTGTGAAATTATAATTGGAGAAATGGGGAGAGAACTTGGCTGGTTTTAGAAGCTAACCCAAGAAAGAAAGACGCAGTCAATTACTGTTGACATGAGTTTTCCTGAGAAGTTCTACCATTAAATCCCCTGATTCATTCCTAAAGGTTAGTCTTATGTAATTCTCCAAAGTGACATTCAAAGGTCCTTTGAGTAAGGGGCTTCTAGCTTTTAACTTTGAGGTTCCACATCTGAATTCTACCTCAAATTCTGTAGGGGAAAAAGAATATACTTCTAATACATAAATATTCTAGAAAGAGGGTAAAGACCTTATTAAAAAGACATGGATTGGGTCTGTGGTTTTTATTGGTGTAGGAACTTCCAGTGAGGAACTTTCTCTTCCATTGCAGATATGTATCTTCTTTGTCTTAGAGAATTGCCTGAGACAGAGGTAGTCTAGATATTTTAAAAATGTAATTGGGAAATAGTACACAAAATAAATGAAAATACAGTAAAACACAGATAACATTAAAATAGAAAACTAAGTCATTATGCAGCCTGCAAGGATCCTTATGTATGGTTTAGTGGCCCAATTTCTGTTTGAGTTTGATACCACTGACTTAGAAGGGTCACACAGCCAATATATGTCAGAAGGTGTGTGGGAAACTAGCACCTCTGGCATGAGGGCTTGATGAATTCTTTTCAGGGCTGCTCATCCAACTTTGGTGTCCACCTTCCACCCAACTCTCACCTGTGGCTCCAGGAAGATGCATCATTCACATGGCTACAACCCAGTAAAACCATGAACAGATGAGCTAAACCTCAACCAACAGTTGAGGAAAACCATAGACTTCAAACCCATTGTTGAGGTAAGCGGATGTCTACCCCAAGCATATGAAGACTTTTAATCGTGGAATGGTCAGATGAGAATAATTTGTTCCAAAGGCCATGAAAATGGCTGAAGTAGGTGCCATGGAACTCTTAGAGCTTAGCAAGATGCCAAGGTCATTCTCTGTATGCTGGGCCATCACCAGTTGTCTTGACTTTTGTTTTGCCACTGGAGTTCAATGACTCTGGAAAAGAGAGTGAGACTGACAAATTTGCACAACTCTGCCTAATTTAAATCCATTTCATGTTCAAGTTAACATCTCACCTTTGTGATGTCACTGGTCCTGTTCAAAAACAAAGGATGAACAACAACAATCAGAGGATTTCATATTTTGGTAAATATTCATCTCTTTCAATTAAATGATTTTTTGGGCATATACTTGGACAAAAATAGTTTCTAATAACTTCCTTCATTTCCTCTTCATTTGTGATGAGGTCACAAATTTATGAAAATGTTCTTCTCATTTAAAAAAATCAAACTAATAGTCTCTTTTCTTAATCTTTTAAAAATCTCCTAGTTTATCTACTAATTTAATGAATTTTTTTTTGCTTTCAATATTGTTAACCTATTATTTGGTTTTTCAGAATTTCAATTTTAGTGTTTCTTTTTTTTTTGGAGGGGCAATTGGAGTTAAGTGACTTGTCCAAGGTCACATGGCTGTTTTAAGTGTGTGAGGCTGGATTTGAACTCAGGTCCTCCTGACTCCAGGGCTGGTGCTCTATTCACTGTGCCACCTAGCCACCCCCAATTTTAGTGTTTCTTTAGTTTATCTTTATTTGTTGCTTTTTTAGTTCTTTTGAATGTATGCCAAATTCATTTAAAGGCTATTCTCTCTTTTGTTGATTAAAATGTTTAGAGATATATACTTTTTTCTCCTACAGATTGATTTGACTGCATACCAAAAGTTTTGGCATGTTGTCACATGGTTGTTCTTTTCTTTGTTGAAATGATGTATTGTTTTTGTGATTTGATCTTGACTTGTAAATTTTTTTTTCTTGCAGGGGGGAAGTCAGGGCAACCGGGGTTAAGTGACTTGCCAAGGTCATATGGCTAGTGTTAAGTGTCTGGGGCTGGATTTGATCTCAGGTCTTCCTGACTCTAGGGCCAGTGCTCTATTCACAGTACCACCTAGCTGTCCCAACTTGTAAATTCTTTAAGATTAAAATATTTAGCTTGAGTTTAGAGTTTTCAAAACTAAAGTTATACTTTATATGAATTTCATAAAGATGACATGCTTAGCTTAGAAATAGGTATCCTCTTTTTGATTGCCATTTAATAGTCACTAGAGATCCATCAGATTAAGCTTTTCTAAAATTCTATTTAGGCCCTTAAGTTCTTTCTTATTTGCAGTTTGTTGGATTTGTCTATATCTGAAAGGGGCATGTCAAAATCTTCAAGTACCATAGTTTTGCTCTTTTTTTCTCCCTATAATTTGACTAACTTTTCCTTCAGTAAAACACCATACCATTTGGTGTATATGCATCACATATTGCCATTCTTTCACTATAATGCCTCTAAGTATAAAGTAGTTTCCCTTTTCATCTCTTTTAACCTTTTCTTTTCTTTTCTTTTCTTTTATTTCACTATTTCCTTGTCTGGGATTATGATTACTACTCTCAAGTTTTAAAAAATTCACCTGACACATCACCAATTCCACTTCAGCCCCTCCTTTAAAACTATATAAATCTTTATGTTTGAACTGTTTCTCTTGTACACAGTATATTGTTTCATTCTTTCTAATCCCTTTTGCTATCTTTCTCCCTTTTAAGGGTAAATTTACCTCATTCACATTCATGGTTATGATTGTTAATTGTGTATTTCCTTTCATCTTATCACCTTGTACTTTTCCCTCCCAGGAATTTCAGAGAAGATCCTTTGTTCCTTGTAGGATTATATTCAGTTTTGCAGAGTAAACTGCTTTTGATATAAACCTTCTGGAAGATTGTACTCCAAGATATCTTCTTTATAGTAGTGGCTGCCAGATCTGGTGTGATCTCTACTATGGTTCCTTGGTACTTGACTGTTTCTGTCTTCTAATAGAATTTTTTTTCCTTTGACCTGGAACCTCTGGATTTGGTGTATGATGTTCCTTACATTTTTTGGTTTCTCTTAAAAGGTGACTGGGGATTTTCGTGGACTTCAAGCTTGATAAGAGTCAGCAGCATGACATGGCCGTCAACAAAGCTAGCATAATCTTGCACTGCATTGAGAGGTGTTACTTTCAGGAATAAGAAGGTGATAAATCCTCTATATAGACCTCAGCCAGAATATTGTGTTCAGTTCTAGGAACCATACTTTCAGAAAGACAGTTATAAGCTGGTGAGTATCCAGAGGAGGGCTTCCAAAATGGACAAATGAATAGATGAATGAATGAAAAAAACACTTAAGTGATTACTGTGTGTCAAGCACTGTGCTAATTGCTGGAGATATAAGTAGAAAAATGAGATTGTCATTGCTCTTAAGCACTTCACAAATTCTAATGGGAAGTTTCAACTGCAGGTCAAACATAAAGGTCCAGTAATTCTTAGGGTGAAGGGGTAAGGCAGATAGTATTGCATCTTCTTTAGCATAATTTCCCTAGATAAAGTGATATCCATTTCTGACAAGAACTTCAGTGACAAAGACTTTCCAAGTCTTTTTTTTTTAAGCATTATTTTATTTATTTATTAATTTACTAACATCCTTTTTACAAATTGAGTTCCAGATTCTCTCTTTTCCTCCTGCCTCTTCCCCACTCACTGGGAACACAAAAAGTGTATCAATTATATGGGTGAAATCATGCAAAACATATTTCCATGTTAGCCATAACACAAAAAAGCAAAATGAAAAAGAGAGGAAATAATACTTCATTTTACACTCAGAGTTCATCAGTTCTTTCTCTGGAGGTAGATAACATTTTTTCATCATGAGTCCTTTGGACTTGTCTTGGATCACTGTATTGATCAGAGTTGCCAACTCTTTCACAGTCGATCGTCATTATGACATGCTATTAATATGCACAACAATTTCCTGGTTCTTCTCATTTCACTTTGTATCAGTTTTTATAGGTTTTGAGAAGTATTCAGTTGTATTCTTAGCTCCAAATATCATATTCTAAGCCTTTTAATACTTCAGTGTGGAAGCTGCTAAATTTTGTGAGATTCTGACTGGCTCCACAATATTTGTATTATTTCTTCCTGGCTGCTTGCAGTATTTCCTCCCTAACCTGGGAGTGTTAGAATTTGGCTATAATATTCCTGGTAGTTTTCATTTTGGAATCTCTTTTAGGAGCTGATTGGTGGATTCTT
The DNA here is from genome assembly GCF_028583685.1 of Petaurus breviceps papuanus. Lineage (NCBI taxonomy): Eukaryota > Metazoa > Chordata > Mammalia > Diprotodontia > Petauridae > Petaurus > Petaurus breviceps. Next base: position 5,591,064 of record NW_027187378.1, read on the forward strand.
TTAGTTTATATTTTACCCACTGAATCTAAGATATTGGGGCAGTTTCCCTGGTAATTACTTGAAATGTGGTGTGAAGACTCTTTTATTTTATCATGGCTTTTAGGTAATATAATAATTCTTAAATTATCTCTCTTCAAACTATTTTCCAGGTCAGTTGTTTTCCAGTGAGATATTTCACATTTTCTTCTATCTTTTTATTCCTTTGTCTTTGTTTAATTATTTCTTGAAGTCTCATGGAATCATTAGCTTCCACTTGCCTAATTTTAATTTTTTTTGGAGGGGGGAAGGCAGGGCAATTGGGGTTAAGTGACTTGCCCAAGGTCACATGGCTAGTAAGTGTTAAGTGTCTAAGGCTGAATTTGAACTCAGGTCCTCCTGACTCTGGGGTTGGTGCTCTATTCACTGTGCCACCTAGCTGCCCCTACCAATTTTAATTTTTAAGAAATTATTTTCTTCATTGTGATTTCATACCTTCTACCCCCCCCCCCCCCAATTTGGTCATTTCTGCTTTTCAATGCATTCTTTTCTTCAGTGAATTTTTGTGCCTCTTTTACAGAACTGTTAATTCTCTTTTCATAATTTTCTTGCATCACTTTTATTTATTTCCCCAATTTTTCCTCTAACTCTTATCTCTTCCTTGAACTCTTCAATGAATTCTTTTTGGTCTTGGGTCCAATCAACATTTTTCTTTGAGGCTTAGTTTGTGGCTATTTTCAGACCATTGTCTTTTTCTAAGTTTATATTTTGATCTTCCTTGGCACTAGTGGAAAGAGAGAGAGAGAATGAGATAGAGACAGGTGGGGAGTGGGAGCTGGAGCCTTGGAACTAGACAGAAAAAATGTTGATACATATATTTATAGCTTCCCCAAAGTAGAGAATGAATCCAGATCAACCTATATATAAGCCCAGCAGATTGGTGGATGCTGGATTGGTATTTGAAGTGGTGCCTAAGGCAATTATCCATCCTTCAGGTAGGTTTAAACAGAAGTCCCATCACTCTGGAGGTGGGGTAGGGCATTGACTAAAAAAGTCATAGTCCTAAAGGAGGATCTAGGAACAAAAGATGTAGCCAATGGGGGAGGGGAGGGAAGGGGAGTAATTAGTTCTTCCTTTCAGCCAAAAACTTTAAATTTCACATACTACTAGAAGTATACCGCTACTATGATTGATAAAATGAATAAGACCTGCCAAGACTTCCCAGATTTTTTTCCCTTTTAGTATCTTCCCAGATAATTTAGGTATGTGAATATTGGCCATATTAATTCATAAATTGAAAATGGTCTCTAGCAGTCTTTCCCAACTTAACAACACACCAAAAGAATCACTCACATATAAATTAAAATACATTTATTGGTAAAATTGAATTGCAAGGTTGGAATTCCAATCAGTGAGATTTCTCCTGGGGAGGGTCTAAAGTATCAGCTTCTCTCATCTAGTCTGCTATGTCTGTTTTTCCCCATCATACCCAATGGCCATATTACTAGAGGATAAACCTCCAAACATTTTGTTCTCAAAGATAAAAATTTCAAAAAAGACTTTCATCAGCTCACCACATTCCCCTTCCACCGACTAGTCCTGTAGTGACTGTCATGACACATTCATCTGCTCTCTCTCTATCCCTCCATTTCTCTCTCCTCTCTCTCTCTCTCTCTCTCTCTCTCTCTCTCTCTCTCTCTCTCTCTCTCTCTCTCTCTCTCTTTCTCTCTCTCTCTCTTTCTCTCTCATCTTCTCCTTGGGGAAGAAAGGAAGGAGCAGTTAAATGGAAAGGATGAGCACCCACTGAGCAAATGCTCCCATTGCAAACTTGAACTCTTCCAGAACCCAAAAGAGCACAAATTCCCTCACTGAGAGAGCATTACAGATAGTATAAAGTACAAAGGGCTACCTTCTCCATTCTAATAGTCATATAAACTTTCATGGTATTACATACCCATTATATTAACAAATCATTTAGAAGCACCCTGTTTGCTTTTCCATGATGCCTAAAGGAAAATGAAAAGGAAAAACAATGGGGATTTGTGTTTCAGGGGGTTCTTCTACAGAGCTGGATTAATAATAACCTTATATTTATTTACATTGCACTGTTTAAAAAGCATATTCAATTATTTTCTCACTTTATCCTCATAATAACTCTACAGATGAGAAACCAGAGGATCACAGAATGGCAGAAGCTGGAACAGAACTCAAGTCTTCTGAATCTTATTCCCAATGGATCTTCCACTGCTGTAGGTCTTTCCTTCTAGAGCAGTTATCAGGCTTTGTCAGCTTTCTTTTACAATGACGCTGAATTTATTGTTTGGGCATGCCTGCACTGGATTTATATAACAAACACGTGTTTAAGTGGTTTTTTTTTTATTAGGAGAAGATTCCCAGGAATGAATGGAATCCATTAGCAGGCTCTTACATGATTGGTGTTTTTCACTGGTTGAGTTCTAAGCAATTAAGTCCAGAAATGAATGGACATTGCTAGCAAGTTTTCATTTGATTTCTGCCTTACTCTGGCCGTTGTACAATCAATAATATCAGCAAAACAACAATGGCACCAATAATGAATAAATCCCAGTAGGGTCCAAGGTTGATGTCCACTTTCATCTGTTTCCATCTCACATTAAACTGTTGAGGGAAAAAAAGGTAGCTTATAATATAAATGTCGAAATTTTGAATTATTCATTATATCAATGCCTTTCCTTTTTAGTCTTATCTCATAATACTTTTCCACCATATATTCTATGCTATATTTCAACCCAATTGGATTATTCTGTCCCCTGAGCATAACCTGTGCTTCCATGACTTTATACCTTTTGTCAATGCTTTTTCCTCTGCCTAGAATATTTTTCTTCCAAATCTTCAGCTATTGAATCCTTTTTGTTGTTCAGTTATTTTCATTCATGTTTGACTTTTTGTGATATCAACTGGTGTTTTCTTGGCAGAGAAACTGAAGTGGTTTGCCATTTCCTTCTCCAGTTCATTTTATAGATGAGGAAACTGAGGCAAACAAGGTTAAGTGACTTTCTTAGGGTCACGCAGCTAGTAAACGTCTCAGGCCAGATTGGAACTCAAGAAAATGAGTCTTTCTAACCCTAGGCCCAGCATCCCCTGTGCCACCTAGCTGCCACAACTTGAATTTTTACCATGTTCACCCACTGTTATGAATATGAACCTTTTCCTAATTCCCTAGTTCACAGTGACCTTTTCTCCTTTGGATCTTACCTAGAACTTTGTTCTGTGCCTCTGTGATGCCCTTTTATCATGTTATTATTTTGAATCATAGTGATATGTACATATCAATTCCCTATGTGCCTTTTCTCCAGAAATTAACTTGAATGTATTTTTGTATTTACTTATATGTGTACATATTGTTTACCTTCTATAGAATATAAGCTCCTTCTTATAATTAGGAATTCTGCCTCAGAGACTTACTAGCTATATGACCTTGGGCATGTCACTTAACTGCTGTTAGCCTCAGTTTCCTCATTTTAAAAATGAGCTGTTTTTGTTGTTTAGTTGTATCTGACTCTTCATGATTCCATTTGGGGTTTTCTTGGTAAAGATACTGGAGTGCCTTGCCATTTCCTTCTCCAGCTTATTTTTACAGATAAGGAAACTGACACTAACAGCCACTAAGTGTGTTTGTTGGTATGTGTGTGTATATGTGTTATAAAAATCTTTTTTACAAGAATTTTCAGGGCAAGAGAGGGATATTAATAAATGCAGATTATGTAAAAATAAAACATCAATATATTTTTTTAAAGAATATAAGCTTCTTTAGTACAGGGCCTGTTTATTCTATCTTTGTCTCCTCAGTGCCTAAAAGTGCCATAAATATAATAGGCACTTAATAAATGGTTATTGAATTGAATTCCTAGACTATAAGTTCCACAAGGGCAGCAATTATTTCTTATATAGATAAGTCCTTAAAATATACATTGAGAAGAGTTTTAACCCTTTCTTCCTGTGTTTAGCATAATGCTTTGTATACCATATTGATCAATGCATTTTAGGGAAACTGAATTGAATTGTCTCCTAATATGATAGATACACAATCTGTCACCAAATCCATACAATAAGTATTAAGAAAAAACTTTGTGCTTCCCTGGGATAATCTTTCAAGGCTCAAACATTGATTGGAGGTAAGCAAAAGTTTAGGAATAAGGTTTCCTCCTCATTCTAAGTCTATATAACCTGGAGCAAAGATGCCCCTCCACTGAAGATTCCAATCTTTTCTCCATGGATAGCACTCTGAGGCCACAGGATAGGGGACTTGCCCAGGCCTGATTGTGTCACTACTTTGATACCTTGAATCTTTCTCGAATGGCTCTATGATGTCACTCTATGGGTCTTCTCACCCATACTGCGACTTATAAACTTGTTTCATGCATGCACATCCTGTACAACTTAGTTTTCTGCTAGTTATCCACCCAAAGTGCTGGTGACCATCCTCTAGCTTTCTCAACATTGCCTGCATACCAATGTAGTACATAGACTTTACATTGATGATCTTTCTTGCTACATAAGCAGCTCATCTTTTTTTCCCCCTTTTGATCATGTACTTTCTCCTGCATATTTCTTCATTTTATAGCATGAAAGTATTTTGTCAATTACCTTTATTGCTGATTTCTATTTTTACATCATTTGGTTTGTGTTATTTATTAGACATTTATTGAACTTTGCTTTATATTACCATCGGTACTTGTATATCACCCTTTTGGACTGTATGTAAGCTTCTTGCTGGCAGGGATTTTATGTTCTATAATTTTTTCTTCTCCAGTTTCATACATAGGAATCTCAGTATCTGGGAAAATTCAGTTGGCAGTGGAAAGAAAGAATGGGAAGAGAAGGAAGGGACTGATATAGGGCCCTGTGAGAGACGGTCTTGCCACAAGTATAATCCTGCTGGGATATAGGACATGGGTCATCCCTTCTTCCTCCTCATCCTTCAACTTCTACTAGCCTAGGACCCTACATATTCACCTTCTCATGGAGCAGGGGTGGGGAACCTGTGGCCTTGAGGCTACACATGACTTTCTAGAGCCTTAAGTGTGGCCTTTTGACTGAATCCTTTTGGATTTGTTCTGTAAAATTTGGATTCAGTCAAAAGGCAGCACTTAAGGATCTGGAAGGCCGCATGTGGCCTCAAGGCTGCAGGTTCCCCATCCCTGTCTTGGAGTCTTCCTTCTCATTGAAACCCTACAGGGATGTGGTCTGGTAGAAGATTGGAAATGTGTAACAGTGACCTCTGGGCTGCTGTGATGGAGTAAGTGTGCCCCACTCCCCTTCCTAAGGTGTTGGCATGTGCACAGCTGCTTTGCCCTACTGAGAGCCTGTTCTTCCCCTTAGCATCTAGCACAGTTCCTTTGACATAGGAAGTAATTAGTAATTATTGATTAAATGTATGAATCAGCACCTTTTTGAAATTTCAAAATAAGAGTGAAAACAGAAGGACTTTCTTCTTGTGAGATGTGTATGTGTGTATACACATACATACACACATGCGTATTATATATGTGTATACATGTTACACTGTGCACGCATATATGTGTGTATATTGTTGTCCTTTATTTTTGAAGAGGACTGAAATGACATCGCTATGTTAGAGTCAAGGCATAATGTGTCCGACTTGGCTGATCAGACCAATATGAGCTTGGAATGCTCTATGACAGGTTAGACACAAATGTACATGTATACACACATAGAAAGCATAATATATACACATGCACACATGTATACATCAATATCTATAAATATATATTTAAAATTTATACCTATAAAATTAATTGAGCAGTTCACTAAAGAAGAGGATTACCACAAATTGAACTGCCCCGTCCTATCTTAAAAGTTGTGTGAGAATAGCCCAAACCAGACTTACGTTATAAAACACAACATCTTGGATCAAGTGCATAATTTCTAGTTTGATGAGTGCCAAGAACACTGGTATGTGGGCATCTGGACTTGTTTCAGAAGCCAAATCATATAACTTTCTGGCCAAATGAATGTCCTGGGAAAACAAAAGCAAGAGATCCTTTGTTAAGAGTGGGTGAGGCAAAGAAGTTATCATTTCAGATAGGGAGGGAAGCTAGGAGCTTTAAGACAAATTTTAGTTCACTCTCTAGACTTGTGAGCTTTTTTTTTTTAAATGAACTACAGAATAGAAAAAAGAAAAAAAATCATAAACTTAAATATTTTAACTTAAATACAAAGGAAAAAAAGCATGTCACATGCACAGCAAAGCATAAGAAAGGATTAAAAATACATAGCAACAAATCTTTGTTTCAAGAAAGCCTATATGATAAATACTACACATTGTGTTAGTGTTCCATCTTTTCTTTACTTCCTTCTGAGTTTGCTTTTGTTCTCTGCTATGCACTTTTTCTTTGTTCTTTCTCTCCCCCTCCTCCCCTTGTTACAAGTAAATGTGGATGTATTTCTCTATACATATACATACATATCAGATACATATATAGACATACACTTTCCCTTACAAATTCTATTCCTGTTCTTTGTTTTTATGTTGGTGAGTAACTCTTATTTCCTATCCCTCTTGCCTTCTGTACTTTACCTCTATCTGTAACCTTGCCCTCCTATTACTTAGCCTACCCTGCCCCCCCCCCCCCCCCCGAAGATCCCTCCTGGAGGCAGAGTAAAAGCAGGAACTTGCTTGAGCCTAAACTCCAACTGCCTCCAATACCTGTAAAAAAAAATGACTCTAAACAAATTTTAGAGCTACAGATCCCACAAAGTGACAGAGAGAAAGATCCTTCTGCTATCCTCCCATTCCCATAACTTTAAACACCTTTCTATATACCCCTTTAACCTATTCCCTTACCTTACCCTCTAGAGATCCCTCCCTTTATCCTCTCCCTCCTTCCTGTTCCCTTACCATTTCATTTCTTTTGAATTTAGATTTTTATTCTCATCTGTATATATGTATATGTGTGTATACTTATATAAATATATGTATATATGTATTTGTTCCCTCTTAAACCCATTCCTGATGAAAGTAGGTTACCAGAATTACCAGGCCCTCCTCCTCCATCTAATTCCTCTGTGTTGATTCTTCCTCTTACATCTCATTTGTATAAAAGAGACTACTAGATCAGTAGTATTTCCCAAAATTTCCCAAAAGCCACATGTTGCCTTAGAAAACCCACAAATTAACATTATCTATGTTCTATATTTTAATATATTTTGTCAAATATCTGCCAATTACAGTTTTATTTGGTTCGATAGGGAGTGTTGCTGGACCAGCATGGCACCTGTGCACTAGACCATCCTTTACATTCCTATAGAGCCGTCCATTTAGTCCAGCTTGACCTCTGACCTATTAAAACCCCTGTGTTTCCACCTCTTACTCTGTACACAGTAACCTGATTAATAGTGTTACAGATTTTAAAACAGGGATGCTAATAGACTGATTCATGAATCAATTCACTCTTCTATTTATTCTCCAGAGGAAAATTTACTTTCCTGGCCACTACTCTTCTATACTTTTGGTTTTCCTCCATTATAATATAAGTTCTCTCAAAAAAGAGATTGTCTCACTTTCTGTATTTTCTTAGGCATTTAGGACTGTACTAGAACATACAGAGTAAGTGTTTAAATGAATTTATTTTAATCTCTTTACATATGAATGGAGTCAAATAATAAATGAATGAATGAAAAGAAAAAAAAACATTTACCATGTGCCAAGATTGTTAGAGTTTCTGGTAAAGCCTAAATCAATTTATTCTGTTCTCTGTGCAAGGGTTGAGTGGAGAGTTTAAACTGGAGGAATGTTGATTATTTCAAGAGGAGCAAAGGCTGCTTCAGGGAGGAAATGTCAGAAGGGATTTTTCTGATTATCCATATGGCTATCTCTTTATTCTCCCTACTCTACTAGCCCAGTTTCAAAATGGACTAAATCCTTAAGACTAGCATACTAAATATAGTTATTAAGTGACTTTTCATTTCTTAGATCAGTGAATTGCTGAGTCATTTTCATAATTTTTTAAATGCTGTATGACCTTGTAAATAAGTTAACTTATTTGAGAAGAGAAATTTGCCTGCCTTAAAATGCTTAAAATCTGATAGAGAACTATAACCAGATCTCCCTGGCAAAAGACTAAATGGATCTTGTAAATGTACTAATTTTTACATTTAATTCCTTCAAATTCATTTGGCATCCATTTTAAAATATCCTGCTGATTATAATGGCTCTATCCTTTTCTTATATAAAGGGCATATTTAATTCAAATGGAAGTTCACCAGAAATCAGTGTTTGTTGTAGACAAATGAATGTCAGACATTTTACTAGGCAATAATTCTTAATTTATTCCTCAAGACAAACAGCTCAATTATTGAGTTGTCAATGCAAATGAGTAAACTTATTTGGGAAGGTACCTCAAAAGCTCATCACAGTTCTCTCCTGGCCTCTGGGTTATCATTGTGAGCAAATTATCTGGGAAAGGGGTATATCTTTCCCCTCTTTAATATTTATTTATTTTTGCCCTTTTTTGGAGGGTAACTGGGGTTAAGTGACTTGCCCAAGGTCACATGGCTAGTAAGTGTGATTAAGTGTCTGATGTCAGATTTGAACTCAGGTCCTCCTGACTCGGGTGCTCTATTTACTGCACCCCTACGAAGAAGATTTCTGTAGGAGATTTGTATCATTTGAAGTCCAGAAATGAAATAGTATTTGGGCCAGGGATGTAGATATGGAAGTGTCCTTAGGTCACCTGATTTTACTTGCTCATTTTATAGGTGAGGAGGCTAAAACCAAGAGAGATTAAAGGACTCTTAATCATGGTCACATAGCCAATAACTGGCAGAGTTGGAATTCAAACCCAAGTCCTTAAACTCTAAACTCAGGGCCTTTTCCACTACAGCAGTGATTCTTAGCCGTTTTTATATCAATATATATATTTTTTGCTTTTTGGAGGGCAACTGGGGTTAAGTGACTTGCCCAAGGTCACACGATAGCTTTTGTGTTAAGTATCTGAGGCCAAATTTGAACTCAGGTCCTCCTGACTCCAGGGCCTGTGCTCTTCTCATTGTACCACCAAGCCTCTCCTTTTATATCAATCTTGATATTAGATCATTTGGTAATCTGGTGAAAGCAATGGAATCTTTCTTGGAATTTTTTTAAAAATCATAATTGAAAGAAATGCTAAATTTCAGTTAGTGGTCATAAAAAAGATGTATTTTTTTCCTATTTAGCTTCATGGACCCCCTGAAATATGTCCACAGACCTTAGGTTAAGAACCCCTCCCTGTATTATGGCATATTGTCAGACCTCTATTTAGTTAATTGTGCAAAACAGTGCCCATCTTTGTCTTCTTACTGAAACTCCCTTAATTTATTAGGTCATTATAGTTTCATGAATACCTACAGTATATTGCTTCCAGTTTACGTTAGGATCTTAATGAATTTTGTTTTAACTTAAATGATCCAGCCTCTTAGTTACTGACTCTATTCCCTTCTTCTTAGAGAATATTCCTTTTGGGAAATCATGAGTACTGTAGTGAAAGCCTCATTAAGTTGGTCACTATTCTTCCAAAGTCAACTCAGTTAGCGGCCAACTTGTGACCCTGACTCTACTCTTTTTGGAGTTTTCCAGATCACAAACTTTGGCTATCTCTAAGATGTGTCTATAATGGAACTTGGGCTCCTAAGTGGTGGGTGGGATATTTTTTGATATATCTATATTGGCTTCTTCTTTTCCTTCTTAGTATCTTCTATTCCCATGACAAAAGTTTCAACCATAAATACTTCTCAGGTGGCCAGGCAAAGCAAATAGGAAGTGTAATATTGTGTTGTCATAACTTTTTCTTTTGCGGGCATTTTTTTAAATGATTTCTTGTAAGGGAATGGATTTTTTCTTCCAGGGCCTTAAGGTCTAGATCAACATATGGCCTGCCAAAGGATTTCAGGCAACCCGTGAAAAATGTAGAGGATGTAAATTGGAGAAATAAGATTGGGACCCCTGCCTTACCCACCTACTACTGCTTTCCCCTCTAAGGTTCTCTTCTGACTAGTAAGGGACCATTTATTGTTTTCCCTATTAGAATATAAGCATGTCCCTGCCTCTGTGACTGGCCTCTTTCTAGTCTTAAGGGTGCAGCCCTTCTCCTTCCTAACTCTACTACTTGAACCTCTCTCCTCCTCTCTGATCTCCTCTAAGGCTTTGCTCCATTGATGATTCTTTTTCTCTAGTTCTCATCTTTAACCACTCCTCTTCTTCATCCTTCCACACTACTTTTGCAAAGTGTCCAAAATTGAACTCTCATTCATTTATTCAACAAACACCTGATATGTGCCTGGCATCATGAAGGGTGGTAAGGATATAAACATTTTTTTTTAAATATGATCTTTACCCTTAAGGAACTTATATTCTTCTGAATATAATTTCTGTATGAAATACCAGGCATGAGAAAGATCCAGAGAAAATGTAGAAATATTTGAGGAGGACAAAAGCACACTGTAGAAGGACTTAAGAGACAGGTGTGGGGGTGGAGCCAAGATAGCGGCATAGAAGCAGTAAAACTCCAAATGCCCCCTCCATGACCACCTCAAATACCATAAAAAATGACTCTAAATAAACATTAGGGCCACAGAACCCACAAAGTGACAGAGAGAAACAAACCTCCTGCTGAAGACAGCCCAGCAGGTTGACAGGAAGGGTCCATAGCAGTGCTCTGGGAGCTGAGCCCAGCCCCCTGTGAGTCTGTGGCTTTAGCCTCAGGGCAGCCATGACCAGCCCTGGCTGGAGGGACTTTGGGAGAGTGGATCAACAGCAACTGTGGTGGTTTCCAGAATTATTAACCCATAAATGCCAAAGACAAAGTGAGAGTTCAGTGTGGACTTTGTGGGAATAGGGTGTCTGGGACTGCTGGCCTCTGCCCCTGGAGGGAGAAGCAGCTGAGGCGCAGCAGCCACAGCAGCATGGCTGCTTCAGAGCTCCTGGACTACAGATTGCAGGGGTTCAAGCAACCATTGTGAGGGGTAGTTGCTCTTGATTTAACCTTGATCTGGATTTCTGTCTAGGGTGGAGGTTCTGGGGTGTGTGACCAGATGCTAGAGCCAGTGGAGGCTTCTGAGAGGACACACAACTAATAGCTCCAGCAGCTGAGAAAACCCCAGAAATTTGGGACAAAACTCCCCTGTCTGGAAGTAGAGTCCTACTGTGGCAAAAAGCTCCAAAGTCAAATAATTGAGTGGCAATATGAGCAAGCAAAGGAAGCAAAGCAAGCAGAGCAATCTGACTTTGGACTCTTTTTTGGGGGACAAGAAGGATCAAATCATGGAACAGGAGGAAGACAGTGAAGTCAAAACTCCTGCACCAAAAGCTTCAAAGAAAAATATGAATTGGTTACAGGCCATAGAGGGACTTAAGAAGGATTTTGAAAACCAAATAAGAGAATTGCAGGAAAAATTGGGAAGAGAAATGAGAATGCTGCAAGAAAATCATGAAAAGAGAGTCAACAACTTGACTGAAGAAAATAACACCTTAAAAAATAGACTAACTCAATTGGAAAAAGAGGTTCAAAAAGTCAATGAGGAGAAGAATGCCTTAAAAAGCCAAATTTGCCAGATGGAAAAAGAATCTCAAAAGCTCACTGAAGAGAATCATTCCTTCAGAATTAGATTGGAGCAAATGGAAGCTAGTGACTTTATCAGAAATCAAGATACTATTAACATATCCAAACAAATGGAAAAATAGAAGGCAATGTGAAATATCTCATTGGAAAAACCATTGACCTGGAAAATAGATCCAGGAGAGATAATTTAAAAAATTATTGGACTACCTGAAAGCTATGATCAAAAAAAGAACCTAGAAATCATCCTTCAAGAAGTTCTCAAGGAAAATTACCCTGATGTTTTAAGAATCAGAGGGCAAAATAGAGGTTGAAAAAATCCACCAATCACCTCTTGAAAAAGATCCCCAAACAGCACAGCTCTCCAGCTTGGGTCTGAATCACTGAGGGAAGAGGAGGCAGCAGAGGAGGTGGTGGCAGTTTGAGGTTGGGGGTGTGAAACAGCTGTGGGAGGAGACATGGCCAATATTGCAGTGCAGCAAATCAAGTGAGAGTTCAAGGAAGTGCTGAAGAGGCAGGAGACAAGAAAAAATCAAATTAAAGTAGATCTTGTAGATGAAAACTTTACAGAATTAAGAGGAGAAATAGCAGGACCACCAGACACACTGTATGAAGGAGGAAGATACCAACTAGAGATAAAAATACCAGAAACATATCCATTTAATCCCCCTAAGGTATGGTTTATTACTAAAATTTGGCATCCTAATATTAGTTCTTTCACTGGGGCCATTTGTTTGGATATCCTAAAGATCAATGGGAAGCATCAATGACTCTAAGGACAGTATTGCTCTCATTCCAAGCATTATTGGAAGCTGCAGAACCAGATGATCCACAAGATTCAGTAGTACCAAATCAATACAAACAAAATCCAGAAATGTTCAAACAGACAGCTCAACTTTGGGCACACATGTATGCTGGAGCACCAGTTTCTAGTCCAGAATACACCAAAAAAATAGAAAACCTATGTGCCATGGGCTTTGATAGGAATGCAGTAATAGTGGCCTTGTCTTCAAAATCTTGGGATGTAGAGACTGCAACAGAATTTCTTCTGAGTAACTGAAGCATAGAGAGAAAGCTGCTGCTGTAGGCCAGTCCAGTTTGCCCCCTTCTTGAAGAGCATCACCATCTGTTATTTCTGCATAATTTTTTTTTTAAAACTGGCATTCTTGCCTACTTATTATCTAGGCATGATTGAAGACTGAAAAAAAACCCCTGCTCTGTAAATAAAGCTAATTAAAAGTCTGTGTTAATTAAAAAAAAAGATTCCTGAAAGAAAACTTCTAGGAATATTCTAGCCAGGTCCGGAAATTCCCAGATCAAGGAGAAAATATTACAAGCAGCCAAGAGGAAACAATTTGAATATTGTGGAAACACAATCAGGATAACACAAGATCTGGCAGCTTTTACTTTGAGGGATTGAAGGGCTTGGAATATGATATTCCAGAGGTCAAAGGAGCTGGAATTAAAATCCAGCAAAACTGAGTATCATGTTTCAGTGGAAAATATGGTCATTCAGTGGAATAGAGGACTTTCAAGTATTCTTGATGAAAAAAGCAGAGTTGAATAGAAAAATTTGACATTCAGATACAAGAAGCAAGAGAAGCATGAGAAGGTAAACAGGGAAAAGAAATCATAAGGAACCTATCAAAGTTGAACTATTTACATTCCTACATGGAAAAAATGATAATAGTAACTTATGTAATTTTTCTCAGTATGAGAATAGTTGAAGGGAATATAAATGTATATATGTGTATACATGCATATATATGTCTATACATGAGGGTTTATTGACGTATGAATACATATATGAGTGTGTATATATGTGTAAATATACATACACACACATATATATACACACATACATATAAACATATAAGACAATGGTGCCACAAACAGAAATGTAGATGTTAAGAGGAGGGATAGATTTAGGGAGGAAATTACAAATTCAGCCTCTAATCATACATCTCCTTGTAATTGCCTGTGTGTGTCTGTGTGTATTAGTATAGTAATTGCCTCTTAATTTGTCTACTGGCTTCTAATCTCATTTTTCCAATCCATCCTTCACATAGCTACTAAAATTATTGGCTAATAAAATGATTGTCCTTTGGAAATGTGACGTAAAAAGAAAAGGTATCACTAAAAAATATCATCTTTCCCAAGGTGTGAGCAAAACCTGTTATATAAGAATATTTAGTGACTTCCTATTATCTCTAGGTGGGAAAAGTTCCTCTAATTTTAAGGACTTCTGGAGTCTGACTTTGTCTTACCTTTGTTATATTACTTTGCATTGTTCTCTTTCATAGAAATATTTTAATCAAATTAAGACTACAATGGCTTGCACTCAACATGCCATCCCCTACCTCTTAGCATGTGAATGCAGTTCTCCATGTTTGGAATTAACTTTTTTTACTTCAACTTTATCTCTTAGAAATCTCCTCCTTCAAAAGCGCCAGGTGCTCAGCTCCCACCTTCTCTTGTAAAGCCTCCCCTGTTCCCTTCTTCCCACCTCCTCCATAGCTTCAAAGTGTTTTTTTCTCTCAAAATTTTGTAGACTACTGTAGTCATTAGCATCAGGATTTCAAGAAACTTTAAGGACTCATGTTCAGTTGATTTAACTGCAGGATTTATTGAGTGCTAAACAAACCACATGGGCATACTCTCATACAAGGAGATATTACTTCACTGCTGACTGCTTTGTCTGATACTATACAATGGAACTGTATGTCAGTTGTACCCAGATACTATTAGCCTGACCACTGCAGAGCTTAGTGGCTATGAAGCTTATACAGAGAAAGACAAAGATTTTGAGCCTCTTACACATGGAAGTCAGATGAGACTGAACACAGGGTTCAGCAGAATAACTTGGGAGTCAGGGGTACTCAGGGATGTTCATCAGTCAATTCAGTTCTTTCCATCTGTGTGTCTCCCCTCCCTCAAAAAAGGGGGTCTGAGCTAACCTACATCAACTACATTTTCTGGATCTCCCCTATGATCCTTTACATTCTACTTTGCATTACAGTTTTCTGTGTAGGTGCTGTATTCCCATAGTAGAATGTAAACTCCTTTGAGGACAAGAATTATACTTTTTTTTTTAATCTCTGCACATCTGTAGTACACACCAGAGCAGTAGGTGCTTTTAGAATTGAGCTGAGTTGGAAAGCAGGATCTCCAGACATCAGGGGTGTGACATCCTCCTCTAATGCTACAGGATGCCTTCCCCAACCCATGTTAATTCCCTTTGTCATTTATTTCCTATTTATCCAATACATGGCTTGCTTTGTATATATTTGTTCATTGTTGCACATGCTCCCTTTCCCCCCATTAGATTATAAGTTTCTTGAGGGTAGGGACTGTCTTTTGCCTCTTTTTGTATGCCCAACACTTAGCACAGCACCTGGCATATAGTAGGTACTTAATAAATATTTATTGAATTGAATTAAATTAATCGCCTATGCCCTTGGGTCCCCCTCAAGTCAGATTCCTTTCCCATGGAAGAGTCTAAGGTGGCAGAAGATTCAGGCCCTAAGAAACATGAAGTTGTCCAATTTATTTGGAATGCCTAGCGGTTTGCCTGGTGGGAAGAGTAGCATCTGGTAATGGAAAGCTTTGAAAAACTAGTTAAGGAGATTGGACCTTGCTAGGCAATGGGCAGCCACTGCACATCTTAGAGCAGAGGAATAATAGGAAGAGGGCTATGCCTGACAGGAGCTACTCTGGCAGCAGTGTATGGCATGAGTGGGAAGGGACAGAGACAGAAGGTAAGATGATCCTTTATAAGGCTTCTAAAATAGATGAAGCAAAAGGACTTATGACCTCAAAGGCCCTTCCCACCTCTAAACCCATGCTCCTGCTGGAAAAGGCAGTGGCAAAGCCCTCCAGTATCTTTGCCAAGAAAACTGCTAATGAAATCATAAGAGTCAGACACGACTGGAAAATAACTTGAACATACTCCTCTGAGAACCTAAATGAAAGTAATGGGCTTGAGGAGAATGGAAGGGAAATAGCACAAAGTTTTCTTCCTAATAATATTTTAAAGACATTTCAGAGTAATATCTTAGTTAGGAAAGTTTCACAAGAAAAATGAATGGAGAATTGAAGCTATTATTCTGGGCATTGGTTTCTCATTGGGGGTAAACCTGGGCCTAGAGATTTAGAAGCATGTCTTCTGACTGTGGCTCACATGCTGTTGAATCACTTCTGGGTAACCTGTGTACTTAGCCTTTGCCAGTTTCTTCTTCTGTGTTTAACTCACAGGTTTGTATGAGGATTAACTGATAAAAGATGATTGTGAAGCGTTGTGCTATGTGAAAACTAACTAATGACTGGGTGAGCTAAAGTCTGAATAAGCCTTAGCACCTAATTTCTTTGCTCTCATTAATCATCCTTGGACTATGCTTTGGGCTTTTAATTATTATTGTATTCATTTCAGCAATAGGAATCAGTGGTGCCTCCTAATTGGTTTGAATATGAGACAGTAGTGCAATAAACTTTGCCCCTTGGCACCTACTTATTTTTCTTATTGCTAAACAAAATTAGTTATTAAAGACAAAGTATGATGACCCCTCACATTAGCTAACTTAAAAATTTTAATATCTAGAAGTGTGGTTGCTAGTCTACTTAATTTTATTTTTAGAAGTAAAACTATAGAAGAATAGGTAAGTATGGCGGAGAGATTGGTGATAATGAAGTACCCATGATTTAATTGGAACCATGACATAAAGAAACAGAATTGCTGATCAGGGGGAGACTGAACTTTCTTTTCTCTTCCTTTTTTTTTTTTTTTTTAAAGCAATCGGGCTTAAGTAACTTGCTCCAGATTACACGTCCAGTTACTTCTGGGTGTGGTGCTAAGTATCCGAGCCCAGACTTGATCCCCAGGTCATCCTGACACTGGAGCTGGTGCTCTTACTCGCTGAGCCACCTGGCCACCCCTAAGCAACTGGGGTTAAGTAACTTGCTCAAGGTTAGGCAGAGAGTTATTTCTGGGTGTGGTTCTAAGTATCCGAGCCCAGATTTGATCCCCAGGTCATCCGGACACTGGAGCCAGTGCTCTTACTCTCTGAGCTACCTGGCCGCTGGAGACTGAAGTTTCTAAAGATATGAAATGTATAAACATGAAAACCTATGCCCACTAGTTACTGCTATTTGACTTTATGATGGAAGCACCCTATGAGAGAAACCACTAATGATTCCAAGGAAGGAAAACCAATCCTCTGATATATACACTTGGGCTCTACAAAAAGGAATTTTCCTCTTCCTGCTTCAAACTAGCAATCATTCTGTCCTAAAGGGAAGTGGAAAAAAAAAAGTGGACTTCTAAGAATCAATGGAGAACACAATTGCTTTTTCATAAGAATTCAACTTAATTCAGTAAGCATTTCTGTAATCATCTACTCTATGATTTTGAGTTGTAGGCTGTCTAGACTGAAGCTGCATCCCCAGGATTCTCTCTATTCCCTCATGCCCATCTCTATCAGCTCCATCTTTACCAATCCCTATCTACTCTGCCTTACTATACTCTGCCCTATCCTACCCTACATTTCAACTGCACTCCCTGGAACCACTATTCTATTGTTAACAAATTGTCCTTTGTGTTAGACTGGTTTTCTTACATCCTCCCCCTAATTACTTTGTGCGTGTTTTGTGTGGAAGTTTTTGAAGTATGCCCAAATCATCTAATATGGCGGCTGCTCCCACCCACATGATAGAGAAACCTCCCAGAAACATTTGCTTAGTGTCTCCTTCAGGGTTATCTCCACACACAGTGTATGAGACAAACTGAGAAGGAGTGGTGATTTCAAAAGCTGATCAGCAGTACTAATAGGGAGAGCATCCAAGGATCTATTCAGAATCTGTAATACCTCTGAAATAGGGGAAAAGAGAAAGTGAAAGAAGGGCTATTGGCTTCTTCCTGCAGTAGAATACTGGGATCCCTCCTAATATTCTCTTTCTATGCCTGTCCAGAAACAGGCAGATTAAAAATTATTTTAAATTAGGGCAGAGAGACAGACCTTTGCCTAAATTTTAGGAATCAGGAATTTTCCTAAATAGGTGTTCTGAGTTGCTGTGATTTTGCTACCAATTTTTTATTTGATAAATAAACTCCATAAAACAGCAGAGGAGGGGGCCAGGTGGATACAAAGGACCATTGCGTTGTGTTGTTCTGTCATTCAGTCACATCTGACTCTTTGTGACTCCATTTGGGCTTTTTTTGGCAAAGATTCTTGAGTGGTTTGCCATTTCCTTTTCCAGATAAGAAAATGAAGCTACAAGGTTGAGTGATTTGTGCAGGGTCACACAGCTAGTAAGTGTCTGAGGCTGAATTTGAATTTGGGTCTTCCTGACTCTAGGGTCAATGCTCTGTCCACTGAGGCACCTAGATGCTTCCCTGACCATTATATTGTCCCAGGCTGAAAAAATGAGCTAATTGTTATCACAGGGTGCGGTTTATTAAAGCTCTAGAGACAAAAGGACTAGGGAGGGGGGACTATGGTTAGGAGTATTGTCCAGCTAATGGTAGCTACATCCCATTTCTCAGTGACAACCACCACCATCACAATCTGACAAAGCAAAAAATGTTTCTGACATCAAGGACCTTACATTCAAAGACAGTGGATAAGATATGGCCCTGAGATGTACTCTTTTATTCACATGAAATCATTATATTATCATATATATAATCATCATTCATATTATTCATATGAAATTCATCATATGAAATCATATAAATCATATATGAATACCAGCAAATGACATTTCTTTTCTTCCTTTATATATCCTATAATAATAATAATAGCTAGCATTTATAGAACACTTTAAGATTTGCCAAGTGCCTTACATATATTATCTCGTTTAAGCATGTATTCCTTTTTTTGCATTATATTCTCTCATTTTTTACACTGGGAAATTGTGAATATAAGCTCTGACTTGTCTCTGATTCAAATGGCCTTTTCTGAACTATACATTGTATTATG
Organism: Petaurus breviceps papuanus; assembly: GCF_028583685.1. Lineage (NCBI taxonomy): Eukaryota > Metazoa > Chordata > Mammalia > Diprotodontia > Petauridae > Petaurus > Petaurus breviceps. The sequence continues at coordinate 5,609,608 of NW_027187378.1, forward strand.
CCCTTTATTGTGTTTTATTTTTCTTTCAGAAAGGAAATTAAAATTGGGATGGCAGTGGATAAAAATGAATTCATGGATAATTCCAAATTTCATTTTAGCTATTAGTTTCAATATCCTCTCCCATTAAAATTTTGTCATTGGCCTTGGAAAATAGGGAAATGGGTTGATTTGAATTTGACTTTTCTATCTGTGATGGAAAAGCTAATGAAAAACAAGAGGTCAAAAGGCAGTGAGGAAAAAAGGAAGTCATGGATAAGCCGTCCATTGGACAGATGAGAGAGTTAGCCTTTAGTGTGAGCCTCTTCTGATTTTTTTACATTTTCCTTCCTTCACTGCTACCAATAATTATCAATTACCACAAGTTTCCAGTGCATTAGAGGCTAATCAAGAAGTGCATGAAATCCTTCACAGTCTCACAGAAGTTGAAGAAAAACTAAGAATCTATCTAGTGCAATGTGTAACTGAACAAAAAAATTCCTTCTATTACATACCAGCCTGTGCTCAAAGGCTTCAAGTGACGGGGAACCTAGACAGTCCATGTGACTTTTGGAGAGCTGCAGTTGTTAAGAAGTTTTCTCTTATGTTGGATCTAAATCTAGCTCTTTGCAACTTCTAGTTCTGCCCTCCAGGGCTGTGAAGAAGCAGCCAAATCTCTCTTCTACATGACAGCCTATCAAGTCCTTGAAGATGGTTACCCGGTCTAACCCTACTCCCACCCTATCTCCAACCCTGGTATTTTCTTCATGCTAAACACCTTGACTTCTTTCAACCAACCTTCTTCTTTTTTTTTTTTTTTTTGCTTTTTGGAGGGCAATTGGGGTTAAGTAACTTGCCCAAGGTCACACGGCTAGGTTTTGTGTTAAGTGTCTGAGGCCGGATTTGAACTCAGGTCCTCCTGACTCCAGGGCCGGTGCTCTATTCACTGCGCCACCTAGCTGCCCTTCAACCAACCTTCTTAACCAACTTTCATCTGGCATGAATTTGAGATCCTCTGCCATCTCAGTTGCCTTCTACTGGGTGATGTCCAGCTCACCAGCTTTTCTTACCTAACTAAACACTAGCACTCAGAAATGATATAATAGTCTGAGCAGATGGGGTAAAATGGGACAAGCACCTTCTAATTCCTGAATGTTATGCCTCTGTTAATGCAAACTAAATTCATATTAGCTCTTAGGGCTGCCCTAAGTAATTTCTATTTGGCTTGTTTTATGGCTAGAGAAACATTCAAAAGATACATAAACTTCAATGTGCATAGGCAATCTTAAAGTCAAGCCTCACACAATTTTCTGTGAAACCTTCTTTGGTTGACCCAGTCTGAAGTGATTTCTCTCTATCATGAAATCCTATTACATTTACTGTTTGTAACCATCATTGTACACAATTTGTGCTACATTGTAGTGTTCATTTTCTTTTTGTATGTGTGTGAACCTCCTCCCCATCCCTGATCAAATTATTAGTTTTTGAGAACAAACACTATGTGGTATATACTTCTTTATATCTTCCTTAGTGCCTTTCTCATAAAACACTGATTTTTTTTTCACCCCTTCATATCCAGTTCAAATCCTTTTTAATCTTGTCTTTATTACTTGAACCTAGGGCTGAAATGAAAGATGGCTACAGAAAGCACTGTATAGCCAACCAACCAAGCACATAATCAAGATTTGACTATAGGTTGATATAGTATAGTATATAGCTGCAGTTGGGAGTTTTTCAGGGGGCCTTTGGTCAATTGAGCCTTCTCCCACCCCCAAGTGTTCTTGATGAAATTAAGGGTGCTAGACCCAGAGTAGCCTATTTTCAGTTTGTAAGGAAATTAGATTTTAAGTGATCCATTTGCATTTTGTGAGGGTTTTGGTTTGTAAATTTGCTTAAGCTTTTATAGACACAACATTCTTGCTTTTGATTGTGTATTACTTTGATGACTTTAGTATGTTTTCTGACTATTCATTGATGTGAGTGAACGGAAAACCAAACCAAACCAGTTTTTAATGAGGCAATTGAACCTAGCTGAATCAACATAGCCAGCTTTTAGGAGCACTTCTAGTAGAGTTTAGCAAGTGGGAGGGAAAAGAATTTCTCCCCTGCACTCTTCTTTGGCAGTGGTGTCTCATAGCAGAAGCACATAGCCATTGGAGATGCATTTGGGAACAGCCTAAGAGGAGGATTCAAGGACTTTGCTTCCTCAACTTCAACCTCATATCTATGTAGAGGGAAGTTCAAAGGGGAAGAGAGGGAGATTCAAGAGTCTGAAGGAGCAGAATTAAGGATACTATTTGCCGTAAGGGGTTATATATGCTTATTTTCTGAAAGAATCTAACAATTCCTTGCCAAGGATTTCAGCTTAGCTAGAATCTGGAGGCTGTGAATACTATAGCCAACCAGAAGAGCAATGTGACTACAATGATCAGGCCCACTGAGCTTGGAAGAGCAGTACACCTAGTCAAGATTTCTAGTCTGGGAATCCCATCAGAGGTGTGAACTGCCCATTTACATTAGTTCTTTACATGAGGACTCTTCATGCATCTCCCCTGTATTTGCTCCCTCTGCCCACTAATGGGTATGTATGTTGTGGGGCAGTGCTCCTTAAGTTTTTTTTTTTGGGGGGGGGAGAGCATGATCTATTATATGGTATTCTAGTAAATACCTATGTATATTGGCTATCAGAAGGGTATTGGTAGAGACTAATGAAGTATAGTTTTAGGAGTACCTAAAACCTGTGGTAGATAACTTCTATGGCACGTGACCTATGTTCTCTAACAGTGCTAAGACATTTTATATTCTTTATTTTATAAATTTTGTATTCTTATATATTCTATTCTTATATATTATACAATATTATACTTATATTAAACATATATAATATTTATGTTATATTAATTTATTCTTATATTATAAGAATTTATGTTATATTAAATTTTTTTCTATTTTATGCATTTTATATTCTTTAATTTATATGAAACTAACATTTTACATTCTTTATTTCTCTTTCCCTACATTATATTATCTATATATAATTATTCCTACACTAGTAGTTACCTTTGAAATCCCTAAACCATGCTCATACATGTATGCCAGATTGAACATGGCCTGGGCACTGTGGTATTTATCCACCGCAATGCTGTAATGAGTCACCGCTGTTTTATAATCTTTCTTTGTTCCATAGCCGTAGTAGTGGTAATCTCCGATTTTAATTCTAGCAAATGCATTGCCTGTTAGAAATATTAAAAAGCAGGGAAAAATCATGACAACCAAAAAATCATTCTATTAATTTGTACCTATCTCCTAATTACTTGACTTAATGCTCTTGCTTTAGTCTCTTAACTATAACTCTTTTTAAAAAAATCATAGCATTGAATTGAGATGTGTATTAGGAAATAAGAAATAAAATGGACTCTAATCATATCCTAAAATGATCTGTTGCCTTTTTTGGAAGGCAGAAACTATGATGTGGCACAAATACAAAGAACTTGTAAGTGTAGATTGCATCTATTAAACTTCATACTGAAGGCTGATGGACACTACTTGGTGATTCATCCTGCTTGCGCTTAATTTAGATGCTTCCGTATGTCTACAAAATAAATACTAGGGGGTCTTTAAGCCTTCTCTTATACATATGAGGATTCTAAAATGGGAAAATTTATTAGAGGATATATAGATATAGATATTTATCTTGCTGGTGCTATGCTAAGTGCTTTACAATGATCTCATTTGATCCTTACAACAGCCCTTCCAGGTTACTGCTATTATTATCCCCATTTTACTGATGAAGAAACTAAAGTAAACAAAGATTAAGTGACATTCCCAGGGTCACACAAGTTAGTACCTGTCTGAGGCCAGATTTGAACTCCAATCTTCCTGATTCTAGGCCCAGTACTCTATCCACTGTGCCATGTAACTGCCATAGACATAGACAAGAAGGAAGTACCCATACTGATCACACATAGAAGATGAGGAAGAGGAAGAAGAGGATAACAAGGAGATTCCTTCCTATTACTATTCAATTGATTTGAATTTAAAGCATTTGTTATGCCCCTCCTGTGTATGTCTTAATGACTGAGAGGTCTTTCCTCCTCCCCTCCTCCCTCTCAACATGGCCATGATCCTACTTCTATCCTAACACCTTAATGCCCTGGTTCCACATTTATCAAGTTCATATAAGAAAGAGTTTGGACCTTTAAATGTCAAGGAAAAATGCTGACCTCAGGATTGCAAGCAGAAGGGAATAGGAGGGAATACTTTGAAGGAGAAATGGGCATTAAATAAGAGAAGAAAAGAAAGATGAAAAAAGTTCAGCCTTGTTGTTGATTCACTAACGTTCTAAAGATTCCCTTTAAGGACTTAGGACCAACTCTTCATCCCTAAGCCATATCTGCTAATGATTATGTCTTTTTTTTTGGAGGGGGGAAGGCAGGGCAATTGGGGTTAAGTGACTTGCCCAAGGTCACACAGCTAGTAAATGTTAAGTGTCTGAGGCTGGATTTGAACTCAGGTCCTCCTGATTCCAGGGCCAGTGCTCTATTCATTGTGCCACCAAGCTGCCCCCTAGCTAATTATTGTAAGTATGAAGTTTAGGTTGGGGTATATTTCATAGTTCAGGATTAAAAAAATTTTTTTAGACACTACTCTTTGTAGCTATGTTGTGCAGTTGGATAGAATGCTAGACTTAGAGTCTGGAAGATCTGAGTCAAAATTTGACCCTAGATACTCACTAGCTATGTTACTCTGGCAAGTCACTTCACCTCTGTTTAATTTGGTTTTATCAACTATAAAATGGAGATCATAATAACACTTCCCTGGCAGGGCTCTGTGGTGAGGATCAAAAGAGACATTATTTGGAGAGCTCTTAGCATAGCACTTTGTAAACAGCAGGCACTTAATAACTGCTTATTCTCTTTCCCCACCCTTTCTTTGAGTGCCTGTATATGTGTATATACACATGTAAATATGTTTAAAGAATATTAAATGTAGGTTAAATATGGGAGATAGCCTGATAGTATCTGTAAATCTCAACATAATGATAAATTTTGAAAGATGTCATTTAAAAATTTTTCTGTCCTTAATGTCATTATTTGCTGTAAATATATCACTAAAACAAAAGTTCCTAACTTGAAAAAATAAAATATTAAAGGTCAGTCTTTTCTACTAACTGTAAATTTTTTGTTGTGGGTGAAATTAACCTTGACTATCTGATTCAACCATGACCAGCCCTTGTAATAGAGAATGGTCTTACAAATTGTCAGAGCAGGTAAGCCACCCATGAGGTAAGGTATGGCTGAAATCTCTCATCCAAAAATTTTTCCCTAGCATCTTGTACAGTCTAAAGCTTTGCATGAAATTACACCTTTATGGAACTTTTGGGTTTTTCTGTCTTTAAGAATCCCATATTAAAATGTAAATACCTTTGAGAGAGTAATGCCTTGAATATTTTTCAGGTAACATTTTAGTGGGAATGAACTCATTTTCTTTAAGTGAAAACTAACAGAGCAAGGCACTGTGGGAATGGTATGAAGGACATGGTTAGGGAATGGTGAGGCAGGAGGTGACAAACTATTTCGTATTTTTGCTTAATTTCAAAGGCAAAGAGGCAAACTCTATAACTATGGGAGATGGGCAGAAGGAGAAAGAAGTCACCCAACCCTCTAAGTACAACATTTGGTCACAGACTTATTTTTTTAGTGGAAAGCAGATTTATGATACAGAAACTTTTCTTGGGACTCTCTTTTAGCCTAATGAAATAAGAATTCACTAAGACAATGTAGTAATAGGGACAGGCTCTCAGGATCACTGCCCTAAGGATGCCAGGGCAGTCTATCTATAAGGGGGCTTGTGGGCATTGGTTCTAAGGATTGTTACCAGCTTCTTTCTCATTCTGCGCCTGACTGCAGGCATCAGAAATCATGGTGGCAAGGTATGTTATATCCTTAGAATTCAGTTTCCTCATCTATAAAATGAGAAGTCTGGAAGAGATGAACGCTCCCTCCTTTCCAGTTTTAAATTTTATAACCCTCTAATAGTAGAGAGAAATAGAACTTTTGGGCTGGTATTTTTAAGGCTGGTCCATTCTATTGCTGTGATAGAGGTGACTTCCCTTAGAAAGAGGATGAGATAATAAGATGGGAAATTTATCTGAGGCAGAACAGGGTAGCTTTGTGGAAGAGGATGGGGTTAGGGTGTTTGCAGTTGGGTGATTTTTCCCTCTATGTCTCTGTTTCCTGTGCTGTATATGTCTCTAGGGAAGGCTTTTATGAAAGCTTCTGAGGTCTTAAGTACAGAGTTCACATTATTTGTAAAATAGGAAAAATGATAGCTGCCTACTTCACCGGCTTGTTGTAAGGATTAAAACAAGGGAATATCATAAAATACTGTATTCCTAAAGCATTATATAAATGTCCCCTATAATGATTACACTTTTATTGTTAGTAAATTTATATCACAAAGCCAGTGACATTTTTGATGGCACATCCTGAGCCCCTTTTTCTTGTCGTTTTAGATATCCCAGGGCCAGAATCAATGACATCCTGACACACTGAAAGATGATGATTGGACAGTAGGGGATTTCTCCAACACAGTCCATAGCCTAGGGGTGGTGACTGTGCTGATATGATTCAGGATATTTCTAACATACAGGGTCAAGGTGGCCAATGGATTTGTTTCTTTCTCTTTTATGTCTTTCTAATGCAGGGACCTGAGAGTATTTGGTAAGTCTTGGGACAATGCTGGAATAAGCATCTTCCATTGTTGTAGCTGAACAAAGTATCATCAATTAATTACTAATTGGAAAAGTTTAATGATTAAATTTCTTTATATAGTTGGAGCCCTAATTTTAAACTGACTCCTAGTTAGTCTCTATTATCTTTAGACAGTTGTCCATTATGTTTAGGAGACAATATTTCCCAAGATTCTTTACATAGTTACTTTAATTTACACTGAAGTCATAGCTTCAGACTGACCTTTAGCCAGTCCCTGTTATCTTTAGCTATCTGCTCATTATATTTAGGAGATATTAATATTTCCCATAATTCTCAGTTCTCAGAATTCTTTCTCTTTATTCTGTTCTTTTATGGTGCTTCCTTGTTGGGAATAATTTATATTTTTGGCAATTGAGCTGATTGATGAGGCTGAGTGATTTCTATGTTTTTTCCCCAACCCTGTGTATTGCATTTTGTGAAACACAGCTTTTTCTTTTTTAGGAAATGTCTCCAAACCAAAGCCACCCTGATGGCCTGATAAAGCATTATTATCTCAGCTGGCTCTGAGGAGGCACAAATATATATATATGTATATATATATATAAATACCATATTCACTTCCTGTGAAAGGGAATTATTTGGCCCTAGCATGAAACATCTTTAAGAGATCTCATTGGAAGAAAAAATAAGAGAACTCATTGGAAGTAAAATTGTTCTCATACTGCAAAAGATTTTCTCATATGTGAGTGACAGAAGTGACAGGTAGACAGCATCATCCTGCTTTAATAATATACTTCTATGGGAATAATAGAAGTTTCTTGCTGAAAACTGGGGTTAGAAGGAGAATGGTGTCAATGGAGACCACCACACAGTATCATTACATAAAGGGAATACTCTGGCTTATCTGTATGCATTAGGATTTTTTTTCTTTAATGAATGATACAGGGGAAAGAGCACTGAGCTGGGGTTCAGGTCCTAGTAGTGATTTCTGAATCTCAGTTTCCTTTTTTTGTAAAATGGGAATAATAATACCTAACCTTTGTGCCTGGGTCTTTGTAAGAGTTAAACAGGGAAATTTCTAGAAAATACTATGACCCTAAAGCAATAAATTATATAAATGTCTCCTATGATTATGACGGTTAACATTTATATAGCACATCTACCTCCACAGAAAGAACTGATGGAGTCTGAATATAGATTGAAACTTTTTAATAAACATTTGGTCATGGTGAATTAATATGGGCATATTAAGAAAAAAAGAAACTCAATATTGGGTTTTCCTTGTTGAACTTTGTGAACTACCACAAGGGAAGTTTTGCAAGTTGTGGTTGTCAATAATATGAGATTTTATAGAAAGAAATGGAAATGAGTTACTTTGGCACCTTCACTAAAACCTCATTTGAATGTCTCTTTCTGGCTTTGGGTTCTTAAAAGAGATCCCAGCTGAGCATATCCTACCAAGCTCTACATCATTCAAGGAATAGTAATAGTAAAAACAAAATGTCATTTATACAGCATTCTAAGGTTCGCCTGGTGCTTTACCTTCATTAGCTTATTTGGCTCTTACAACCATCCTATGGGTAGGTATCATTATTGTACCCAATTCATAGATGAGGAAATGGAGGCCAAGGAAAGTAACAGGACTTGTCTAGGGTCACACAGCTAGAAAGTATAATTCAAATCCAGGTTTTTCTGACTCCAAAGACCAGCATTCTATCTCCTACACATGGGAGTTCAGTGACAGAGAAACTCATCACCAGAAAGCTGACCACCAGTCAATATTTTTCTTTTTTTCTTTTAGGCCACAGCAACTCTTGAAACGATTTATTAAGAAATTAAGAGTATGTGGTTTGAAAATGTAGAACTTTTGCCATGAGGTCTGTGTGGTAATGGAAAGAACACAGGAATCGAAATCTTTAGGCTCCACATTTCTGAACTGTGTGACTATGGGCAGGTCATTTGATCTCTCTAAGCTTCAATTTCCTAATCTATGAAATGGGGAAGATAATGCTCATAATACCCACCTTACAGTAAAGTCAACAAGCATTTATTAAATTCCTACTACATGCTAGGTACAAAATACAAGCTTTACAAATCTACATGAATATAATTCACTATAATTTTCATTAAAGATATCTCTAGGCATGCAGTTCAATTGAATTCAGGTTATGGCTGCTCCAGAGCCTGCTAAAATCTCTTATTTGACTACAGATGACTGGCTGGCTGACCAATATTTTTTCTTTTCGTTTTTCAGTGAGGTGTTTGGGTGCTGTGGTGATTCAAAAATACCTCTGCCTTTATTTAAACTAGGACGTCCTTGTAGCAACAAAGTAAATTATTGCCTGAAACAAAGCTAACCCAATGCTGAACTTAACATCAGTAAAGCATGACATGTCACCTATTTGATATTACCCTTCTTTCTACTTCTACAAGCTAAGAAACCTGGCTGCAGCAAATCAGACTAACGGAAATGGACCGTCGCAAGTTATTTTTAACTTGGTGTCCTATACCTTGAACTGCAGCTCGGTGCCACAGGAGAAGTGCCATGGAGTACATTTGTTTTTTCTTAAGAATGGTAGCCTTTTCTGGAAAAAGGAGACATTCCATTAGTGTGGCTTCCAGGGCCCCTGTGGTCAAGCCATATGAGTATATGTGTGATGAAGGAATTGCAGAGAATTTTAACTTATCTTACTAGTTTCCAAAATGAATGCTGAATTGCTTTGAGCTACTTCATACCCCATTTCCGCTAGCAGAGCATATTGAACAAGGGATGAATTTATATCACCGTCCTTATAGGCAAAGTATGCTGTCAGGAATTTCTCAGCCCAAAGGCCCAGTTCACAAACACCCTTGTAAAGCTGTATAAAGAAGATGAGAAATCAAACAGGCCCAATGAGATCTTATACTTAATTTCAGACAAATGATCAACAACATCAGTCTTTTAGCCCCTTCTGGCCAGCCATTCAGGAAGTTCGGGTTTTAAAAGCACAGTGTGTTTAGGAAGAAGAGTTAATGCATTTTCAAAGTACAAAAATATAGCAGTTCATTTTTTACCTTCAGCAAGGGAGCCTATATTCACTTTGCTGACTTAAATAAGGGCTATTTTGCAAGACAAGTGCTTATCGACTTCTGTTTAAAACAAATGGCCTTCTTGGACAGTACTGCTGTGTGTAAAGGAGTCCTGAGGTCCTAGATGCTATGGAAAAAAGAGGATAAAGGGAAGATAGTCCCCCTGGGGTATGGGTGATATGACTACTAGGGCAGCTTTCTATGGGAGGTCAACTTCAACTTAGCTGAATAGCCCTTATGTAACCAAAAGAGGCTATCCATACATAATTCATTAGCAAGTTGGCAAAGTAGCAAATCTAAAGATAGATTATTAGCTGGCAGCTTTTGAACTAAGTTTCAGAGGGGCCAGATGCAACACTGGAAGTATTTATAGCAGGACAGAGGAAGTATTTGATAAATCAATGAAGGAAAATGAAATACTGAGTAGGTTTTTGAAAAATATTTTCCTGACTGAAGCTTAAAGAAATTATTCCCAAAGTTGTCATCCAACCAATCAGATACGTAAGTACCCCTGAACTCTGGGAAGGAAAGGGCGTGTGTGTGTGTGTGTGTGTGTGAAACTCCTCTCAAATGGAAATGCCCAATGGCCTGGATGACTTGATCGAAGGCTGACCAGAAGTTCCTTCAATGAATTCAAATGGAGAATCCCAAATGTAATGAACACCTATAGAATTCAATGGGAGGTTGCCAACTCAGTGAAAAACTCAATTCCAGATGGGAGGAATGGGTTTGGTCTGTCACCCACCCATTCCCCACCTAAATTCTATCCTTATTCTTTGCTTTGGGCAGACACCAGCATCCACATAGTAAAAGAAGAGCAAAGGAGACAATAGCTTTAAAACTGTAAGTACCCATAGCTCAAGAGAGATACAGTCTCCTCACTATGATAAATGACTAGTACCTTAAAAAGCTCATTATTTACCTCTACTGCGGTTTTGCATGATCTCAGCACTCCAGTTCCTGTAGCATACATTTCAGCCAAATAATAAATGGCAAGGGGTTGTCCACTCTGAGATGCCAAGTAAAAATATTTGAAGGCAAGTTTATAATCCTTCCATACTCCAGAGCCAGCTGAAAATTAAAATTGATTTGAGCTCTACCTTTTTCTGTTTTCAGTTACAGACTAGGGATATAAAATGCTGTAGTGGTGGCTATGGTTTTAAATAGGACTAAAAGAACCCCCTCAAAACAAAAGTGGTTCCCCACATTCCTAACCCCCCTCCTGCATTTGAAAGGGGTTGACTTACTTTTGATTCCCAGTCAGAAACTGGAAAACTATGTCCTAGAGATGTTCATAGAATAAGAAAGGACCATTGAAAACTTTTATTTAAAAAAATAAAAACATTCTTTTTCTAAGACAGTTAATCAGCAGTGATTTTTACTAAGATTATTTTTTTAAAAGATTTAAGAACATTTCTGGCTTCTAGGTTTGGAACAGTATTATGGGCTCTTTTTTTGCCCAGGGGGAATGGAAGAGAATAAGCATTTATTAATCTTCTATCATGTGCTTGATACTGTCCCTGGTACTGCTTTTACAAATATTATCTCATTTTATAATCACAGCAACCCTGTGAGGTAGGTGCTATTATGACCCCCACTTTACAGTTGAGGACACTGAGGCTGAGGTTAAGTAACTTATCTGGGGTAACACATTAATAAAGTTCTGAGGCTGGATTTTAATTCAGGTCTTCCTGACTCCAGGCCCAGCACTCTACCCACAGCTCTACCAGCTCCCTCTAGAAAGGGAGGTTAGATCCATCATGAGATAAATATAACTAGATGAAAGCTAAGCTGTACTTTCCAGCTCTTTTCCCAATTCCAGAAGATCATCCCAATTCCAGCCTTCTCTTGATCATGCAGTTGTGTTGTCTGGACTGTCTATTTGTGTGTCTGGCCAATTAGGGGATAATAACCCCTATACCTACCAACCCTGTGCAGGCAGGAACAACAAGTTGGCTTAGCTTCAGGAGCTCCTGCTCAAACCAGACTTGTCTAAGATCCAATTTCTAATAGACTGGGGAGCAAACTAGGAGAGGATGGTTCTGGAATGGCCCAAGAGGTATTGGAGTGAGCTTGATGACCAAGTCACATTAAATTACTCCTTGTTGACAATATTCCCCCCCACCCCCACCCCAAATCAGTCTGTGAGGGGTTCAGATCATCTGGAGTCACTCCAGATCAAGAACAGTCTTCCCAAGTACACCCTGGGCTCCTAGGAACTTGGCTGATATCCTAGCAAGGGAAGGAAACAAGGTAAGAAGATTTATTCAGATATTTTTGAAGCCTTATTGGACCCAGATTATTGTCAGTCCTCACTTTCTTTTTGGGAAGAAGGAAAACCTGGGTCTGGAGTCACATGGCTAGTTTTTGTGTTAAGTGTCTGAGGCCCGATTTGAACTCGGGTCCTTCTGACTCCAGGGCTGGTGCTCTGCTCACTGCTCCACCTAGCCACCCCCATGCTTGATTTTTTCCCTAACAAGAGGAGAGGAGTTGAAGTGAGCGATTGAAAGCCATTGGTAAACAGATTTCTTTCTGTGAGGTCCTACTCTGCTTAGAGGTCAACTTGGTAGTGTGACCCAGAAAGGGGGTGAATTGTAGCTGAAGAAGAGAAGGTAACTGCTACAGATTTTCTGTGAAACACCACCTCCCCTCCCAAACCCCCATACTTGTCACTGACAAAAATCCATGGATAACAAACTTGTCCTAGCTACCAAGCAGCAGATGATGTAGCTAGATGGCGTCAGCATTGTTCTGCCCCATAAAAGTTCAGGATCCAAATTTTCCCAGTTTCCCTTAGGAAGGTCTATTACTAGCACCTTTGGAAGGCTCAAAAGGGGGAAAAAAGAGACTATTCATTTAAAAATTTTTTTTTTTAGTTTTGCCTCAAAGCTATTCATTTTTAAAAGGTTAGGAATAAGCAATCTTTCATCACTGAGTGATCTAGACCATCCAATTGTATGAACATCAGTTAAGGGAAAGCCTCCCATTTACCAAACCTTTATTTCTTTTTCACAAGGGAAGAAATGAATAATGTATTTATTATTCTGAACAAAGCAGCAGTATTTATAGTACTTACAGTAATACATGAATCCTAACTGAAACTGTGCATTTGGCCAACCTTTCTCTGCAGCTTTCTGAAAAAATTTAAGAGCTTCATCGTAATCCTGAAAGATAATTATACTCTGTTACTCAAAGGTAAATGTGTAACACCATGGTAACAATTACCTCCTATACTTTTTGAAGGGCTGAGCAAAACACTTTAATTCTTTCTAAAAAAAAAGTAAATAGTGTCAGAAATGCCATGAACTTCCCTAACCTTGTTACTCTATGTTCCATTACTGCTTTCATTATGTCAGTTAGTTATTTATGTCAGCATTTATTAAGGGCCTACAATGTATTAGGCACTATCTCTATATTCAATAAAATTAACTTCTATTTAGTGCCTGCTGCGTACCTGGCACTATGCATGGTTCTAGGGATGCAAAATGTCAAATCCTGAAATAAATCAAACTCATAAGTGTGATGGAGATGGGATTTGGACCCCCAAAAGGGAAAGACCATGTCTTTGTGATCAGGACTCCAAAAAGGAAAAGCCCCTGGACTTTTCCATGTGGCCCAAGTCCCCAGGAGAAATTAGTCCTTCCCAGTTTTAATTGTTAAAAATTAACGTTAAAATTAAATTAACACTTTAATTGTTAAAAATTAACATTAAAATTAAATTAACACCTTTGTCTACACCTGGCCCCACCCTAGCCTGCCACTGTCATATCTTGCCTCCATTAATGTGCTTAGATTTCTTGAGTCTAGCCAATGGCTCGAATTCCTTTATCATCTGGCCGATGGCTCAGATTCCTTAAGAGCCTGGCCAATATGGCACATTTTAAGAATCATGCCCACCCTGACCAGTGTTCTAACAAGCCTTGTCTTTGGTTGAAAGAAGGTTTGGGTTGAATTCATTTGAGGCAGGACCCTTATGTTGCTATTTCAGAATCCCAGCACCTCTAAACCTCAACAAGTGGAGGAATAAGGCGTCTTTAATTGAGATAACAGGGTAGGTACCTGGATGATGTACCACTGGGAGACCTACAGGAAAGGTTCTTATACTTTCAGGAGAAAAGGGGGTAGGAGGGTCCTATTAGGTAGCAAGGTCTGGTCATGAGGTGCCAGTTGCCCCCAGAAATCCAATCAAGGAAAGCCATTTCATTCTGGCTGTTTTGTCCTTCATGGCATGAAACCCAAGTTAAGAGGGTAAGGACATCAGGAGTTGCTTTGCCTTTTTTTACAAGGAAAGGTCTTAGGATGGGGACTTAGGGTGTGGCTCAACTCAACCTAATATCTTAATATCTTTATAGGAATTCAAGAACATTTTGGCAATTGATATTACTAGGGTCATTAAGAGGGAGTGGCAGACAGGTAATATTAAGATTGATATCAACAATTTTTCTGTCATTATATTAACAATTTTTCTGTCAAAAGAAAAGGCAAAACAAAAATGGTTCCATGCTTTTAGGAGATTTTGTTGTATAATACTTGGAATACTGACAATCAACAAGCTAGGATCATAGTTGGGTTCTTTGTAAATTATGCCCTCCCCTCTCCCCTTTAAGGAAAATATTTTATTGACATTTGTCCTCTCTTGTTAGATATGGTAAACTCAGCTACTAAAGACTTTGACTTGCATGTAAAGTGTGAATTATCATGAACTTTGCTCGCTACCCCAGTTGTTAAAGGTTAGTGTAACAATTCTACTTACCACAGGAACTCCTTTTCCATGAAAATAAATAAGGCCAAGTCCATGGAGTCCAATAGCATTGCCCTAAAACAATGTATAATGGACATAATTTTTAAAATTCCTAGCAAATGATTGAAAGAATTTACTAAAGGAAATTAGCATAAAGCAATTATCAATAGCTAGAATCCAAGCAATATTTGGATTACTAAAAGCATAGATCATACCCACTGTTTTGCATCTCCTTCCTACTTTTGGCTCTATCATGTGTTGATGATGCTATTTTTGTTAATAATTTTTGAAATTTATGTATCACTTTAAGGTTTGCAAAGTGGTTTACATATATTATTCTCATTTGATCCTCCTTGTACTTCCATCAGTGGGGAGACAAGCAAAGAGGAGGTGAAACTCAGATTTCTCTATTCTCCATTTGTTAGTAGCTCTTCCCAAGTGAGCATCTAAGTGGCACAGTAGATAGAGTGCCAGGACTGGAGTCAGGAAGACTCATCTCCCTTGGTTCAAATCTGAACTCCAACACTTACTAGCTATGTGATCCTGGACAAGTCATTTAACCCTTTTGGCCTCAGTTTCCTCATCTGTAAAATGAGCTGGAGAAGGAAATGGCAAATTACTCTAGTATCTTTACCAAGAAAACCCCAAATAGGGTCATGAAGAGTTGGACAAGATTGAACAACTGGCCAAATAAATTAGGGGAAAGGCAGCTGATCTTAAGTTTCTTAAAGTTTGCAAATATATTTTGGGAGGTTCTGGATTTTTTGTTTCATTGGTATGAGAAAATTCCTGTCAATGAAGATCAATAACTGTTATGCAACTTAGAATCTCAGAGAGTTATCTTCGGGACAATGAGAATTTAAGTGACTTGCCTACAGTCACACTGCTAATATGTATGTGGGGTAGGACTTGGCCCCAGGTCTTTCTGACTCTGAGATGCACTCTTTATCCACTACTTCACATTGTCTAGTGAAGGTAACAGACATTTATTAAATTATTTATTAAGTGCCTACTATGAGCCTGGTGCAGTAAATGTTAAGCCCTGGGGGTACAAAGAAAGCCTAAAAACAGATCCACTTTCACAGTTAAATGACTATGTACAAACAAAATATATACAGGATAAATTGAAGCTAATCTTAGAGGGAAGGTGCTAGTCTTAAGGGGTTATGGGAAAGGCTTCTTGCAGAAGGTGAGATTTTAGCTGGGACCTGAAAGAAGTTAGGAGGGAGAGAATTCCAGTTAGGGGAGACCACTGGTAAATAATGCATGGAGTTGGGGGATGGAATGTCTTATGAAGGAAGAGCAAATGTCACTGGACAGAATATGTGGTGGGGAATAAGGTATAAGAAGATTGTAAAGGGGTATGTGTGTGTATACATATACACACACATATATACACATACATATATACATACACACATACATATTTCCCAGATCAATCTATTAAATGAATATCACACATTTATTATGAAGAATCTCTGAAATGCCTAGTACAACAGAGTCAACTGGTATTACTAAATATATGGTATTACTAAAATAACTAGTATTACTAAAGAAATCAAAGTTAAACTTATAAATAATGAATCTTAAAAAGTTACACTGCCTACACTACCAAAAATCTCAAATTATTTTATTTGTAGTTCCCACTGCCTATTTCACTTCTAAGCCAATTCACCCTGGTGGACAGAGCTCATACTGATTAAATGAAAGTCCATGATTATCTCCTTTGGTTTTATTCATCAAAACTATTGGGTCATTTTTCTTGAAGGTACAAGTTAGCATCTACTCTCCAGTGGCATACTGATTGGTAAGGTGGCACCACAACAGTCTATATGATATGTGAATTTAAAATGAATTTGTTTACTGTGGTTTCCCTTATAATCATTGTGAAAAAATATTGCAAGGGAGTTATGAGACTACCATGCTTTAAAAAAATTAATGACAATTTTAGCTTAACTCTTTATACATATATATCATGGGGGTAGGTTGTTTTAATAGTTAAAAGGATATTCTATCTATACTTTCAAGGCAGGGAATATAATTTTCCTCTTCTTTCCAAAGCATACTGTCCCAATCTAACCTGGGAGTGTTGAAATTCAACGGGAGTTAGCTGGGCCAAAGCCAGGCACCTATGTTCACCTTAAAGTGAAAAAGTATCATGATGATAGGAGTAGTTCATCTTCCTCTAGTAAACTTGTGGACATGTGGGCTATCTGAGTGGATCGACTGTTTTGGCTCCTCCTGGATCACTTCCTTGTTGTCATTGAGGGGCTCGCATAGCTCGATGAAACTATGAGCTATGCCATTCAAGGTTACCTAAGAGGGACAGGTCATAGTCCAGAGTACCGAAAAGAGGTGGTCTGCTAGAGAAGAAAATGACAAACAACTCATGTTTCTTTGCCAAGAAAACCTCATGGATAGTATCAAAATGATAAAAGATAAAAGATGATCCCTTCAGGTCCTACATTCTATTGGAGAAGAGTCAAGGTCTATTACAAGTAGCTCCAGTACTAATGAAGCAACTGGGCCAAAGCTGAAAGGAAGCTCAGCTTTGGATGTGTCTAGTGACAAAAGGGAAGTCTGATGCTATAAAGATCAGTATTACACAGGAACCTGGAATGAAAGATCTACAAGGTAAGCTGGATGTAGTCAAAGAGGAAATATTAAACATTGACTTCTTGGGCATCAGTGGACTTAAGTGTGCAGGAATAGGTGAGTTTAATTCAGGTGATCACTACATACACTAATGTAGGCAAGAATCCCTTAGAAGAAATGTAATAGCCCTCATAGTCAATAAAAGGGTGAAAAAAGCAGTACTGGGGTATAATCTCAAAAATGACAGGATGATATCTTTTCAAATTCAAGGCAAACCATCTGACATCACAGTAATGCAGTTCTATGCTCCATTCTCTGATGAAGAGGTCAAAGTTGATCAGCTCTATGAAGACTGATAATAATCTTCTAAAAATAACACCCAAAAAAAGATGTCACATTCATCATAGGGGGTTGGAATGCTAAAGAAGGAAAGAAAAAGAAAATTGGAATAACAGGCAAGTGAGATTAATAGTTTTGTCAAGATAACTTTCTGGTCACAGCAAGCATTCTTTTTCAACAACCCAAAAGGTGACTCTATACTTGGACATCACTAGGTGATCAATATTAAAATCAGGGTGATTATATATTTTATAGCTAAAGGTGGAGAAGCTCTATACAGTTAGTTAAAACAAGACCTAGAGCTGACTATGGCCTAGATCATGAGTTTCTTATTGCAAAATTCACACTTAAATTGAAGAAAGTAGGGGGAACTATCAGACCAAGTAGGTATAATCTAAATCACATCCCTTATGAATATGAAGTAAAAGTGATGAATAGATTTAAGGCATTCAATTGGTAGATCGAGATGCCTGAAGAACTATGGATAGAAGTTCACAATATTATACAGGAGGCAGCAACAAAAAAGTTCCAAAGAAAAAGAAGAGCAAGAAAGAAAAAATGGTTGTCTGATGAGAATTTACAAATAACTGAGGAAAGAAGGAAAATGAAAGGTAGAAGAGAAAGAGAAAGATATATCCAACTGAATGCAGAATTCAAGAAAATAGTGGAGATAAGAAGGCTTTCTTAAATGAGCAATACAAAGAAATAGAAGAAAACAATAGAATGGGAAAGAGAAATGATCTTAAGGGAAAATTTTATGTAAAAATGAGCATGATAAAAAATGGTAGGGACTTAACAGAAGTAGAAGAGACTAAGAAGAGGTGGCAAGAACACACAGAAGTATAATACAAGAAAGATTTTAGTAATAGTATTGTTACATAAGAAATGATGAGCAGGCAAATTTCAGAAAAACCTGGAAAGACCTACATAAACTGTTACTGAGTGAAGTGAGCAGAACCAGGAGAACATTGTACACAGTAACAGCAACATTGTGTGATGACCAACTTTTATAGGTTTAGCTCTTCTCAGCAATGCGAAGATCTAAGACCAGAGAAAGAACTATGGAGTCTGAATGCAGATCAAAACATACTATTTTCTCTTTTTTTCCTTTCTTGTGGTTTTCTCCTTTTTTCCTGGTTATCCTTTCACAACACAACTGATGTGGAAATATGTTTAATATTATTATGCATGCACAGTCTGTATCTGATTGCATGCCATCTTGGGGAGGGGAGAAGGGAGAGAGAGGGGAAATTTTAGAACTCAAAATCTTATAAAAGTAAATGTTGAGGGGCGGCCAGGTAGCACAGCGAGTAAGAGCACGGCTCCAGTGTTGGTATGACCTGGGGAATCAAATCTGGGCTCAGATACTTAGCACCACACCCAGAAATAACTGGCCATGTAACCTTGAGCAAGTTACTTAACCCCGATTGCTTAAAAAAAAAAGTAAATGTTGAAAACTAAAAGTAAATTAATTAACCCCCCCAAAATTGTGACATCACTGATAAACAAGATAGTGTGGTTATTGACTTACCAACATACATCCTGGAGAATGAAGTCAAGTGGGCTTTAGGAAGCATTGCTAATAATAAGGCTACTCGACTAGAGATAATGGGATTTCACCTGAGCTATTTAAAATCCTAGAAGATGATGCTGTTAAAGTGTTGCAGTCAATGTGTCAACGAATTTGGAAAACTCAGCAGTGAACACTAGATTAGAAAAGATCAGTTTACAACACAATCCAAAAGAAGGGCAGTGCCAAAGAATGTTCACATTACTGAACAATTATACTCTAATTTACATGTCAGCAAGGTTATGCTTAAGATTATGCAAGCTAGACTTCAGCAATATGTGAATCAAGATTTACCATAAGAGCAAGCTGATTTTCAAAGAGACAGAAGAACTAGAGACCAAATTGCCAATATTTTCTGTATTATGGAGAAAGCAAGGTAGTTCCAGAAAAAATATCTACTTCTGCTTCATTGACTATACTAGATCATCTTGTTTCCTGAAAAACCTTTATGTGGCTCAAGAACAAAACATGGAAAAACCGATAGGTTCAAGATTGGAAAAGAAGTATAAAAAGGCTATATATTGACACCTTATTTATTTAACTTAAATACAGAGTATATGAAAATGCCAGGCTGGATGAATACAAAACTGGAATTAAGGTGGCCAGGAGAAATATAAAAAATCTCAGATATGCAGACAATACCACTCTGATTGAGAAAGTAAAGAATTAAGAAGCCTTCTGATGAGGGTCAAAGAGGAAAGTGTTAAAGTTGACCTGAAGTTTAACATAAAACAAAACAAAAACCCCAAAACTAAGATCTTGGCAACTGATCCCATCACTTTCTGGCAAATAGAGGGAGACCAAATAGAATCAGTGTCAGATTTTATATCACTGGGCAAAAAGATCCTTGAAGACATTGACTGCAACCATGAAATTAAAAGACTCTTTACTTCCTGGAAGAAAAGTTTTGGCAAATCAGGACAGCATACTAAAATGCAGAGACTTTTGCCAACAAAGGTCCATATAATCAAAGCTACAGTTTTTCCAATAGCAAATTATGACTGAGAGAGTTGGACTATAAGGAAAGCTGAGTCCTATGAAATCAACACTTTTAAATTGTGATGCTGGAGAAGACTTTTGAGAGTCCCTTAAACAGCAAGGAGATGAAATCACATAATACTTATATTAATTCAGACTAATTACTGGAAGGTCAAATATTGAAGCTGAAGCTTAAATACTTTGGCCACATGAAAAGATAGGACTCGTTGGAAAGACCCTGATGTTGGGAAAATTTGAAGGCAAAGGGGAAAGGCGATGGCAGAGGATAAGATAGACAGATAGTGTCATGGAAGCAATGAACATGTGCATGGACAGATGTGGGGAGATAGTGGACAATAGAAGAGCCTGGTATGCTATAGTGAATGGGGTTGTAAAGAGTCAAAGAGTTGGACATAATTCAACAACAACTGTTTTAGTCTCAGAGGGTCTTTAATATTACTATAGCTGGCATTATTCATTACTTTGCATGCATTATCTGATTTGATCCTCACAATAACCTAGTGAGATAAGTATTAGTAGTATTATCCCCATTTTACCTACTAAGGAACTGAACTCAAGGAGACTAAGTGACTTGTGAATGTTCACACAGGTAGTACTCAGGTCAGAGGTGTAATTCACTCAATTTCCACCATTCCCTCACAGGCAGGATGTAAACTCAAAGTTTCCTGACTTAAGTCCTGTATCTTTTCCACAGTACCATACTGCCTCTCCATTATTATACTTCAAATTATTTCAGTGTACTAAAGGTTACATTTAGGGCATCTAAGAGTGAAAGACTTTCCCAATTTTAATTAACTTGTGCCCAGGGAATAGTTTATTAATTCAATCACTGTTTATTGAATTCTTGCCATTAGCCTAGGTACTGTGGGGAATAAAAAGAAATATAAGATAATTTCTAATGATGCTTATAGTCTAGTTTGAGTAGAGGGTAGTAGGAGAAATAAGGCAAAAATGCACATATGTATATATTTAGTAAAAAATGCCAGAGATGCCTCAACGTAGAATATTTTAAATTACCAAATAAATTCTACAGCTAAGTACTCTAGGATGTCAGAGGATGGAAAGATGATTGTGAAATGCAGTAGTCTGGGAAAACATGATGGAGTGGGGGACATACTCTGGACTCTGAAGGGCTAGTAGGATGTGGATAGAGAATTTGTGCAGAGGGAGAATTCCAAATGAGGACTGTGTGGGTGGCATGTGTGTGATTTATGCAGAGAATTGTGGGAAGAATCTAGAGATAATTTTTCTAACTTAATAAACCCTTTGCATTATTAGACTTTTGACCAAAACTCTCCAAGTCAAATGTTTCAGTAATGTATTTCTAAGAAATTGTGACATATTTGGCTTATATAGATTTGCATTGGGGCGCGGACACATGTAAATATAAATTCAAGGTATTAAAGGTAAAGAAGGGGCAACCAGGTGATGTAATAGAGCATTGAGCATGGGACTAGAAAGACTCGTGTTCATTTGTTCAAATCTGGCCTCAGACACTTACTAGCTGTGTGATCCACCCCC
The DNA here is from genome assembly GCF_028583685.1 of Petaurus breviceps papuanus. Taxonomy (NCBI): domain Eukaryota; kingdom Metazoa; phylum Chordata; class Mammalia; order Diprotodontia; family Petauridae; genus Petaurus; species Petaurus breviceps. The sequence goes on from NW_027187378.1 coordinate 5,631,131, forward strand.
CCCCACCCCAGGCAAGTTACTTAATTCTGTTTGCCTCAGTTTCTCATCTGTAAAATGAGCTGAAGAAGGAAATGACAAACCATTCCAGTATCTTTGCCAAGAAATCCAAGTCTAATAAAGCATCAGGTTAATGAATCCATCCTTGGCAATACCTATCTACTATCATAAAGATTAATTTACTGAAAGAATGGCTTAATATTTCATTTGGGTATAAAGGTGGGGAGCTTAGTGTCAGTTTAGATTACATGAAGTCCCAGATAATTGCTGATCCCAATTCACAGAATAGTTTGGGCTTGAGAATAGTTTATACAACCAACCACAGCTCTGAAATTATTTGGGGTGGATGAAACTGTACTGTTTCTCAGATTCCATCAGATCTCCTGCCCAACTATACTATCTCTTTCCCTTTTTTCTTCTCCCTTTTTTAGACTCTTTCATCCTTTCACCATCATCAGATATATAAATATATTGAGCAATAATTATATAAATTAAAATATAATGATCATATAAATAATAATAATAAAATAATTATATAACTAGTATAGCAATAATTATGATAGAAATTTAAATGGAGGAGCTCCATTAAAACTGTCTTATGATGCCTCATCATGACAAGGAGGTGACCCAGGCTTCTCAGAAGCAATGCCAGAGTAGCATGGGCTCTGGAAGGTCCTAGCCAGTTGGAAAGATTTAAAATATAGACTGAGCAGCAGGTTATGTTCTTCAAAATGGGGCATGGAGGGAACAAGCATTTATTAAATACCTACTATGTGTCAGGCTCTGTGCTAATTGCTTTACAAATATGGTCTCATTTGATTTTCTCAACAACTCTGGGATATAGGTGCTATTATAACCCTTATTTTAAGGTTGAGGAAACTAAGGCAGAAAGCAGTTAAGTGATTTTCCCAGGGACACACGGGTAATTAATATCTGAGACTGGATTTGAATTCAGGCCTTTCGGACTCTAGGCCCAGCACTCTGTCCACTGAGCCACTAAGTTCAGGCAGGCTTATCATTAGGAGGCCACAGGGCTATGCTGTTTATTGGCTACTCCACCAAATTGTCTACTTGGGCATGGAGGGTTGTAACTTACATTGGAAAAGGAAGTACTCACATGGATGAACTCATATATCCTTGAAGCATTGAAGTAAGGAAGATCTTAAGATCATAGATTTAGAACTAGTAGGGCCATTAAAAGTCATTGACACCAGCCACCTTCATTTTACATATGAAAAAAATGGTGCCCAGAGAAGTTAAATGACTTTCCCAGAGTCACATAGTAAGTTCCTGAGTTGACATTTCAGCCTAGTTCTTGACTCCAAAGTCCAGTACACCATCCACTATACCATATAGAAGAAAGCTTTATATAGTATTCTCAAGTAATTTGTGCCATAATAACTGCAGATTTAAGTAGATTTTACTAAAATAAGAATGCTTTATACGTCATATTATTATCCCATCTTGAGAATATATTTCTGGTCAGTATTACAGATTGCAATTCTTAGGGAATAAAATATTTCATGTTATGTAAAACTAGAAGATTTAACATAGCTGTTCACAAACTTTAGGATTATGGGCAGCTAGGTGGCTTAGTGGATAGACAGTGTCAGGCCTAGAGTCAGGAAGACTCATTTTCCTGAGTTCAAATCCATTCTCAGACATTTACTAGCTGTATGACCCTGGGCAAGTCACTTAACCATGTTTGCCTCAGTTTCCTCATCTGTAGAGCTGGAGAAAGAAATGGCAAACTATTCCAGCATCTTTGCCAAGAAAACCTCAAATGGGATCATGAAGAGTTGGACATGACTGAAAACAACTCAATAACAACAGCAAAAACTCTAGATTATGGATGTTAGAAATGTTGTATTTATGCAATTATATGGTTTGGGTCATTAGAACCCCACCCTCTTCTTTACATTTCCTGATTCTGGTACTCTAAGACAGAAGACTATTCTCCTGCACAGGTAAAGGGAAAAGTTGAGATTTTTTGCTTGTCCCATTGCTGATGAGGAAGGTATAGTGGAAAAAACACAGGAATTGGAGTCCAGTGACCTAGATTTAAATTTTAAAAGCTACTCACTACATCTAGGAAGTTGGGCAAGTATTTTGCCCTCTCCAAAATTTATTTTCCTTATCCATAAAATGAAGGGTTGGGCTAAAGCACCTTTAAGTTTCCTTCTAGTTTTCAGTGCTCAGATTGAAGGTGTACCTTGGACTTTTATCATCTGCTTTTATTAGCAATAAAGCAAGAGTTCTTCTCCTCTCCCCCCAATAAAAATTCACTTTCCCATAGCACTTTTGAATTTACTGAGCATTTTCCTCTAGGCTTCAATATTAACTATGCTACTTGAAGGGAAAGTAAGTGAATAGGGAATAAGCATTTATATGGCACCTACTATATCTCAGCATTTTACGAATTGTTATCTCATTTAATTCTCACAACAACACTAGAAGAAGGGTACTGCAGTTATCCCCATTTTACAGTAAGGAAACTGAAGCTGATAGCAGCTAAATGACTTACCTAGGGTCACACAGCTAGCAAGTATCCAGGGCTAGATTTAAACTCAGGTCTTCCTGACTCCAGGCATACCACCTAGTGGCCTCTACTCCCAGTCTCAGTTTTCCTCATTTAAAATGGGGATATGAATGCTTGTACTACCTATGTCCCAGGGATGATGATGTTGTTAAATTGTTTCAGTCCTGTCTGACTCTGTGACCCCATTTGGGGTTTTCTTGGCAAAGATAACAGGAACACTTTGCCATTTGTTTCTCCAGCTCATTTTACAGATGAGAAAATGGATGCAAATAGTGGTAAGTGACTTGCCTAGGGTCACATATCTAGTAAGTGTCGGAGGCCACATTTGAACTCAGGTGTTCCTGACTCCAAGGTGGGAGCTCTATCCACCTGTGTCACCTAGTTGCCCCAAGGGTATTGAAAGGAAAGTATTTTTAAGTCCTAAAATGCTAAAAAAAATGGTTTTTTTTTGTTTTTTTTTGCTCCGGACCTGTGATTTCATCTGTGCAGGAAAACTCCTGGGAAGTAAGCTCCCTCTTCCAAAGCAGATCAGCAGCTGGTGTGCAATATCGTCTTAAAGAGTTATAAAGTGATGTCTTATAGAGTTCCAAGTTATAATTATTAGAGGGGTGAGAATAGCTTTTGCCAACATTAATATTGTCAGTACTATCTTAGTCCCCTACAATTACAAAACTCATCCATTGTCAGTAAATTGCCTGGGGTTTGGGCTCACCTCTACTATATTAGTTCATCATTTATGAAAATGAAACATTTTACATTTTCATAGTGATATGTTGGATCACATACCTTATTAGCAGCCATGGAAAAGTATTTAAAAGCAGTGGCATTATTTTGCGGTACTGCAGGATTGCCTTCTAAATACATCTAGGAAAAACACAGGAGAGTAAATGTAAGGGAGGACACTATTGAATCTATAGGGGATGTTTGCAAGTGATCTTTCCTGATGGCAGAGCAGTGAATTAGATAGGTGCTTCCTTTTTGATCCTGGCACACTTCAGCTTTTCCTACAGAATTACACCATTTTACATGTGGGAGGAATCTTGGAGATTATCTAGTCCAGTCTGTATCTAATAGTAGTTATAATAACATAGCTAACATTAATATAGTGCTTTTTTAAAAAAGCAATTGGGGTTAAGTAACTTGCTCAAGGTTACATGGCCAGTTATTTCTGGGTGTGGTGCTGAGTATCTGAGCCCAGATTTGATCCAGGTCATCCCGACACTGGAGCCGGTGCTCTTACTCGCTGTGCTACCTGGCCGCCCCAATATAGTGCTTTTAAGGTTTGCAAAGCCCTTTACAAATATTGTCTCATTTTATCCTCACAATAACTTAGGGGGTAGTTGTTGCTATTATGCCCATCTTACAGATGAGGAAACTGAGGCAGAGGTTAAGTGACTTGCACAGGGTCACAGAGCTAATAAATGCCTGGGGCAGGATTTGAACTGTTATCCTGATTCCAGCTCTAACATTCTATCCACTGTGCCACCTAGATGTACTTGAACAAGAATCCTTTCCACAACATTTCCAACCGATGGTCATCCAGCCTCTATCTGAAAACCTCTAGTAGAGGGAAACCTCTGAAAGTAGTACATTTTGCTTTTGGACATCATTAATTCTTAGGAAGTCTTTTCTTACATAAAGCTCAAATCTGTCTCTCTGCTGCTTTACTCTTCATTTATTCCTAGTTCCATCTTCTGATATCAAACATAGCAAATCTAATTTCCTTTAGCACAACAGCCCTGCAAATACTTGAAGACAGCTATCATGACCCTGATAAGACTTCTCTTTTCCTAGATAAATATCCCACTTTCTTAAAATTGGGATTAATATTGCAGTCCCCTCAATATCTTGGTTGTCTCTCCTTGGACTCTCTCTCCAGCTTATCAATATCCTTTGTAAAAAGCAATTATTTCTGTTCTGGCCAGAAACTCTGAGGGTCTTCCCCTCCCAGATGATTCTTTTATAAAGTCAATCTCGGCCATCTTTCACCTCAGTTATAACCTAGCCTTTCATCACTGAATGGGTGTTGCCCTCAGACAAACTGAAACCTGGGAAAGACCTTAGCTTAAAAAGGTCAGGGTCTCCCATTGCATCTGGGGCCATCTCCAGTCATCTAGACCTCTGTCTTACCACTGGACTCAGTTCTGACTCTGGAGGAGAGAGTGAGGTTGATGACTTTGCACAGCCCTGCCTCACTTCAATCCAATACTTGCAAGTCAAGACGTCACTCTCCTGAAGTCATTGGTTCTCTTTGAGAATAAAGGATGAACAACAACAGCCTTTCCTAAAACGAGGTGCCTTTAACAGTACACAGTTCCTTCAGATTTTTTCTTCTACCACTCGGGACTTAAAATCATGAGGAGCCTGACTTCTGGGAGCCAGAGAAATGAGAGGACCAGCTCTAAAGGGGTATCACATTCATTTGGGTGTGAGCTTCAGCCTCTGGGCACTTAGGTCTGCTTGAAATCATTTGATTTTAAACTATTTCCTTCAGATCCTGAGGTTCGGCATACCAATGGGGGCGAGAAAGAGAGTGCCTTCCAGAGACTAGGGGATTGGGATGTTAGGGATGGCATCACACGCAGCATTTCCTTGCTATGCCTCATTCCCTACCATCCTGGGATGTGTGCAGAACACGATTCCAGTCCAGCATCTACAGACTTAGTTATTAACTTATTTTTCTTTCCCTGGCAGAGTCTCTGAACTATAAGAGGTCTGCAGCTTTTGAAAGATAGAAGTACTAAGAATACTCACAGATTCCATATGCAGTCATCCCAGGACCCCAAGAGAGTTGGTGGTACCTTTCAATTAACCTGTCATTCCCCATGCAATGGCAATTCCAGCTTCATTTCCCTTTGTCTTTCATGATTCAGAGTCAACATATGCTAAGGCAAAAATATCTTCCCCATCCAAATCTTCCCTGTATTCTCATCTTCACCTGTCTCATGTTTGGTGCCTCCACAACCCCATATCCTATTCTGCCCTCCCATTCCATGGTACCCTCTGAAGCCTCTCCTCTCTTGGTGACAAATTCTCTTTTATCATGGATCTTTTCACTCCACACCCTTCCCATCTTCTTTTTCTAATTGAAACTTGGCTCTTCCCAGGAGACACAGCATTCCTGGCTAACTACCTTGCTGCCTACACCAGAAACCATGCTGCGGAGCACTTGGGCCTTTTAGCTCCCAAACTCCCACTTCGGAAAACTGGCTGCGCATACTAGTGATTGTCTTACAATGGTCTGTTGTCTCAAGGTTATGCTTCACTTAACTTTCTGGACATCTTCGGATGCCTTGCCTCCTATGCCAGAGATCACACTCTGTATGACTTCACCCTTTTCAGTTCTTTGACTCGTGTACTAGATCTTTTGTTGTTCTGATTGGTGGATACCTCGCCCAGCCCAGCAGATTTAGGCCAACCCCAGGGATGCTTCATTTTGCTTCCTGGACATCATTTCACCAGCTGCCTTGCTGCGATGGATGTACCTTTTATACTTCTGCCACTCAGTTCTGGAAATATAATGAAATCCACACAGCCACTGCTGCTGGAAAGTGTGTGTTTGTCTTGTTTGCTTTGGCTTCATTCTCTATCCCTATAAACTTTCCATACCAAAATATCCTTCACTGACCACCACTTCCCTGTAGAATGTGTGTGTTGCCTCTTCCTATTAGAATATTAACTCCTCGAGGTCAGGGACTATCTTTGCTATGATATTTGTATTCCCCATGCCTAGCATCGTACCTGGCACATAGCTCTTAATGATTTTTTCATTCATCTTTTTCTTCCTTGCATAGCTTCTGAAGCATTTCTTATTCTACCAAGAGGACATACCACTCTCGTATTCTGTCTCCTTGCCACTGCCACTCAGCAATCTTTCTTTGAGGTTCATTAAATCCAAATTCTTGTTGTAGTTATATCCACCTACCTCCATCTACCTCCCTCATTTCTCAAGAAACTCAGTACCTGAGTGTCTTCCTCTCCTTCCCTAAACTTCAGTATGGACATTAATGTCCCTCAACACTCTGGTGCCTGAGTTTATCAACCCTGAATGTATGAGAAAGGCAGGCATGTGCTCATGGTTACTAAGAAAAATTGGTACAGAAAATTTAGAGTTGGTCACCTATTGGCGGACAGATTGGCAGGCACAAGAGGGAAATTGGAAGAGTTCTGTAATGGAGAGAGAAAGAAAAGAGGAAGACAACGACACAATCCCAAAACAATAGCAACATATCTACCTTTGGGAAATTCAAATTAGGAGCTATTGACTCTATTGACTTTGGTGAGCCCGGATCTGCATTCTGATCCAAGAGAATTAAAAGAGAGACATAGATTGTGTGTGTGTTTGGGGGGGGGGGAACATAGTGTAGTCTCAGAGGAGCATCTAGAGTTGGAGGGGAATCCTAACTTGCTTATTAAGACCCACAGGTGATGGATTCCTTTTATACTGGAGTTTATCATTGCATGAGTAGAGGACTACTTTACCAGATGACCTACACAGTTCTTTTCCTACCTATTAGGTCACAAACTGCTTTCCAAAGACCAGGATTTTCCTGAATAAATGGATTTAATGATGTCCTCCATAATATGGGATTAATGTACTTTTCATCTTAGACCTTTTTATGTCTATTAGTTCCCATAAAACCTCATTGCAACACAGCTGTTCATTTGCTTCTATATATTATTATTTTCTCATAGGGATTCTAGTTCACCCCTGAGGTGTCACAATAAAATTTGATCAAAATCAATTTTGGGATTAATCAAAAGGAAATATGTACCTTTCCCAGAAATGCCATGGCATTTGCACTTCCTGCCTTGGCCGCCTTCAAGAAGTAGTATAATGCTTTCTAAGGAGGAAGGAAACAATATCACTGACATTCACAAATATGCTCAAGAAAATGACTAATTAAACTGAGTTTTTGCTTTTGATGATACAAATGGCTATTGTGGGAGTATATGTTAAACGTTTATAGGAACAAATATTGCTATCTGTGAAAAGATAATAAAGTATATGCTTGACCACCTCTTATTGATTTAAGAAGGATGAAAATTAATTCCTACAAGAAATGAGAATTTGCTTTGCTGATCTAGAATAGATACTTTCCGTAATTGGATAGAGGCACCCAGATGTGTAAAGGGTAAAATAATGTATTTATGGATTGGAAATCTTGAACCTTTGGAATGACAATCATTTGACACCTTTGTATCCCTATTTCATAAGTCTGTGTCAACAATGGGTGACTATGGAAATCTTTTGAATTGTTTATGACCTATAATGATGAAGAATCACTCAAAGTAGACACAGCTACATGGTTTTCTTTGCTAATTAGTTGAGGCCATAGGGACCTTCGAAGTCAATTAGTCTAACATCCTTATATTAAAGAGGAATAAACTAATCCATGGAGTCAAAGTGGCCTCCCAAGGTCACACTTGCAGTAAGTAAGAGATCTGAGATTCAATACCATGCCCTTAGACTATATATCCAGTCCTCTTTTCCACTACAAAATGAAGTACTAGTAATTGAAATTAGGTCTTCTAGTTGACATGAATCTGACACCAATTCCTTTTTAAATGAAACTAGAGAGAGTCAGAGATGGGGGCAACACACCTGATGCACAACAGGGATTGAACATAAATTGAATGGGGTCCCAAATGAACCAGGGCTAGACTGGATATACACTGAGTCTCTTCTCCTCTGTCAGAAAGGTCTTTATGATGGTCTACTTGGAATAATCAAAGAGAACAGCTATAGTAATCAAAATTGGACAGTTCCTTAATACCTGTTTTGTGGGATACTAGCATTTTGTTACTCATATTCAAGGGCAGAGGTGAGGCAGAGGTAAGTTTTTGTTCCTCTCCCAAAAGAAGCATAAAGAGCTAATGCATATAATTTTGTTAAACAGGAATTGCCCACAGGCATATTAACTAATGTCTTATCTCAGAATACTTTCCTTGGGGTGGCTAGGTGGCACAGTGAATAGAGCACTGGCCCTGGAGTCAGGAGGACCTGAGTTTAAATCTGGCCTCAGACACTTAACACACACACACACACACACACACACACACACACACACAAACTAGCTTAGTGAACTTGGGTGAGTCACTTAACCCCAATTGCCCTCCAAAAAGAAAAAAAAAAAGAATACTTTCCTGGTTCCTATTTATTGAATTTAAGCAGGCACAAAGTATCATGGGAGTAAATGTCTTAATAATAATAATATATGCTTTAAATACATTATTTCATAGGAACTTCTTCAAGCAAGTGCTTTAGATATTACTTAAGAGCATTTTACAGATGAGAAATTGAGGCTTAGAGGTATTAGGTGGTTTGCCACGGTCATACAAGTAGAAAGTGTCAAAGGCAGGGTTTGAACTCCGTTCTTCCTGACTTCAAGTTCTTTATTTTTTCTCCATTACACCTCGATGACCTCTGTTCATATTACAACTGTCATTCATTCAAACCACAAATATTTATCGGGGGGTTATTATGTGCTAGATGTGCAGGGCATACAAATTAGTGACACAGACCTGATGCCAGCCTAAACCAATTTAAAATCCACCAGGAGAGCAAGATGTACATAGTTAGCTATAGCTTGAAGCGTGTCACAGACATCCTCCCGGAGTATAGAAAAGTTACTTTAAGATTTCACAGGGATGAGAGATCAACTTACAGTAGACTGTGGTCATTAGGGAAGGCTTCATGAACGATTTGAACATAGCCTTTCCGTATGGATAATGTTTCAAAAGAAACAGGTGGTGGGGACTGGGGACTCACAAAGAGCATAGTAGATAAGAGTGAACAGTATAAACAGTTTCATAAAAAGAGAAAAACAAATTAAGCATATAAAACATTAAATAGTACAGTTTGGCTAGGGTATTGGCTATAGGTATAGGGAGAGTGATGTAAGACAAACCTGGAGAAGTAATTTGGGCCTACATTGTAGAAGACTTAGAACACTGGACTAGAGAATTGGAAAGTAATATGGTTGACTGTGCTGAACTTGGAGGCAGAAGATCTGTGGTTCTAATACCTGCAACCTGTGTTACTTTGAACATGTCATTTAAGCCATCTGGGCCTCAGTTTTCTCAAATGTAAAAAGAGAGGAATGGACTAGATGGCCTAAAAAGTCCCTTCCATTACTAAATCTATGTTCCTGCCACATTTAAGAGCTATGGAAAAGTTGAGTTTGATTTGTACTTGTATGCCCGGTGCCTAGAACATAGCAAGAGCTAAAGAAATGCTTTTTCCTTCCCCCTTCCTCAAAGAGTTATTAAATTACTTAATTCCTTCCCTTAAGTATGTAAAGAGGATGCTATGTAATATCCAAACCTAAACTAAGAAAATTTATCATAGTGTATAATTTTCCACATTAGATTCTTTTTAAATTATGAAGCTATTCATAGTAAGATAACTTTTGAAAGTTGGTCTTTCATAAAATAAATCATAGAATCTAGATCTGGACAGATCCTTATAGATCATAGAGTCAAACTCTCTCATTTAAAAATTGAGGCCCAGAAGTGCGGGAGGGATTTGCTCAGAATTATGAGCATCAAGTTAGCATCAGAACTGAAGCCAGAACCCAGGTCTCCTGACTCCCAGGTTACTCTTCTAGCTACTACATTACAAATACCCTGCAATATATCTCTCTCTAAAGCAACTATTTAGAGGAAGAAAGAATGCACCCAAGCCTTTATAACACAGTAAACTCTTCCCTTTGACACAAATTAAACCTTTGAGGAGTTGTTTTAAAAATGATGTGCCCCTAGAGGCCCAAAGAAGTTGTTGAATCTCTCCAAAATACCTAATTTACCCCCAGGGAGTAGCTTACTCACTTGACGTGACTGAAGTACCTATAGTGCTTTGCTTCTGCTTTCTTTGTTGGCGTGGGGGAGGGAAGGAAACTTTGTTGGAAAATCTGGTAGTGCTTCTTCCTGCTATCTACTCTAATCCTTCCCCTTTGATTTTACTAATGGACACCCAAAATGTATCTGCCAATAGTTAATTCTGAGCCTGTGTACATATTTCTAAGTATAAATAATATTAATATTCTATGTAGAAAATTCAAGATAATACAATCAAAATTGCACAGATTTTTATTTAAAAAATATTTTAAAAGTCCCCTTTGACTTCATTCCCCCTCTTAAGAATTAAGGCAATGTCTAAAAAATAGTAAGTGAGCTGGGTCAATTAGTCAGAATACCTTAAATGATGGTTACATGAAGTTACTTGGTATTCTGAGAGGTTCTAGCTAGCCCAAAGAACCCCCTCCATTCATGGATAGGCGAGTGTTTCTGTAACTGGAGAGGTCATCCCTTGGAGAGAGCTCCAGGAGTTTGTGCTGGGGATAGTTGCCTAATGAATGACTGAAGTTTTGCTTCTGGAACAGCTACAATTCTGAGGCAAATCAACTGACTGAGACTTACTTTATGAGGGAGCAATGTGGTGTAGGAGAAAGAAAATCTGTGGTCAGGGTTTCTGGGTTCAAATCTTGACTGCCATTTATTAAAAAAAATCAATCTCTCAAGGTCACATAGTAATGGTCAGAGTTGAGCTTTGCACCCAAGAATTCTGACTTCAAGACCAATTATTTTTCCATTTTGCCACAATGCCACATTTGTCCTGCAGCACTTAGATGGGACAATTTTTTATCTAAGAAATCTTGAAGATTCCTTTCCCTCTCCCTACCCCCTTACAGATTAGGCATGGGTGATTTTAGATAAGGAGGGAGAGAGGTATTGAATCAAGGTTCACTATTAATGGGAAATGTGAAATTATCACTATTTATTGATCAAAAATTTTGTTTTTCTCCAGAGACTAATGTGAAGAAAGCCATTATAGCCTTGGACTTTTAATTCACTGTAAGAAGCCCAATGCAGTGGCAACAAGGTTCTAGAATTCCTAACACAAGAAGCTAAAACAATGATTATGAGATGTGTAAAAATTCAAAGAACTCTATAATACATCCATCTCAGATCACACAGGCTAGCAACTTCATTACATTTTATGAAATGACCTTTATTTGTATGAGGCTTACTCAGTCTTCACTGTTATCTCACATAAAACCTAAACCTCAGTATTAAAATAAAAATAGATCATAAAAAATAAATTGAGATCCCCAAAAAGGGCTAGCTGATTTTTCTTTTAAATAGAATTCCTTACTGAATAGCTATTTTTATTACTTAGTAATAGAAAATTTAGAATACACAGAAAATGGGTATGTGGTCCTTTGAGAGAGGCTGTGGCATGAATCAAAATGGTAAGTGTTATAAAAATATCATTTAAGAAACCCCTGTTGAGTGGATTCAATTCTGGTTTGGAGGGAGGGGTATACCCAGAAACCAATGACATAAAAACAAAGTCATCAATGAAACTTATTTAAATTAAAAAATATTTATTTCATTCCCCCAGAATAAGATTTGGATTCTCATAACATTACTAAGCTCTTTCTAATGTTTCTGTCATTTGACACCTTCTGTAGAAGACCTTTCCATGAACAATATATTTTTCTTTCAATAAATGTAAAGTGTTAATTATTTTCCCAATCTCACAGGAATAAAGTGAAGACTGGTTAATAAAAATGACAAAGGTGCTTTGAAAATACGTAAAAAATTTTAATAATATTTTTAATTATGCTCTAAGTTAATTGCTTTAGTACTAAATACAGGCTCACACCCACAACCAGGCCAAATCCCCAGAGCAGGATGAGTACAGGGATGCATGCATCATATTACCTGGCACAGGTGGGTAGGGCCAGTATAGCCACCTTTTTGTGCATAAGGAGCTGCCTGTCTAGTTATGCTACCAATCAGTAATGTAGATAGCAGCAACAATCTAGGGTAGGATGGGAGGTTAGATCTTTTTTAAACTTAGGTACCAGACCCTTCGGGGCTAGAGGTGAGAAATAAAAAGGCCAATTCTTTCTTTCCACCAAATAAGCCCTGAGCACTCCTCTTTTCAGTCCCCACATCATTCCTTGCTTCATATATCACATCTTTGAGAATGCCAACTAGAAGAGGTAGGAAGGTTACTCGTGGGTGATTTGTGTCTCTTAAAAAGTAGTGGAGCTAACGTGCTTCTAATTTCTACCCCCAACCCCAATCAATGCTCCTTGCCCTACAAGCAAACTCATCTACAACTCTACTAAGATTAATAGTACACCTCATTCAGTTTTTAAGGCTGAATTGTGTCTATACCTACATAGAAATCCTGTTCCAGTCCTTTTCGTCCTGTGAGATGTAATTGTCCGAGAGATACCTAAGGATTAATGATTGAAGTGTTTATTTCGGCAACACTCAGTTTTCATGAACACAGAAAAAACAATCAGTTATGCATAATGTTGCTATGGTATTTGGATTCTTCAGGGATTCACCATTTTCCTTGCATTTTGTGTATCTCAGAAGACAGCATAAAACTACTTAGCTTCGGCATCTTTTTCGGAGCAGAGGAACTGTGCTTTTCTAAATACATCAACAATTGTCTCTTGATGGCCATAGCTCTTCAGTCCTGACAGTATGGTGGTGTGCTAAGATGTGGCAACTAGGTTCTTATACAAGAGGGGTTAAATTGACCTCATGAATTCCACTGAGATGACTTTAAAACATCATTCCCTAAAATATATTGATCATGGGTCCTTCTTAAGTCTATTTAAATGAAGGAGAATGCTTACTGATGCCTTTTATTTTTTTCTCTAAAAAATAATTTTTTTTCCAAAAGAAATGCTTACTTGGAATAATGGAATGCAAATAACTCTGCAATTTTTATTATAGTCATGCTTGTAGCCTCAGGGAGGTTGTTTTGTAGGAGACAAGCTAAGGAAAGCCATTGGATAAAACAGAAGTGGGATAGAAAAGGATACACCTTTCCCTTCTGCACTCGGGTAGGTGGGTGGTTAATCAATCCCCTTGTTATTTTGCATGTCCTTAAAGTGGAAGTTCATTTGTATACATTACCTGTATCTGAATATCTCCTCTTTCTGCCAAAAATTTATAGTATTGGTATACATCCCAATCCAGAATCTCACTATTAGAACTCAGATTTTCAGGTCTCTCAGCTAGTGTAACTTTTTCCACGGTGACACCTTCATTTTTTTCCAATTTATCAGCAACTGTGAATAGAAACATACCCAGGAATTATCAAGTATATATATGAGAATGATCACAGTAGAAAGTACAATGCTATGCAGATCATTCTTAAATTACACAAACACCTGGTTGACTAACTAAAGCAGAAGAGGCTGCTGAGTATATATAATTGCCATTATTTTAAATTTAGTTATTCTTGCATATTTCTTTAAAACAGACATACAAAGAGCCTAATTATTTATTTCCAACTTTCTAGATCATCAAATGTGTGGACCTTAATGGACTCTTAATACTTATTTATTCAAATTGAATTTCATCTTATACAAACAACCATATCACTACATATCTCTGGAAGGGAAAAGATAGAACAAAAATAATAGGGAGGAGTTGAACCCAAAGAGACACAACCTAGCTGTGCTTGATGAGTTCAATTCAGTAGGTACAGATAAATAACATCCAAAAGGACATAAAGGATTCACATTTGTGATTGCTGATCCCCATCAGTGATTTCTAAAATGTCATGGAGAATAGGAAATGTAGCCTGGGGTTAGAAAAGGATGAATGATGTCCTGATTTTCAAAAAAAGCAAAGAATGAAAGACATGCAAATATTCTCTAAGTAAAAGAATGGATAGTGAACATTTAGAAATAGAAGCAGTGATAAAGAGTTATCAAGAGTATGTCATGCAAGACTAAACCCATTTCATTTTTTTAAAATAAGGTTACCAGACTGATAGATTAGGGGAATGCCATAAATAAAATTTTAGCTATATTTTAACAGAACATTTTATTTTTTTCCCCACTTAATAATATTTTATTTTTTCTAATTACATGTAAAATTATTTTCAACATTCAATTTTATAAGATTTTGAATATCAAATTTTTCTCCCTACCCTCCTCCTGCCCCAAGATGGCAGGCAATATCATATAGGTTTTACATGTTCAATCATGTTAAACATCATTCCACATTAGTCACATTGTGAAAGAAGAATCAGAACAAAAGGGAAAAAAACTATAAGAAAGAAAAAAACAACAAAAAAGTGAAAATAGTATGTTTTGATGTGCATTCAGACTCCATAATTCTTTCTCTAGATGTGGATAGCATTTTCTATCATGAGTCTTTTGGAATTGTTTTAGATCATTGTATTACTGAGAGGAACTAAGGTTTTCATAGTTGATCATCATATACTGTTGCTGTTGCTTTGTACATTGTTCTGCTGGTTCTGCTCACTTCACTCAGCATCGGTTCATGTAAATCTTTCCAGGCTTTTCTGATATCTGCCTGCTCACCATTTCTTATAGCATAATAGTATTCCATTACATTCATATACCACAGCTTGTTTAGCCATTCTCCAATTGTTGGCCATCCCCTCAATTTCCAATTCTTTGCCACCATAAAAAGAGCTGCTATAAATATTTTTTGTACATGTGAGTCCTTTTTTCTTTTTTATGATCTCTTTGGGATATAGACCTAGTGGTGGTATTGCTGGATCAAAGGGTATGCACAGTTTTATAGCTCTTTAGATAAAGTTCCAAATTGTTCTCCAGAATGGTTGGATCAGTTCACAACTTCATCAACAATGCATTGGTGTTCCAATTTTCCCACGTTCTCTCCAACATTTATAATTTTCCTTTTCTTTCATATTAGCCAATCTGAGAGGTGTGAGGGAGCACCTCAGAGTTGTTTAGATTTGCATTTCTCTAATCAATAATGATTTAGAACATTTTTCATGTGATATAGATAGCTTTAATTTCTTTGAAAACTGCCTATTCATATCCTTTGGCCATTTATCAATTTGGGAGTGAATTGTATTTTTTTATAAATGTGATACAGTTCTCTTTATATTTGAGAAATGAAGCCTTTATCAGAAACATTGGCTGTACACATCATTTCCAAGCTTTCTGCTTTCCTTCTCAAAATTAGCCATTTTGCATTTTCTAATGTTCCCTTCTCCATAGATCTGACAGGTAAAACTATTCCTTGCTCTCCTAATTTAGCAAAACTTTTTCATAAGTATCGCATTATATTCTTATGAATATTATAGAAATGTTGGTTAGGCAAGAGTACATTTTAGAGAAATTTGGGACTGATTAAATGGTTGGCCCTTGAGAATAATCATTAACAGTCGTTAATAGTTAGAGGTCTCTAGATGGGTCCAGGGAAATGGGCTTGGCCCTATGCTGTTTAAAATTTTTTATCAATAATTTGTATAAAGGTATAAATGGCATGCTTATCAGATTTGAAGATGGCACACATTAGATAGCAAAGACAAGACAGTCCCCCCCAAATCAAGAACTTTGGACTGAATCTAATAAGATAAAACTTAATAGGGATAAATGCAAAGTATCATATGTTGGTTCCCTGACCAACTCCACACATGCAGAATGGGTTTGGGAGAGGAGTTAAGGCTAGCTATTTTTTTAAATAAAAAAAAATTGGGGTGGGGTTAAGGCTAGATAGTAGCTTATCTGAAGATCAATGGATAACATTCTCAATATAAGTCAGCAGTATGCTGTTTTGGCTAACAAAACAAATATAATCAGCCTGCAGTAATATACAAAAGTGCTGCACTAAGTGGTCAGCTAGCTTTTGCATGAGGATCTTTAGTGAGAAGCAACTCACTACTTCCCAAAACAAACCACTGCCCTTTTGGATCATTCAAATCATGAGGAAGTTTTGGCTCACATCAAATCTAAATCCACCTTTCTGTAACGTCTACTAATTGCTCCTAGTTCAACCCTATAGAGTCAAGCGGAACAAGCTTTATCCCTTTTGCCCCGCATGACATTGCTCAAATACTCAAGGCAACTACCATGTAGCTCTGGGCTTCTCTTTTGTAAGTTTAACATCCTCATTTCCTTCAACTAATCTCCAGCTGACACGATCTTAAGATTCTTGACTGACCTGGCTGTCCTCCTATGAACATTCTTGAACATATCGACATCCTTCCTAAAAGGAGGTAACTGGAACTGAATACAGTATTTGTAGGTGGGCACAGAGTGTGTGTCAGGTGTGTAATATCCTGGAGGAACATTTCCATTGGCCATTCTCCTGAGTTCAAGTTGCCTGATCCAGATGAACTCCATCTTCAGGTACTCAATAAAATGAGTTCTAGGTACTCTGTGGAACTACATTCACTCAAAACCATAGCTCACAAGCCCCAGAGAGGAAGGGGAAAGACCCGTGGTCTTTCTGATAAGTCTTTCTGTCCTCTGTGAAGGTGTGCCAGCAGATGTTGCTCAAGCTTTATGCATGTCAGTGACAATATGACAGCAAAATGCCTGGCACATAATAAGCTTTTAAAAAATGCTTGTAGGCTACTTTAGGCATTTAATAAATGCTTGCTAACTGGTTTGAGCAGGACAAAGTACAGTGGAACCATCCCTTTTTGGTTCTGGATACTATGCCCATTTTTTAAATTTGAAAAGTTTTAAAAAAATGTTATGTTATTCTGTACTTAACAAAAACCCAGAAACTATAAACATTTTTACATGCAAAGAACATAAAGAAGATTACATATGAACCATAATTTTTTTAAAGCAATAGGGATTAAGTAACTTTGCTCAAGGTTACATGGCCAGTTATTTTGTGTGGGTGTTAAGTATCTGAGGCCAGAACCGAACCCACGTCTCCTGACTCTTGGGCCAGCGCTCTTACTTACTGCACCACCTGGCCGCCCCGAAACCATAAATTTTTACTGTGAATAGCTTGACTTTTTTTTTTTTAAATGATATAATTGATACATTTAACATTATTTTATAAGTTGTCCTGCTCCTTTGTAGCCCCCACTGAGTTTCCTCTATTCCTTACTGTCTTTAAACAGTAAAGAGCTTTTAAACAGCTTTGTTACCATCATTTGTTTACCACTCACCCAATTTAAAAACCTCAAACCAAAACTACACTAAAATAAAACCTCCCTTTTCTCAAATAATGTTATACCTTTCTTAATAGAGCTGCCATATCACACAGTTGATTCACAGAGAGCCTGCAATCCTTTAAAACTCTCAAAAGCTTTTCAGACAACTGTATTACCATGACTCCACCCATTTTATACTTGTGAAATTGATTTGACACAAATATAAACCTTTATATGTATCCCTTCTTCATTTCATCTTGTTAGATTTGGTCCCATGTTTTAGCCAGTCAAGATCATTTTGTATCCTACGTCTATCATTGAACGTTACTTATGCCTGCTATAGCTTTGAAAGAAGCTCTTGTTAGTCCCCCTTAATGCTAGTACCTTTCCTCTGTTGAATATCTCCAATTTTTCCTGTCTTATTATGTGCACTCCTTGAAAGCAAACATTCTTTCCTTTTTCTTTTTTTGGTGCTGGTGTGCTGAGGCTTTCTATGTGCCTTTAGTGCTTAGCATCATGACTAGCACATAGTAGGTTGTTCATAAATGGTTGTTGACTTGGTGGGCTTGACTTTGTGACATTTATCAATTCAATAAGCACATCACCTATGCCTTTCACCTGTCAATTTATTGGCATAGTGGAACTCCCTGTGAGGAGAAACTCTCTTCCATGCAGATCAGTACCTTTTCTGTGATTTACAATTTTAGAGAGCTGCCAATGATTCAGCTCTGTGGTGGAGAACATAGAAACAAAAATTTAGTTCTTCCCTTTATTGCATTCTTCCAAGCAAAGGGTATAGGCTCATAAATTTTGAACCACATCTTCGTTGTATTGTTAACAAGACAACAAATACCCAGGACAGCTGAGCTCATACCTCCTCAAAGGATTGACTTTGACCCATGAAATTTCTCATAAAATGAGAAATTGTAGGGGAATATCTGGGGATGCTTCCTACATTTGTCTTTTATATCTATCTATCTCCTTTCTTTAAGGGACATTGCATGCTCACTGACAACCTACAAAATAAAGAGTCTTTTCTTAGCTCTCCTTTTCTAGGAGGGAGACAGCCAGAATTTTGACCGTATATCAAATTTACTTGAGTCAGTAGAAAGACTAACATCACACATTCTTATGCTGGTCAGTGTTGCTGGAAGCATAGTCTTACGTCCTTTGCCTTACTTGCTTATAACTCTCCTGATCAAATATGCTGAAAAACTCTTCCAGCAAACATTCTATTTGTGTCTGGTGCATTCAACTCTCCTCATTTTGTTAGTACATTGATGAGCATACCCAATTTCCTTTGCTTTCTCTAATTTCCTTTGCCTCCCTCTCCTTTTGAGTCCCTCTTTGTCCTTCTCTTCTTTTTCTTCTTTCTCCTTTTTCTCTTTCTTTTTTCCTTCTCTTTCCCTTTCTCTCATTCAACCTTTCCCTACTGAACTCAGGAATGGAATATGTCTACTCAAGTCCTTGCCTCCTCCTCTCTCTATAGTCCTTCTGTTTCTCCTCAGGATATTCTCCCAAATCTCTGATTTTATTCTTTTTCAACACATGTCCTTCTCTTCCCATCAAGAATACAGATTTTGAAAAAAGGAAGGATAGTAAAATCTTGGTTACCTAGAGACCAACTTTTGGCACCCCCATGAACCTGGAAATATGTATATGCTTGTACGTATATAATCAAAATGCATATTTTGAATTTTTCATAAGGTTTTATGTAAATAAGTAGTATTTATAATAATGTTGGGCCAATTTGCATATGAAATTATCATATATATACATATATATGTATATATATATAAAACATTTTAGATTCAAAAGTAGTCACATTTCCCCACCCACTGGATTTTCCTTATATTCTGACAGTCACAAAGATGAATTATTCACTGTTTTGATAACAGAAATGTAAACATGTCATATGTTCCAGAATAATTATTCCCACTCTTAGCGAATCCTTAGGAGGATTCTATAGAACTACTTAAATTGTTTTCCCGGCTCGAGTCTTCCTCTGATGGCTCACTTTGGCTTGAAGGTGACCCTGGGTTCTCAGAGTCTATGCCAGTAGAACACAACCTTTGGCAGCATCTAGCAAGCTGGAAAGCCTTCAAGTATAAGCCTGGAGACAGACTGTCTGTCCTCCTCGCTAAATGTGGAGACTCTCATTACTAAGAGTTTGGCCATTAGGTGATAAAATGTCTTTTAGCTGCAGCAGTTCAGGAAGTAGTCTACTAAGCAGTGGAAAGGTTGTGAACTGTGCTCATAGTGGAAGTGCCCATACCAATGAAATCATGGATCTTTTTCAGTATTAAAACAAGCAGTATAACTTATCTACTTGATCCAGTAGAATTTCAAAGATTAAAGTATGCCATAGTACCTTTAATTTATAAAATTATTTAAAGAACCAGTAGCAGCCTAGGCTTTATTCTTGGTATATCAAGAGCATGACAGGTGTATATGGTCGTTCAGACTTCCCAAGTTATCCTCTCTTACAGTAAGAAAGTCTACAAATGTTCTTTTTAATTTTTGCCTCCCTTGAATGTACATGAAAAAGGCATTTATTAAATACTTATTATATATCAGGCACTGTGCTAGGCAATGGGGGTTCAAATGCAAAAAGCAAGACAGACCTTGCCTGCAAAGAGCTTACATTTTAATACAGCTATATTCTAATTAAAGCCCAATTAATGCAAACAAAAGATCTGAAGTAACTGCATTATCTGAATTTGTGCTGCATATTTCCATTAGGCTGCAACCAATGATCACATTTTATATAATTATAACTTTGAATAGTGCTATCAGTTCTGTTCTATCATATTCCCTTATATCATCTTCTTGTAGCTGCTTAATGTTGCACTCAGCATTTTGATTTAATAAAAGAGCATAGTCTGAATGAGTAAGATAAATTTGTCTGGGCATATATGTTAAGGAAAATGAAAAGTGGTTCTGAGAATAGTAATTTCAAACTGCAAGAAAACAGTTTTTAAAAGAATTATAAACTCTTAGTTACTGCAATGATGCTGGAAAACATAGAAATATATTACAAATTAAAGTTATGGACTCATTTTAATATATCACATGATGCAATTATAGGATTTATGCTATCTTAAGATGATTTCTTGTTTAAAGACTGCATCACCATCTTGTCTAGGTTGGACATTCAGGGCCTACTCATGGCTCAGTCCCACTCCTGACTAGCATATGAACTTGAACTCACTCTGTTTCTCACCTGAGCTAGTTTGCCCCTGGTTAGGGAACCTGGAGGCCCCCTGATCACAGGGGCTCATCATATTACTGCTTAACTTAGTGTGGACACCTGGTCAGCATAGCCCACCATTGCTCAGAACTCCAGAGTCTGACGAATTCCAGCTTCAGCTTCCCCAGTAGGTGGGATTACAGGCTTTTGCTACCATGCCCAGAAGGATGATTTTTTTCTTTTCTTTTCTTTTTGCTATTTGGGGCAATTGGGGTTAAGTGACTTGCCCAAAGTCACACAGCTAGTAAGTGTGTCAAGTGTCTGAGGCCAAATTTCAACTCAGGTCTTCCTGACTCCAGGGCCGGTGCTCTATTTATTGTGCCACCTAGCTGCCCCAGGATGATTTTTCAAAATAGTTTTTTTTTCCACATTTGTTTTCTGTCTTAAAATAAAATGTAATCTACTCACTATAATTTGCTACATTCTTGTAATGGAAAAGTGCAATTTCACAATTCTGTAGAACATTGATTCCCGACAAATATCTGTACCCCTGAAAATACACATAAGAAAATATGTATTATTCTTCAAGTTTTGACATAGAGTAATTGTTGTATTTATACTATAAGAAATGGGGTATAAGAATATATCAATTACAAACCAAAATCATTTGGGACATCATGCTTCCTCCAGCACTTCCAAAAGTATAATATACCAGCGCCTAGGATCAAGAAATCAAGATTTTTGGAAGGAGTACAAGATGGAAGAAAACCTAGTTCCTTAATGTTTATGATCAGCATTGTAATACATACTGTAGCCCATAGCAAAGTAAATGATATATTTGTTTTCTCGCTCTACTTTTGGACCTTTTAACAGGCTCTTTATCCAACATCTTTTCCTAAAATCAAATTTATTCTAGAAAAGATAGAAGGATCTTACCTTAGCTTGGTTATGTTCCATTCCTATTCCATATGAAGACAGAAATCCTAATGCCTAAGAGTCCCAAAATAAGAGGAAAATTTAATGAATTAATATACTTCCAAAATATTCTTTTCTCTATTCAAATAGATGAAAAATTAGTAATTTTTTAAAAATTAAATTTTACCTATTCATTTACTATCATGTACTTAATAATAAGAAATCAACATGCCTACTATTAATAGCTTACATTTCTATAGCAAATCAAAATATTAACGTACAAAATCACCACAATAATGTAAATGACAACACTAACAGACATTAAAATTCAGGTGACTATCAGGACCAGTCTTCATTTCAAAGGATTCATTTCCCTTCCCTCAATACAGAGGTGGTGGACTATAGGTACAAAATGTCATGTATGATATCAGGGTTAATGCATCAGTTTGTTTTGATTAACTGTTTCTTCTTTGGTACAAGGGAGGAGGTATGATGTGGGGAGTTAATGGGAAGTAATAATGACATAAAAAAGCAGAAACGATCAATAACAAGTCAATCAGTTAGTCAATACACATTTATTAAATACTTATATGCTAGGCATTGTGCCAAGTACTGGGGATACAAAAAAAAAGGCAAGAATACTTTCCTGCCCTTAAGAAACTCACATTCTAATGGTGGTAAAAAAAATTCTAGACACAAAAAAATTCTAGGCAAAAATCCCCTTTCTAGTTAAGGGAATCAGTAAAGGCTTTACTGAGGATATGAAATAGCCTATGAAGGGAAGTGAGGAATTCATTAAGTGGAGATAGAAGTAATATTTGTTCCAGAGCTGAGGCAAAGGCAACATTGTGGAAAGCACAAGGACATGACCAAGAATGGTGGGTGGGATGGTTTAGCTGGAATGTATTGTGTATAAAATATTGTAATATGAAATGTTTAGAATGTTAGGTTAGGCTCAGACTATGAAGGGCCTTGAACATATATTTTATTCCAGAGGCAATAGAGAGCCAATGAAGTTTTTTAGCAGAGGAGTGATATGACCAGAACTGTACGTTGTTGTTATACTGGCAGGAATGTGGAGTTTGCTTTGAAGTGAAATTCAGAGTAGTTTGGAAACTATTACAAAAATAAAAGTGATGAGACCCTTAATAAGCATGATGACAGTGGGTATACAAAAGAAGGGACAGGTATGAGATTGTGGAGATAGAATCAATAGAATTTGGCAACTGATTGTACATGGCAGATGATGCTGATAGGATGAGTTAAAGACTAGTACTTTAGGGGATGGCTAGGTGGTAAAGTGAATAGAGCACCAGTCCTGGAGTCAGGAGGACCTGAGTTCAAATCTGGCCTCAGACACATAACACTTCTGGCCATGTGACCTTAGGCAAGTCACTTAACCTCCCCCCCCCCCAAAAGATTAGGAGTTGAAAGATGACCCATAATTTTTAAGCATGAGTGATTGGGTGGATATAAGGAAGTTAGGAGGAGGTCAGGTCTTAGGGAGAGATGATTCAACAATTTAATTTAATTATTGAATTGAATCCCATCCACTCACACACCAGGAAACCAGGATCAGACATTCAGAGACAATTTCCAGTTTCCAGACAAATTTCAGTTTGGGTACTCTGCCCTGGGGCTCAACTGTTTTGATTGGGGGATGAGTGAAGGCAAACTCATCTAACCTATTATATCTAGCTGACTCCAGACCATTTTTAACATCCTGACCAGACTACCTGAACCTCTTGCTATTTGTCCTGTCGCCATATACCCCCAAATTCTACCTCCCCATTTTCTACTTCTTGGTGTCAGAATACTAACAAAATCACTGCTACTGGGGCAGCTAGGTGGTGCAGTAAATAGAGCACCAGCCCTGGAGTCAGGAGGACCTGAGTTCAAATCCTACCTCAGACACTTACACACACACACACACACACACACACAAAACCTAGCCGTGTGACCTTGGGCTCCAAAAAGCAAAACAAAATAAAACAAAAATCATTGCTACCATTGCTATTAAAAAGGGTATTATAACTGATTGCTCTATGGCTCCACTCATAATTCCTTAACTCCCGAGACCAAAGGTCCCTTCCATGGCTGCCAGTCCCCCACATTTGTTGTCATCCTTCATTAGAATATAAGACTCTGGAATACAGGAACTGTCTCCATTTTGTATTTGTGTCCCTACTATCGAATGCAATGTATCCCACATAGCAATGTATCCCACATAGTATATTGTTTGCCTTTTTTTTTCTTTTTGGAGGGCAATTGGGGTTAAGTGACTTGCCCAAGGTCACAAGGCTGGTAAATGTTAAGTGTCTGAGGCCAGATTTGAACTCAGGTCCTCCTTACTCCAGGGCTGGTGCTCTATTAACTGCACCACCTAAATGCCCTAGTATATTGTTTAATAAATGATATTTCATTAAGCCAATAAACATTTATTAAACAACTTCTAAGTGCAAGGCCCTAGGCTCTGGTAAAACAAACAAATGAATTCAACTTGGAACAGACTAAGCTTGAGGTGTTTGCAGGATATACAGCTGCAGGTATCCAGTAAGAAGTTGTAGATGGGGGCGGCCAGGTGGCTCAGCAAGTAAGAGCACCAGCTCCAGTGTCGGGATGACCTGGGGATCAAATCTAGGCTCAGATACTCAGCACCACACCCAGAAATAACTGGCCGTGTAACCTTGAGCAAGTTACTTAACCCTGATTGCTTAAAAAAAAAAAGTTGTAAATGTAGGTCTGGAGTTCAGGACAAAGACTGAGACTAAAGGTATAGATTTAGGAGTTATCTGCACTGAGATAGTCATTGAGGCCTTAGGAGTGGATTAGATTGCTAAGGGAAAGGAATAGTGAGGAAAGAGAAGAAGGCTGAAGGCAGAGTCTTTGGAAATGCTCACATGTAATGGAGAGGAGTACAGAAAGAACATTTATTAAGCACCTACTATGTGCCAGGCACTGCACTTTACAAATATATCTTTTGGGGAAAGAAAAAGAAAAGGAACCAGTGAAGAAGACAGAAGTAGGTAGAAATTGAGGGAAATGAGGATATTGCCTATTTTAATAGCAGCAACAATAATGATAAAAATGAATCTTTAAACCTATAAATTGTGAACAACGTGTTTTTTTATAAATTTTCCAGGTGTTGGGCAATAACAACTCCTTCTCAAGGAAAATGTATTAATCTTTGTCCTTATGTCCCCAAGAAGGACCTGAAGAGGGAACATTTTATTTGAGTTCCATTGTCTATGGAATTGTTCTGAGAGTAGGGCTGGCATTACAAGAAGGCAGAAGAGATGTCTTCCTGAGTAGTATGCATTCAGGGGGTACTGAGAAGTTTCTCTACCCAAAATAACACAATTTTGCTTGTTAATGTCTGAAATTGCACTAATAGAATGACTCAACCCAAACAGCCCTTAAAATATTATATAGGAAACTTCACTTGCTCTTCGGACCTATTTTTTAAACAACTGGCATATTTTACAAGCATTTATGAGAAATTATTGAAATTGATGAAACTTAGCACATTTGAAACATATAAAATGACAGATTCCAGAAAAAGGCATAAATTGTAGGGAAAGCTAAAGTCTTGATATTGTAGAAAAGGGTCTTAAAGCTATTCAGGCCCATGAGATAGTGTCATGACCCACTTATTACAGGAAGAAAGATGGAGGTGTGAGCTAATCAGCATTCTTGCAAGGTCACAATTTAGTAGGAGATCAAGACATTCACACTCCTATTTTTTACTCTATCCAGTTTAATTAAATTAAATGAATATGTATTGAATATCTATAGGTGTAGGAAACTATGTCAGAGACTACATTTGAAATAGGAAGGAACATTTAAAAATGTTAATCTTTTTTCTCTTTGGGAAGATTTGGTTTGCATTAAAAATTATTCATTTAGAAGAATTGATTAGTACTGTGTGTAAAATATGCATGCATATACACACACACATATATGTGCACACACACATGTATGTACATATGTATCTATCTGGAGATATGTGACAAGGTTTGTCATTGGAAAGAGCACTGCTGGGTGATGGATGGACACTGTAGTTGTGCAGACACATCCTCCTCCTGTGTAAACACACTAAGGGAATGCTTCTGAGGGGATATAATAGCCTACTTGCTTCATCATGGGAAAAGAATTGAATTTAATCTATTTGTTCAACGCGCTACAGAAGGCACTGAGAATCTCTTCTGCTACAACTAGATTCAGCAACGTATGGAATAATAAATCTTAATAAGTACTGTCAATCTTAGGGCTTCCTTTCCTGAAATCTACACATGCCATCTGTTTTCCATTCAGACACAGAGAACCTGTGTATCAAATTGCTTCACAGAGCCTGCTCAATTTACTTCTAGTAAGTTTCTGGCATGTGCTCTAATGAAAAGAATGATCATTTGGGCATTTGGGCTCATGGATTTTCTCTGGAAAAACACAACAGCTTCCAGGGCTTCAGGATAGACATTGTAAAATTAACCTAATTATCAGTGGGGAAATAAAATGTTTAGTGAGCCAGCAAGCTAACGTTGGGATTTTAAGAGAATGTAAAACATCTTTTACTTTTCAAAACTGGGAGTTAGGCATCTGTGTATCAGAAGACTTCCCATGGTAAGGGATTATTAAAACTGTTATCCACTTACCCTTTGCTAATAAGTAGACACATGCAATTAAAATTCAAAACACTAATTTGTGTAGGCAGCTAGGTGGTACAGTGGATAGAGTGTGGTGCCTAGACTCAGGAAGACCTGAATTCAAATTCAGTCTTACTACCCATATCTCTGGTCAAGTCACTTAACCTCTGTTTGCCTTACTTTCCTTAATATGCACATGCAATTGAGAGAACAGAATATACCCTCTAAAGTTACTACTGATTTTTTTGGGGCAGAAATAGTGGTGATGTATTCTGATTATTATTTACATTTTCTCTTCTCATTCTATCTTGCATTATTTTGGTTAAAAATATAGCTATGTGTATGTGGCAATTACCATTATATTCATATAGTACAATAAGAAAGAGAAAGGTAGAATAGCAAACTCTTCACTAGACCACCAAACTGAAAACTACATCAGAAAAGATGAAGATTCACCAGTGTCAGGGTCCAGGGGAGAATCAGAATTTTGGTGTTTTAAAGAAGCATCAATCATACTTTGAGAACATTGTAGAGTACTTGAAAATATTCTTTATTTAAGTATTCATTAATAAGTCAATATTTTGTGCATTTTAAATCATTTTAAGAGGAGTTCACATTGAGCATCTTAGGGTGGACATGTGTCAAGTGTCAGTTTTTCCATGTGGATTCCATATTCTTAGGGATGAGGTTCTTTCAGAACTTTTTTGGTTGATTTTGGTGGAAATAAGGTTAATATACATATGATCTGTGGTAAGTGAATTTTTTGGAAATGTGGACTTTTATGACAGATACAAGGATATTTTGCTTTTTACATAAACTGAAGCCACAGTATGGCAGTGGATTAAGTGTTTGACCTGAAGTCAGGAAACCTAGGTTTAAATTCCATCTCTGATACTCTGTGACCATGGGCACATGGTCATGATCAAGTTAGTTACCTAACTGTTTTAAGCCTCATCTGTCAGATGGAAATAATAATGACAGTTTCCTCATCTGTCAAATGGGTATAGTAATACCTGTTATATCTAATTCACAGAATTGTTGTATGACTCATTTTAGATGTGTGCAAAGTGTTCCATAAACCTTAAAATGCTATGTATTTGTCATCTATTATTATTCCTGATAAGTTTTATTTAGTGAAATACCTTAAGTATTCATTTTGACTTCTGTTATAGGTTATTCCCCAAATCTCTATTCCCTAATATGTTTTCTAATTAATAAAACTTTGAGAAGATAAGATTTTTTAAAAGCTGTCTGTCCATTTAAATAGAGATATTCATCCTTAGCAAGTAAACCACAAAAGAATATTCCAATTAGCTTGTCACCAGAGCATTTGATTTAAAGTCACTGTTGTCATCCAAGATGATGTCTTGTATATAGCTATAATTTTTTGCAAGTGATGACTTGAAGTGTCCAGTGATATGATATGTTCCAGCATATTTAGAAACTTAGTACCTCCACTGCCATCATCTGAGTCCTCTTTTTAAGCCAAACAAAAGGCATATTCATTCATTCATTCATTTATCTATTCATCCATTCATTTTTTTATCTATTATTTATTAATTTACTCATTCATTCATTCATTTATAAAAAAAATTGGGGTTAAGTAACTTGCCCAAGGTTACAGGGCCAGTTTTTTTGTGTGGGTGTTAAGTATCTGAGGCTGGAATCGATCCCAGGTCCTCCCAACTCCAGGGCTCTTACTGCGCCACCCCAAGGCATATTCTTTTAAATTTTTTTGTGACTCTCCATTGTTCCATTTAGATTGGATCCTAGGGAATACCCAGAACTTTGACTGCAAAACAAAGAAACAAAACAATTCTAGACTCTAAGCCCAGGATTCAGTTTGGTTCTTCTCAAGCTGCAAAGGAATATCTTTGCTAGTTCTGAGCTAAAAATACACCAGATGAATTTTGGAATTTTTATTCATATGCTCAAACTGGAAGAATCACTCAAAGGTTTTCCTCACTGATGAGAAAAAAAGAATAGATTTCATTAAAGACAACAAAAAAATGTCATGGGGCATTTGATCACCTTGTTTTATAGTCCTCATGATGAATATAAAGAAAGCAAACAGGTCATAATCAAATCATTCCAACTTATGTATCAACTCGTAATGAAGGTAATAAAAATAGAGAAATTCTATCAAGAACTTCACAGAACCCTCAAAATTAAGTTTATATACAACTCGGTACTAGATGACTTCAACAGAAGTGTGGGAACAGGATGAAACGGTGAGAAATGCATTGGAAATGTCATTTAGGTTTAGGAAATGAAAAAAAGACAAAAGAATTTAGCCTACTCAGAAGACTCCTGGCTATATATCTGAATACTGTCTCCAAGAAGAGAATCTGAAGGTACCGGATGTGACAAGCACTGTGAAACATCACAAGAAATGAAATTTACTATAACTTAGGTAGCAAAAATCTACTTGTTGATGAGTCATTTAAAAATCGTATTTTATTTTTCCCCAATTACAAGTAAAAACATATTTTTTACATTTGTTTTTTTTTTATTTGAGTTCCAAATTCTCTCCTCCTTCTCCCTGAGATGGTAAGCAATCCTATATAGATTATACATATGAAATCATGTAAAACATATTTCCATATAAATCATTTTGTGGAAGAAAATTTGAACTGAAAATAAACGAACAAATAAATGGAGAAAGTGAAAATAGTATGCCTTCAGAATCCATCAATTCTTTCTCTGCAGGTGGACAGCATTTTTTCATTATGTATCCTTTGGAATTGTCTTATATTATTGTATTTCTGAGAATAGCTGTCATTCACAGTTTTTCATTATAAAATATTGCTGTTACTGTGTGCAATGATCTCCTGGTTCTTCTCACTTCACTCTGCATCAGTTTATATAAGTCTAGCCTTTTCTGAAATCAATTGATGAGTCATTTTATAATTACCTATCTACATGTAGTTAGACCATTGACTAGTGTAAAAATAAACATCAATAAGGAACCAGAATTAAAGATTAAAAAACAAGGAGATATTCTGTGAAATTCCAAAGGTTCCATGTCAACCTTTCATTTTTTTAAAATCAATTCTAGAAAATGGACAAAGGCAAAGGCATTGATTCTTGACATCACTTGTCAGATATCTGATTCTTAGCTGACACAATGATAAAATCAAGAGGCTAACAGCCCCTCTCCTTTACCCAACAAGCAAGAATTTAATATCTTTTCCAACTGAGGAGATATGGTGGATAAGGATCACACAGATTTAGAATATAAGGTCATTTCCAAAACATCATAGAGGAAGAATGGCAGATTGCAAGCAATATTGATGCACAAAAAAATGAAAAGAAGAAGAAAATGAGTCTGTAGTGAACTTAGTATAACACTAAGCTAAGCCAGATCATTTTGTACATTTTAAACCATTTCAGGGAGAGTGTGCATTGAAAATTTAAGTGGGGGACACATTTGTAAGGTGCTGCTTTTTCTATGAGGACTCATTCCTTTGAGATATATGATAATTTGGGAAAGGAAGGCATTTATTTAAAGGTGAAAATTGGAAGACTACAAATGGACAAGAAATGGAACAGATCTGCCAGGATTTTTATGATTATTTAGTCTCATCAGCAATCAAAGTTGAAACATCACATTTGCACTTTACCATCAATGTATATCATGTAAGGAAGTAACAATGGAACTCAAGAAAATAGAGTAGGTGAAAATAGCTAGTTAACCAAATACATACAGAAGGAATCTGTTGTTGAGTCAGTACAAATTTAATAGCATTCAGGGACTGATTTTCAAGATGCCTCAAAGAGGGGAAGATTCTATAAGAATGAAAAAATATCAAAGTCAGAACATCACTACCACCACCCCCTCAAAAAAAAGTTTCTGAGAAGACATCAACAAAGTAACCCACATTTTTCCTATCTCATTTCCATGAAATCTTTATGAAAATGGTCTGTATAGGCATTGTGTGTATAAGAAGGATATACATACAATAATCCATTGAAGACATTTTCTACAACAGGGCACACTTTCACAGTCATTTTATTTACTAAAGGTATACAGAATAAGTCCTATTGTACTTGTTTATTGATTCAAAAGATTAACTTGGCTAAGCAAAATCCAGCCATAAAACTTCTCCTTAAATACTTTTCTAAACTTATGTTAAGTTTGTAAAAGTTTTTGAGACAGATAATAGCCATAGAGATGAAAACTTAAAAAAAAAGAACTGATCTATTACATGTCAACATCAAATAAGGCAAAATAAAGAGGTGTTCAGCTAATGGAGAGTCAGCCTGGTATAATAGAATGCAGGAGACTTAGGTCTGAATTCAGACGCAGACATTTCAAGATGTGCATATATATGGCCACAGGTGAACTACTTCCTGTCTTCAGTTTCCTCATTAGTTTCTCTCTCCTATATCCTACAATCCTACCAAACTGGTCTTCTTTCTGTCCTTAGCCTATGACAATGCATTTTCCATCCTTATGCCTTTGCATTGGCCATTTCCCATGGCAGGAATGCACTCCCTCTTCACCTATGCCTCACAGAATCACTACTTCAAGACAAAGCTCAGGAAACATCTACAAAAACGTTTCCTGATTCCCCAAATGCTAATGCCTTCTTAATTCTTTCTAATTTTGTTCCAACTACTTAGCACAGTACCTGGCACAAAGTAGGTATTTCATAAATATGTGTTGATTAATTGATCCATAAAGTGGGGGTAATAATTTTTACATTGTCTTCCTCATAGAGTTGAGAGCAAAGTGATTTGTATATTTTAAAGCATTATATAAATATGAGTTCTTAGTGGTAGTATTATTATTACTATAATGGTCCAAATAAAAAAGTTATTTCCTATCTATTCTTTAGATATTCCTATTTATGGATGACATTTTTCTTATTATATTGAGCCCTA
This sequence comes from Petaurus breviceps papuanus, assembly GCF_028583685.1. Taxonomy (NCBI): domain Eukaryota; kingdom Metazoa; phylum Chordata; class Mammalia; order Diprotodontia; family Petauridae; genus Petaurus; species Petaurus breviceps. The sequence continues at coordinate 5,662,237 of NW_027187378.1, forward strand.
GAAGATTTCAGGGTCTCCTCCATTCAGTTAGTAAAGACAACAGTCTAGCCATTCATACTATATAAAATAAATGGATGAGGGACATACTACCCAAATTAAAATGTAATATAGATGAACAGGCAGGTCATTCAGGAAGGAACCACAGAAGAAATTGAGGTAGCCCAGAAGTGACAAGGAAGCGATCAAGCTCGATCAAATTTGTAAAAGTGTGTGTAATGTAATGCCAAGGAAAGGCAACTTCCCAGGTTCAAAATACCAGCATAGGTGCTCTCTATTTTATTCAGTGACAAACCAAGAACAGAGAAGATCAAAACATGACATCATTCAAAATACAGCATTTACTAAGTGTGATTAAATAATCTCCAAGTACTACCCCACCCCAGGATCTTCCAATCATTCAATCAATTACAAAGTCCCTGTTCTAAATACTACTCCACCCCTAGGCTATACCTTAATTAAGTCCACCACAAAACCCCTCTTCTCAAATGGAGATTAGTTTCCAAACATAGGTAAAGTACCTTCATTTGTCAATCACAGAGCACAATAAGGTCAAAAGTTCCCCACCCCCTGGATCACAATTGAATCTACCCCAGAGTTACATCAAGTTTAAACACAGCATTTAATACCCAAATGGAGGTCTTTTCTTCATCTTGACACTAGGCAAGTTCTCAGCAATCTTAGTTCCTGGGGAGACAAGGCTTAGCAAGGCCATAAGATACATTGCCAGTCCCTTCATAAATTTATCCTCTGTCTGTAGAACAGTCCTAGAACCCCTGAACACATTAGCAAAGCCCTCTCCCAGGATTTCTGTAAACATACAACAAGAAAATCCTTCTTCAGGGCTTCTGAACCAACAGAAAGGCTCCCAGACCCCTGCAACAACAGCACTGTCCTTCACCAGTGGACAGTATTCATTCTGTCTGCAGGACAGTCTCCAGACCCCTGCAACAACAGTACTGTCCCTCACCAGTGGACAGTATTCACTCTCTGTCTGCAGGACAGTCTCAGGGCTTCTTAGCCAACAGCCAGGTTCCAGGACTTCTTCAACAAAAGGACTGTCTTTCACCAGTGGACAAATCTGGCAAAACAACATCAAAACAGACAGACAAAGTACCAGCAAAACAGCCATGTCTCCTCAGTCCTTGGCAGCTCAGGGGGCAGGTCTCAAAAGTCCAGGGCAATTCAAAGCGGCCACCAGCAATTCTCTTAGTCTCTCTCTCTCCACAAGGTGCTGCTTCCAAAAAAATCTTCCGCCTCTCTCTTGTCTCTCCAAATCTATCTCACCAGCTCCTCCCAGTTCAGGACTTTCTTTTCACATCAACAAGCCCATCCCACAGGTGGGATTAACAAACTCTGGGTTTTAACACAATCAATTTGAAAACCAAGCCAATACAGGGGAATCTTTAATTGCCATTACTATCACAGTGTGCCGTGTTTTCAATCATTTAGAGTGATTCATTGCTACAAAAGCCCATCTTTCTAACCCTAACATTCTTCCAGAAATGCTAAGTAAATGGAAATTATGGAACACCATGATCTTAGAAGAATCACAACTTCAGGTGACTCAGAATGCAGTGGTAGAAGAACCAGATCCACTCAGTCAATCATCAATAAGCATTTATTAAGTGCTGAAACTGCAAAAGCAAAAAAGAAACAGCTTCTGCCTTTAAGGTACTTACATTTATTGAGGGAGATAATATGTACATATATAGTACAGACTATATGCAAGGTAATTTTATGGGGAGGGTATTAGCAGCTAAGAGTGGAGATTAGGAAAGTTTCTTGTAGAAGGTGGATCTTGAACTAAATTTTGAAGGAAAAAAGGGATACTAAGAAGTAAAGGTGAGGAAGGAGTGCATCCCAAGCATGGGGGATGGTCTGTGCAAAGGCAAAAAGATAGGAATCACATAATCCTAGAATTTAAGAGTTGGAAGAGACATTATCAACATCTTATCCAACCCATACATAAGAAGAAAGGCCACTGTAACATACCCAATAAGTTGACTTCAAGTTTCTATGAAGCCCTCTCTCAGAAGGTGGAACCCACAACTTCTCAAGGAAGCCCACTATACTTTTGGACAACTTCAATCATTTGGAAGTTTTCTTAAACACCAAGCCTAAATCCACCTCATTGAAATTTCGACCCTTTACTCACTTCCAGTTTTGCCTTCTTGAGCAAAAGATCACATCTAATCCCTTGTCCAAATGACAGTCCTTCAAATACTTGAAGACTGCTACATTTTCTCCCTGTGCCTTTTCTTCTTCAGGCTAAATATACCTGGTTGCTTCAACCAATACTGATATAACGTGGATTCCAGCCCTTTACCATCCTAGTTACCCTCCTCTGGGAACTCTCCAGCCTGTCAAGCTCCTTCTCAAATGATGATTCCCAGCATTGAACACAATACCTCAGATAAGGCCTGACAAGGGCAAAATATAGTGTGGTTATCATTTTCCTTTTCCCGCAAGCTCTTCCTCTCCTACTGTAGCCCAAGACTGTATTAAAAGCATAGGAATAAAATGTACTGTATGAAGATCAGAAATATACTGTTTGGATGGACTGTATAGTACTGGAAGGGGAATACTATATAATAAGGTTGAAAACATAGACTGTAGAAACATCATAAAGGGATTAAAAAGTCAACTAGAAGTGTTTTATTTGATCCTAGAAGAAACAGGATCAGTTGTATTTTATTGGAGATATGTGTGTGGGTGTGGGGTGACATCACCATACCTGTGATTTAGGAAAATCATTCTGGCATCTGTGTGGAGGGGGGACTAGAGAAGAAAGAGACTTGAGATAGGAAGACCATTTAGGAAGTTCTTGCAATAGTCTAGGGGAGAAGTCCAGGGGAGGGTCTGATCAAAGGTGGTGAATAAATTAATGAATAGAGAGAAGGCATTAAGGTTAGAAGTATGCAAAAGATACTGTGGAGCTAGAAATAAAAAGATTTGATTATATGTGAGGTAAGGGAGCATGGGGAGTAGAGAAAAATCTATGTAAAAGAGAAGTGTAGAGGAGGAGTAGGGTTTGAGGAGACAGTAATGGCTCTATTTTGGACATGTTGAGCATGGTAAGTTTGAGATGGGTATTCTATTTGAAATGTCCAGTAAGCAGCTGGTGATACATGGCTGGTCCTAAGGATGGAGAAACTTCAGAATCTGCTAGAAATAAAGATCTGGGAATCATCTACATAGAGATGATAGGTAAACCCATAGAAAGTCTCCAAGGGAGAACTAAAGGAACCAAGAATGGCCAATCAAGTAGGTGAAAGAACAAGGAGAGAGCAGTGTCATGAAAACCTAGAGAGGAAGGAATACCCAGGAGGAGATATATACATCTACAGACTTGTCTAAATCTGAATATTTCAAACATGAAACTAAAACTGAGTGTGACGTAAGGAAAAATGTGCAAGTCTCAACAAATTCAAACATGCATTTGTCTTTTGTTGAGCTTATTATAAAATGTCTCTCATATATTCCACTATTCATCATTTTCTTTCAACGGTTTGAATTCAGTAATACGATGTCTTTTGTGCTACATGTTTAAGATTTAGTTCAGTCTTTAATTTTACCTGCTATTGAGAAGTTAATCATTGTGACCTGTAAAAAGCACATTTTTCTCATCTTCTTGGATTCCTAAGGTAATTTAAAATAAATTGCTTCAATTTTTTTTCCAAATAACTTTTCCCTTACAGTTTTTCAAAATTAAAATATCAGCTAACATTTTTTTTGGGGGGGGGGAAGCTGGTAATGATTGTAGTATATTCATCTAGGTATTAATAAAGGGACATATTGTTGTGACCAAAGGGTTAGAATGACTAGAGAATGGAGAGGAGAGAGGTAAACCTTAGTGAGAAATAGGTCAAGTTTAAGAATAGAAAGTCTCATAGACCTGATAATGTAAATGGATTGTGATGACTCTTTTCCTATTCTTACCCTCAAACATTGGTTGATGAGGAATGTGGCACTGTTGTTGCAGCATGGTTGTACAGAATGCTGGACCTGGAGTCAAGAAGATGTAAATTCAAATCCAGCCTCAGACACTTGCTAGCTGTGTGACCCTAGACAAATCACTTAACACTTATCTGTGCCAATTTCCTCATTTGTAAGATGGGGATTATAATAGCACACATTTTTGTTACCAGCACAACAACCGTAGTTATGAAAAGAAAATGAGAAGGTTTGTAAAGCATTGTGCAAAACTAAAAACACTATATAAATGCTAATTACCATCATCATTATCATCATCATTGTGATTATTCACTGCTGCCCGGCAACTCTCTAAGACTATAAATTATGAGTTACCAATTTGCATCAGTGAAAGGAGCTCCCTCACAAATGAAGCCGTAAGACATGACCAAAAGAGAAAAATTGAGTAAGAGTGTTATCTGTTACAGAGAAAAGAGGAAGAAAAATTCTACAAAGAACTGATAAGAAATTCCAAACTAAATCAATATGCACTTTGATAGTCATTGACTTAAATGCAAAGGTGGATATATAGGGGAGAACAGTGAAACATGTTAAAAAATATGGCTCGGAAAAATTGAAACTGTATTTATAATATTCACTATAGACGCTAAAGACAAAGAGATGAGAATATGTGTCTTTATTCTTTTCAGAGGTAAGAGACTATGGAGGTAGAGCACAAGAAATACTGTCAGACTAGACTGATATATTGCTTAATTTTGAACTTTCATTTTGTTTTTATTTTAAGGCAAGGTTCTCTGTGTGGGGGATGAGAGAGGCATATTTCGGTTGAAATAAAACAAAAGATATCAATAAAAATAAAATAAAGTGATCAAAATTAAAAGGAAAATGTGGTTCAGTAATAAGGAACAAGAGGCCAAATAACTGTAGATTACATAGACCTCTCATGGCTATATAGTATGAGTTTTTTCTTCAAGAAAAAAAAAATTAGGGGACACTGGACATGGAGAGATACAAATAATATGACCAAAAATAAAATCTGTTGTATTAAAGAGGTAGTAAATAATTTATTACTCATGTGGAAATCATTCCTGAATTAGCTGTCTGCTAAAAGTCAGACCACCAATTTCCTAGAGCAAAGATGAGATTAAATACAAAATTACTTTAGAAAAAAGAATAGGGGTGGCCAGGTGGTGCAGTGAGTAAGAGCACTGGCCCCAGAGTCAGGAGACCTGGGATTGAATTTGGGCTCGGATATTTAGCACCACACCCAGAAATAACTGGCCATGTAACCTTGAGCAAGTTGCTTAACCCCAATTGCTTTAAAAAAAAAAAAGAATAAGCATGAGAATAAAAAAGACAGTGCACAATTAAAACAACTTCAATCTGACCTATTTAAATAAGATAATGATGTCCCCCCCCATGAAAAATAGATGGAAGATGGACATTGACACCAATTATAATGATTTTGTGCAAATAATATTTTTTTTTTTAAGCAGTCAGGGTTAAGTAACTTTCTCAAGGTTACACGGCCAGTTATTTCTAGGTGTGGTGCTAAGTATCTGAGCCAGGATTTGATCCCCAGGTCATCCTGACACTGGAGCCAGTGCTCTTACTCGCTGTGCTACCTGGCCTCCCCTTGTGCAAATAATTAACTGATGTAAATCACTTTCTCTATAGGGAAATATAAAAATAGCCTCAAAACTTCCTTAGTCATCAAACATTTGATTTCTTTGCCAAAGATGGGACAGCCAAAGAAAACACTATTTCAAAATGTAAAGTGCTTTGTAAAATCTAATTGAGAAAGATGGAAGATTATGAAAAGAATAACTTAATTAAACAGTAAGAAATAGTGGAGAAAAAAAACAAATTTGAAGAAAGTTTAAAGAGAGATCCAGCTAAAAAAAGTCATCCTGAGGACATTCGAGGATGAAAATAGAATGTGGACAACAAACAGGTGAAAAAATAGAAAAGGTCTTCCTCTTCCTCCTCCTCCAACTCTGTATTCCTCCCCTCAAACTTTCCCTTTTCAGGGAAGTCGACTATAAAGACCTTTAAAAAACAGTTTGGAATCCTGACATTTTGCTCCCTGCTCTTAGATATACTAGGTTGGCTGCCCTTTTGTTGGTCAGAGCTTTCTAACAACTATCAGACGCTAATTCCTTTTGCACTCTCAGCAACTTTTGACTCCTCTCACATTAGGATTTGGTTTGGCCATTTTTAGACTTTGGCAATAAATGAATGTGCTTCCTTTGCGTAAGAAGATGTTATTGACCCACTTGTCAGTATTTCATGCATTTTTCAGTGACACAAAGCAATTGATATGAGTTTGTGCTGAGCCATCCACACTTGCTCACTCCTTCCTCCTCATAATCACTGCCTTGCATCTTTCAAATAGTCTCCTCTCTCCAGAAGAGTTTTTTTTCTCTCTAAAAAAATCAGCTAGCTAGTCCTAGGTCAAAACCCTTTAAACCAACCTGCTGGCTGTTTCCCCATACATGAATCTTGTCTCCTGCCTTCATGCCTTTGCATGCTGAGTCATATCTAAAATGCTCCTTTTTCATACCTCCACTTTTTAGGATCCCTAGCTGCCTTCAAAATGCAACTCAAGTGCTACCTCCTATATCAAAGTCTTTCCTGAGAGTAGCCTCTTCCCCCACTTCGTGGAATTCTCTCTTGGAAAAAATGAACAACAAAAAACCATTTATTAAGTGCTTACTTACTACCTGCCTTTAAGCATTATACTGAGCTCTGGGGATACAAATACAAAAGCAAGACAGTTCCTGCTCTCAAGGAGCTTATGTTCTACAGATGACAGATAACAATATATACAATAGAATTATTTTGTATAACCCAGGTTTGAGCACACCCAGTTTGCCTAACATGTGGGCCCCCTTGAGGGAGCTTTGCAGCACGTCCAGACTTTGGAGGCCTCTTTGTCTGCTACCACGTGGATGGGGGTAGCATCTTTTGATTGGCCATGTGTTTCTTTACAACTGGTGAGACTAAACCAATTGCTCTCTTTTTCCTCTTCTCTCTTTTTGGTCACTCTTATCTGCTTCTTACAGAGGATAAAGATCCCAGTTTACCCACAGTGAAGACACCATGAACTGAACTGGTGAGAGTGAAAGGAAATCCTTCCTCTGCTCCCTCCTTTACCTTGGACACCAGAATGGGCTTGGTGGTGGTGGAGGAGTTTGTTTCTGTTTTATGTAGTTTCTCTTCCTCAGTTTCAGGTGCCATAGGTGATTCTCATTGTTCAAGCCATGACAATCTTAGAGTCAGGATTGCAAGTAGGATGGTGTAGCCCATCAGCCCACCATGGAAGCCCTGAGAAGCCAAGGTGCCTAAAACTCTAGCTCAAGTTGGGTTTTACACTTGGAAATGGTTCTGTGCTCTTTGGGAACAGAGCTAAACTATCAACCTAATCCCCTTCTACTCCCCAGAGAGAGGAGGGGGATTATGCTTTCTATGTGTTAGGGGTATACGTTTGCATATTTGTGATTATGTCTTCTGAAGTAAATATAAATATTTCTCTGTAAGAACTAATTTGACTATTGCTGGCTAATAGAACTGGGCACACAGGGACCATCCTCTTCCAATTGGGAGAAAATCTTCAGTGGGTTCTGAAGCCTTTGACAAAGAGTCTAGATACCCCCAGTTCCTTTAAGGATATCAGTTACACTTGTATATACTTTATATTTACTCATCTACGTCATGTTAGTTCTTCTCCATAGAATATAAATTCCTTATGGACAGAGACTGTTTCATTTTTGTTTTTGTATGCCCAGCATCTTGTGCATAGAGTAGATACTTAATACATTTTTGTTGAATTGAATTGAACGCATGATCTTGGTGTTATCAGGACAATGCTCTAACCTTAGCTTCCTAAGGCCTCCTTTCTCCTCTGCAGAAGGTAACAAAAAACTAACATTGAATTAGTACTTTTATGGAGTATATATGATGATTGGTTATCATTCAAGGCATATGTCAGGCCTGTAGGGGAAGCAGAGAGATTATATAAATTATCATTCAATAAGCATGCTGATTGCATTCAGCTCTTTTCTTTTCATTACATTTGGGCATTCCCAATGAACAGCTTTATGCTAATCAATTTTTAGTACCTGGTGCTTGAAGCAGATAAGAGAGAGATGAAATGAGATGGATTAGAATGATTAAAGCTTAATCTAAGAAAGAAAAGCAATGCTAGTAGAAAGAGGAATCATTTTAAAATGATGAGGAGGGTGGCTTCTTCAATCATTTTAAAAGGTCATATTTTGCAAATTAGGTATGCTTATATGGCTTAATTTTGGACGCTGTACATCATCCTTTGATTCTCAAGTAAGTGTGGTAGTAACTGAAATTTGAAGGGTTAAATTGGAGCTAAATTTGCATTATGATATTTAAAGTAAATGCATTCAGGTTTCATTATGTAAATTTAAAAATAAAATATTCCTCCTTTTACTTTCCAAATAAAGAAATTATTGAAGCCTGAAGAATAGATTAAGTAATTTTCCTTTAATTATTGTACAATGCTTGAAATCCATCTGTGATCATTATCTGGATCTCAAATTACATAATAGTTAGAACTGTGAATCACCCCTAATGAAAGACTCAGAATAAAAAAAAAGCCCTCCAATACTCTACCTTTAATATAAAGAGGATTAACATCATTTGTATGGAAGAAGATATTCTACAGAGGTAATCCTAGAATTATCAAATTCATTCTAAAAACTAATTTTTCAGTTTTGGCATTATACTAACACTATATTGCCCCCAAACACTTTTATAATTAAATTCTGAAGTAAATTAAAAATATGTTGAATCTTTGCCATTGAAACTTAACTATTCTATAGTCACATAGTGTGTAGTAAGATGCACATTGAAATATATGCCTTATTTTTCCATTTATTGTGAATATTTTAACAATTTGACAAAAGTTTATTAAAAACTAAGCAAATACAGTGTTTGTATGTAGTAGGGATATTTAGAATGGAATATTTTAGTCGAACTTATCAAATTCCCTTCATGTAAAGAGTTCTGTGCCATGTCACACAACCCCCCCCCCCCCAGCCCGCAACTACTGATTGATGACCTATAACTAGAATGAGATTGTACCTCATTCTAAGTGATGGACATAGTAAGAATTTAACAGGAAAACAAGAATGGTGGTATGTGAATAGAGGATAGGGAAGGGGAAATAAGTAAAATTCAGAAAAATAAGATTATCAATGGTAGATGAGGAGGATAACCCCAGAGACTATACAGAAGTTATATAGACTCTGTTTTCACAACTGTCCAAGCAACAACCAGACTTATATCATTGAACATTTAAGGATGAAAGCAATAGCAAGGAAAGAAGGGAGGTCATTGTTCCCTTAACCTGACTAGATTTGCCTTCACCATTTCAACAGGCTTCTGCTAACAAGTTCCAGAATAAGCCTCTCTCTGTCAGGGATAGAGAGAGAGAGGCAAATGGAGCCTGTCTTACTGCAAATGCTATTGGTCCTGACATTTCTTCATGTATACTTGATTTTTGTGTCCTTGGATGATTTCCTCTCAATGATATAATTAGCTCTCTTGTAGTCCAAGACTGTTCATTCTTTTCTAGATCCCAACCTGAGGTCCCTTTGGGCTAATTCACTTGGAATTTATCAGGAAATTTATTCTGAGCTAAGTACTAAAGGATCTTTATCTAAATTAAGTTTTAATATTTGCAAAAATAATTAAAAGCAATGGAAACTCTTGACAGATTTGTAGAGAAGTAGATGTACTTATTTTTTGTTGTTGGCATTTAATGCCTATAGAATGTCTTATAAAAATAATAATATTCTTTGGTCTGGTAATTAAATTGCTGGAGATATACCCTTAAAACATCATTTAAAAAAAAGAGTTATCTGTTAAGTGATTTTCATAAGAGCACTACATGTGTAATCATAAAAACTGGAAGCAACCATTATTAGTTGAATAATAGAAGAATTGTTTAATAAATTGTGGTACATTAATGTAACAGAATACAAAGTGACAGTAGTAGCTAATATTTACATAGTGCTTACTATGTGCCAGGAACTGTACTAAGAGCTTGATAAATATTATCTCATTCAATTCTCACAACAACCCTGGGAAGTAGGTGCTATTATTATCCCCATTTTACAGATGAAGAAACTGAGGCACAGAGGTTAAAGTGATTTGCCCAGGGTTGTCCAACTAGTAAGGTCTGAGGCTAGATTTGTATTTGGTTCTTCCTGACTCCAGCACTCTATTCATTGTGCCATAGTAAGAATGAAAAGTTCAAGGAATACAAAGAAATCTGAAAAGAACTTTATGAAAGAAGGTAAAATTAACCCCCCCCCACTATAAATTAGAAAAATAGAACTGTGGAAAGGGCTTGGAGACCATAGAATCTGTGTTCAAATAAGGATTTCTCAAGAGTACAACATGTGTGACTTTAGACAAGTTAGAACGTCCCAACATCAGTGTCCTGAGGTTACTGCTAGTTTCATAGTATGAATCTGTGATCCTGTGAATGCAATGCACATGTATTGATAGGAAGAAAAGCAGAGGAGAACAGAGATAGTATCCTGATGGACATTTAAGAGCAGTGACTGAACTAATGCTAGCATTCCTTATTTTTTCAAATTAATTTAAATGCCTAAGCAAATTTAGTTGTTTACACTGATGTCTAACATTAAGTTTCTAATAAAACATTTTACTTTTAAAATCACAACAGATTAATTTTTAAGGGTAAAACAACAGGAATTGTCCAGTTGTTTCTTCTGATGTAGACTAAGTAAGAACTAGGTATGGATTTCTCAAGCTGACTTCTTGTTTTATAGGCTAATGCAGATGAGTTTTGGTTCAAAATTAGGTAATAAATGGCAAAGAGGGTGATTTTTGCTAATTCTGAATTCCTGTTTTCTGAATAAGAATCACAGATATGACAAAGTACCTAATTGGTTACCCTTAGGGGGAAAAACATTTTCCTACTACATATCCTATAATATCCTTATTAATTCTCACATGAAGTTTCCTAAACATTTGCTACTTCCCCTGAAGGCTACTTTATTATTATTCCTCTTATGTAGAAGGTTTGGATTCTTTAAATATCAACTGATCTCAGCTTGGTCCCATACTATTTATCAAAGTAACAGAAGTCACAGATGGCATGTTTATCAAATTTATAGATGACACAAAGCTGGGAGGGATATCTAATATATTGGTTATCAGAATTCAAAAAGACCCTTATAAGAAAGGCCATTGTGTCAAAAATTTAAAAGGGATAAATGTAAAGTCTTAGATTGGGGTTCAGAAAATCGGTCACAAATGTAAGATGTGGTAAGCATAACTGGGTAGTAGTGTGTCTGAAAAGGCTGTGGGTATTTTGAACACACTGGCAAGTCTATTATGAGCCAACAGTGTAATATGGCTTCCAAGAGAGCAACCTTACACTATACTGATACACATCAGACCTGGGACCAAGAATGGGACGGCCCCACTGTGCTATATTCCGTTTAGATCACATCAGGAACACAATGTTGAGTTTTCAGAACCATGTTTTAAGGAAGGACATTTATAAACTAGGGAGTGTCCAGAGAAGTGCAATCCATTAGATGAAGGGCCTCCAGATTGTGTCATAAGGGGATCTTTTGAAGTAACTAGGGAGCCTGGAGAGAAGACAAGTAGAACATGATAACTGTATTTAAGTATTTGACGGGTTTTCCTACTTTGAAGGGATCATACTTATTCTACTTGGTTCCAAAGGGCAGAACAAGTCTTATATGGAATAGTAGAAAGAGTAAAGGATTAGGGTTAGAGGGCCCTTACACTTACTACAGGGTGTTCCTAAAGTCTGGACACATAGGAAGTCTCATTAACAATTCATTTTCAAGAAATGAAATGAATAAATTTTCAACAACATTTTATTTAATTAACATAAATTTTAGCCACAACAATTTCACATGGAATAAAAACTTTCATTAGCTATTGGGGACTATTTTCTATATTAATGAAATTAATTAATTATATTTCTTATGTGTCTCCTATGTCTTCCTAGGAAATCTCATTTATTCTAATTGTAAATTAGCATAAATAGCAAATTGCTTTAGCAGCTGAATGGAAGATGAACTGGAGCATCAAGACACTTGTGTCAGGGATACCATCAGGCTATTCCAGTAGTTGAGGCATGAGGTGAGGAGGGTCAGCACCAGGGTGGTGGTAGTGTCAGAAGGGAGAAGGGATGTACACGAGAGACGTTACACAGGTAAAAATCAACAGGCTTTGGCAAAAGTTTGGATATGGGGGTGGACTGAGAAAGAGTCACAGTTACTGCTCATGTGATAGGCTTTCTCTAATGTATACTATCTTTCATGGATGAAAAGGATGCATTTATAGTAGGGGTTTAATTTATTTTCCTGGGGTAATAAGTTTGCAGTGAGTTACTGACATTTTCTCTCTCCTGGTTTTTATAAGGCAGCCACTTGCAGCCTTGGATGCAATTATAGGGTTTGAGTTGGATGGGAGTTTTAAAGATCAACTAATCCTAATTCTCATTTTAAAAATGAGGAAACAGAGTCACACATGTATTAAATAGTAGAAATGAATTTTGAATCTAGGTCTCTGGCTCCATATTTCATATTCTTTCCCCTATCACTGTTGTAAGGGATTATGTTGATTATCTCCAATTTATCCTGTCTATAACTTATGTATATGTACTAGATTGCATGTTGTTTCCTCCACTAGATTATTAGCTCCTTGAGGGGAAACCCTTAGCAAAGTGTCTGACGCATAGTAGATGCTTAACAAATGTTTGTTAACTGACTGTTTATAGAGCTGCTTGTTTCTGAGTAAAGAGAACTGGTGCATATGGAGACTAAACCCCAGATCATCAGCATGTTGTTCAATGTGAAATGCTTCCAGGTCACAAACTCTTCCCATTCCTATTTCTGTGGCATTGTCAAATTAAAAAAAAAAAAAAACAACTCACGTACTTTCTCAACAACAACCCTGTGAAATAGGCAATGATGTCCCAACAGTGATATTATCATTAAATACAAGATGTAGTTAAGAAAAGGTGGTGTCTTATGATGAATATAAAGGAATTATGTGACCAGGCAATAGTAGCTTTCTTCTCCTAGTTCAGGGTACAGGAATTTTAAGTTCACTTTTCCCATTATGATTAGCCTTCCTCCCTTATTATCTTCCTAATTTGTAGTAGAGCATGAGGGTGAATAACTAATGTTGGTTGATGGGTCACCTATATAGCAATTATTTTTTTTCCCATTGTATTTATTCAATGTCCACAAACTAGAATTCAGCTTTAGATTATATTAGCAATAATAACGCTGTATTTTGTATACAAAGAAAATGCTATTCCTGTGCAATCAGTAGGGATACATATTTTTGAGTTTTTTAAACAGAGACGATGGGTTTGTGATCATTACATTCATTTGGAGACAGCTAGATAGGCTTATGGGCAGAGCAGTAACTGAGGAAGACAACCAGAGATTTGACTTAGACACCAAATTTAGAGACCATTGACAAGAATTACAGACCTTCAGTAGTATAGAAACAAGAGATTAGTTTTTAGTTAGTAAGCATAATTAGTTAATATAGGAAGCTACCAGATAATGGGCTATGGTGAGCTCTTCACTCCCCTCAGTAGAGGGCATCTACCTGAATATGATTTATATTTATATTTAATTGATTTAGATCCAAAAATTTCTAGTAACATGATTTTTATTTACTTGGTCCACCCTATTGGTACAGAATAAAGTTAAGCCACATATGAAGCCTGAAGATGTCCTTTTGTCATCAATGACACCATATTCTAAACGTGACAACAATGTCATCAATGACACCATATCCTAAACATGACAACACGACAACAATGTCATCAATGACACCATATTCTAAACATGACAACATGACAACTTTAAAAATGACAACATACTCTAAACAAAATGGATTTTGTACTTTTCATATCAATTGAGATTTTCTTCTTGGGGGATAATCATTTTTAGTGTATCCTATACTTTATTAAAGTTAAAAGATGTCAAACCTGTTGTCTCACTGTCATCTTTTAGTAGAAAGAAAATGGTATACTAGTTTGGAAGAGAATTATATAATGTCACTTTGTCCTTTTCATCAGAGGAAGTGATCAAAAATTTGACCTCCTCCATAATCCTAATGTGGCCCTCAGGTTTCCAAAAATAGAAGATGGAGATTTGTTTGATCCCAGTATTCTATTATGATAGTTCAATGTTATTTTATTTTCTTTTATTTTTGGAGGACAATTGGGGTTAAGTGACTTGCCCAAGGTCACACGGCTAGTTTTTGTGTTAAGTGTCTGAGGCCAGATTTGAACTCAGATCCTCCTGACTCCAAGGCCGGTGCTGTACTCACTGTGCCACCTAGCTGCCCCCAATACATTAGTTTCTAAAGGGATTTAAAAAAAATTTTAGATAACAAGTCAATATATTCCTGTAGCAACTAGATTCATTTCTTGCTTTCTGTGTTGTCTACTGGATTTTTTAGCTTAAAATGAAGTATAACTAAATTATAGGTTTTGTATAATCCCAGATTACCTGAAAACAGGCAAAAAAAAAATCATGTTCAGAAAATTTGAATGAGAGAATTGTGAGTTCCAAGCCTGAAATTTTGCTTCTTTGAATAACAGCTTTTGTGGATGGAGCACTTACTCTGTGTTCCTACAATTGACTTAACTTATGATTCTAGGAAAGTTACATAGTTCTCTCAAGGAGTCATTGGTAAAGGTTGAATGTTATTGACCAGTTGCCTTTCCAGGTATGTGGTAAATATTTGTTAAATGATCTCTCCTCTCCTCTCCTCTCCCCCCCTCTCTCTCCTTCTCCCTTTCCCCCTTCTTTCTCCACTTCCCCTCTCTCTCTTCTTTTCCCCCTGTTTTATGTATGTATGTAACATTTTCCCCAAAGCTGACTTACATTTTGGGCTTTATGAGATCCTTCATTTGCCAAAAATTCGTACAGGGCTACAGCTGCTGAAATGTTCTGAGCATGAAGATCACCAAAAAGCAAAGCATCAGCCATATTCTCCATAGCTTTCAAATTTCCCTTATCAGCGGCTTTGGCAAAGATTAGGTAGGCTCTGATGCAAGAACACGAAATTAAAAGTTTAATTTTCAAAAGTCATTTTTTTTCTGCTTTAGCACAATGTTTGTCTCAAAGTGTTTGAATTAAATTGTTGTTGACATTTATAAAATAAGTTGTCTGGAAATAAATTTTTACATTTCCTTGTTGGCAGCATTTTTTTCCTCCTAAATAATCAATTTTATTTCAAATATAAGAGAAAGCTTAAGAGTTATAGAAAATAGACATTAGTACACTTCAGTTCTGCAAGGAAATAAGATTTCATAAGTGTAGGTGTTCTGCCCATTGATGAAGATCACAACCAGTAGCTTCCTATTTTACCTCTGAGATCTAATACAAAGTCCTCTGTGTGGCTTTCAAAATTCTTCATAACACAGCTCCTTCCTATCTTTCCAGATTCCTTATACCTTACTCACCTCCATCAACTCTGGGATCCAGTGAGATGAACCAACTTACTATTGCTCACATACCACAGTCCAGTTTCTGGTTCCCAACATTTTCACTGTCTCTCCTCTATGCCTGAAACATTCTTCTCTCTCATCTCTTCCCCTTAAACTTCCCCAGCTTCCTTCAAGTCTTAGCTTAAGTCCCACCTTCTGCAAAAAGCCTTCTCTAGTCCTCCTTAATCTTAATACCCTCTGTCTGAAATAACCTCTACTTTATCCTGCATTTTCTTTGTATATAACAGTTTGTATGTTGTCTCTCCCATTAGATTGTGAGAGCCTTGAGATCAGGAACTGTTGTTTGCCTTTTGCTTAGTATGGTGCCTGGCAAATATCAGGCACTTACTGAGGTAAAGCAGTGGATAGAATACTGCGTCTGGAGTCAGGAAGACATGAGTTCAAATCTAACTACTTCAAATCTAATTCAAATCCAGACATTTACTAGCTGTGTAACCCTAGGCAAGTTACTTAACTGCTGTATGCCCTCAGTTTCCCCAATTGTAAAATGAAGAAACTAATAGCACTGTAAATACTTGGGCTGTTGTGAGGATGAAATGAGATAATATTTGTAAAGTGCTTGACACAGTGCCTGGCTATAACAGCAAGCACCCTAGCACATCCGGGATGGCTGCTAGCAAAGGTTCTTTGATCTGCTTTTCTAAAGGAAAGCACCTCAAAAAGGGGTCAACAATCTTTCAGTAAACATACACATACATACACATCATTCACTTAGTTCTGGGGGAAAAGTCAGCACCCTGAACTTTAGAAAATACAAACAGAAATTACAAGCAGACAAAAAATGCAGATAGAGAAAATAACATAATTCAAGTGACCATCAGACAGGGCTTCTAGCTGTCTGATCATTAAGTACCTACATAGTTAGTTGCCAGAGACAGAAACACCAACATCTGGGTTTTCAAAGCCGGGGGACTCAATGGGTGGCCAAAGTCTCATCTGGTCAAATCATACAACTCTTTCCATAAGTGAACTCCAAAACAAAACCTCATCTCAGAGTATATATACACCCTTCTTCACGGTCAGAGTACATCACAACCTTCTTGACCCAATGCGTAATTACAAAGTAACAAAAGGTTCTGGCCTTCCTAAAAAACAAGTCCTCCTTCCCAACCCCCCAGTCAAGCCCCTCCTGTTGGGTTCCACTTGAGGTCCATTAAAGGGCAGGGAAGATCTTCAAATTCCCTAGGCCTATTAAGGGGCAGGGAAGATCTTATTGGCACATAGTAGATGCTTAATTTTTCCATTCCTTTTCTTCCTTCCTTACTCCCTCCAACCCTTTCCTCTACTCCTTCCTTTCTTTCTTCCCTTCCCCTCCTTCCTCCTCTTCCTTCCTTCCCTCTACTCCTTCCTTTCTCTTTCCCTCCCCTCCCTTCCTGATAGCCTCTCTTCACCTCATTAAATGGTTTTATGAATGTTTATGACTGAAAAAAATTACCCAGTGGCCAACTTTCTAGTGACAATCCTCCCTGAACATTTCCCTGATGACAGATACATAGTACATCAATAGATTTATTCTAAGAATCACAGAATTTCTAAGTTGATAATGACATTAGTGATGATCTGATCCAACCCAATCTGAAAATATCTAGAATATACCCCCAAAGTGGTTGTCCAGCTTTCTCTTGAAGTCTTCCAATGAGGGGAACCCATCCCACCCTGCATTTACCCATTCCACTACTTTTTTTTCAGATAGCTCTGTTAGGAAGTTTTTCCTCATATCAAGCTTAAATCTCACCCTGTAGCTTGTACTCATTGTTCTTAGTTTTGCTTTCTGGAGCCAACAGAATGAGTCCCTCTTCCAGGTTATGGCTTTCAAATGAAGAGTTACCATATGCCTCCTATTAAATTCTTTTCTCCAAACTAATCAATTAAATATGAGGATCAACTGATCCTCGTCTGTTGTTTGTAATTTCTGTTACCCTATTCTTGTTCTCCATCTTGTCATTGTCCATCCAGAACTAAATGTGGTGATTCAGTAGTGGTCAGATCAGGGTGAAGTGAAACTATTCTTTGATTATCTTAATATAGAAGTAAGTTTGCCTTAGCTATGTCAGGTGGCAATAGAACACCAATGACCCATATCATCAGTGTTTGCATTCCATTGATCTTTTTTGCTGTCTAACTATACCTCTACTATTCTGCATTTGTGAAGTTGATTTTTTGAACCTAAGTGTAATACTTTACATTTATTTCTAGTAAATTTAATCTTATTTGATTTAGCCCAATGTTGTAGTTTGGCAAGATGTTTTGAACCCTGGCTTTGTCATCTTCACATTTTTAAAGCATGCCATAAATTTAGTAGGACTTTCCAGGGTAGATGCTCTATTGGTAAAGCTTTTGAGAGCCCCAGGGTCACCTCCTCACAATGGGGCACCAGAGTAGGACCATAATGAAAGGTATAGTAGCATACACAATGGACAATTTACCATCTTCTTAAATTGAGTTTTAAGTGAAGTAAGAAATCGAGTCAATAATCTGGAAACTGAACTCACCCAAATCTGAACACTGTTGTTCTAAAGTATTATTTACCCCAAACTTATAGAGAATGGTAGAAATTAAGATTGGCATGTCACACCCAAGAAGGAATTTCCATGAAAACAAAAGACTTTATGTTCTAACATGAATTTTTAAAAGCTAAAATTTTTGCTAGGTGTAATAGTCTGACTAACTGGTTAACACAAACTTGTTACCTCTCATGGAAAATAAGGGCAAAGTATATTCCTTATGTCCTTCAACACAAACTGCATAGAAGAAAAATCAACTGTTTTTTAAAAGAAAAAACATCAAAACTTTCAATTAAACTATTTATAATTTACCGTATAAGTTTTGAAGTGTTATGCAAGTTCTCTAGCAATTAGGTGCTAATTAGACTTCTTCTGGGGAAAAAAGAGTACATGGGTTAGAAATACAAATGCAGTAGAATCATACTGTATTCTTTCTAAGGGCAGAGATGTCATCTGAAACTACTATGTATCATAACAGACCAAGGACCTTGCAGAGGCTAAGATGTGCATGTATCAGAGACAGAAAGTATTTTTGGAATTTATTTTCATGATTTAAACAAAAAGAAAAATTAATATCCTTTT
The DNA here is from genome assembly GCF_028583685.1 of Petaurus breviceps papuanus. Taxonomy (NCBI): domain Eukaryota; kingdom Metazoa; phylum Chordata; class Mammalia; order Diprotodontia; family Petauridae; genus Petaurus; species Petaurus breviceps. The sequence continues at coordinate 5,680,840 of NW_027187378.1, forward strand.
CATGAAACTTGAAGACCAGAAAGCATTAACCCACACATGCCCTTGCCCTCATCTGATAAAAAAAAAAACACAAGAAAACACAGGAAAGCCATCCAAATATATACATGCCTTGAATTCAAAATCAGATATTTAGTCAGCAAATGCTTACTTTATGCCAATTACTAGGCAAAGCACTAGGGATACAAAGAAAACCAGTCTCTTTACTCAAAGGAGTATACATTTCAAAAAGGGAAACACTGTGTAAACAATAAGGTCCATATATATAAATGTATATTGTATATATGTATGTGTTATGTATGCATATATATATATATATATATATATATAGAGAGAGAGAGAGAGAGAGAGAGAGAGAGAGAGAGAGTTGATGGTTGATAATATGAGAACCTGGGGAAACCAGGAAAGGCCTTCTACAGAAAGGAGAACTTGAGTTGAACCTTGAAGGAAGCCAAGGAGGCAGGGCATTCCGTGTGTTGAGAACAGCCAATGGAAGGGCATGGACATGGGAAATATAGTGTCATGTTTATGGAACTTTGGGTAGGCTAGCATGACTGGATTCTATGAGAGTAGATGGGAATAAAGTGAAGTACAAGAAGATTGGAAAGGTATGAAGGGGCCAGGTTATGAAGGGTTTTAAATACCAAACAAAAGAGATTATATTTGATCCTAGAGGTAATAGGGAGCCTTTGGAGTTCATTGAGCAAAGGGTGATATAGTCAGACTATGCTTTGGAAAAATCATCCTGGCAGTTAAATGGATAATAAATTGGGGAGGGTAGAGACCAGTCAGGGGAGACTAGTTAGAAAACTATCATAATGGTCCAGGAGAGGTAATGAGGGTCTGAATAAGGGCTGTAGTAGCTGTGTGAGTGGAGAGAAGAGAATATCCATGAGAAATGTGGTAGAAGTAGAAATAATAGGACTGGATATGTAGGATGAGTGAGAGTAAGGAGTCAAGGATGAAACTGTTTGCCTCAGTTTTCTCATCTGTAAAATAATCTGGAGAAGGAAATGATAAACTACTCCAGCGTCTTAGCCAAGAAAACACTAAATAGGGTCGTGAAGATTCAGACATGACTGAAATACCTGAACAACCCATGTCAAATACTATGCTGAGTATTAGGGATAGAAAAACAAAAGCAAAGACAATGTTTGCTCTCAAGGAGCTTACAATAAGAAGAGGCAATGTGTATGGAGTACAACATTTATAGAGTTTCTTATGTGACATTTTTATTAGACGGGTAAATCAAGGAAATTCTCTAAGCATAGAATACCTGGGATGGTGAGTGGAGCCATTGGGGAGTAGATTAAAAACACACCCTTTCCAGGAACATGGTTCCAGAAATGGAAAACAGGATCAAGGCTGAGGGCAAGAAGATGGTGAGAGAATAAATTGAAGAAAGGTTGGGCTAGCTGACCTGATGTAGTGGTTGACACACCAAGCAGGGCCTTAGGGACCTCAGGGAACTCAGGACAGGAATTATGGAGATGGAAGAACTAAATCCTGAAGGTCATGGCTTTCTGCTCTGAGCAGCAAAGCGGCAAGTGAGAAGATGCTTGAATGTCAAGGTCACCAAAAGGACTTTCTTAGTTGTTGGAGATAATAGGAAAGTTTAAGAGAGAGGACAACTAGAAAAATAACTTCCTAATTTCTTTTTCTTTTCTCTGTCACAGAGAATAATCATCAGACTGGGAAATATAGAATAAAAGTGGTCAGTAAGGTCTTGAAGCACAAAATTTCAATCTCTTTTCTTAGTTGACTCCTTTTGCAGTTTTTGACATTGTTTTTCATTCCCCCTGCCTCATTCCCCCCCCCCCCCCCCGCCCACTAAGATTTTCTCCCTTCTTTGACTTCAATAACATAGCTCTCTCCTGGTTCACCTTTCACCTGACTGTTCTTTTACTGGCTTTTCAACCATGTCTCCTACCTTAACCATGCTTATCCTCCAAATTTTGATTCTAAACCCTTTTCCCACCCTCTCTTTTCACACTTTCACTTAGTGATCTCATCAACTCCCTTTGGTTCAATTATTATCTCTATGAGTATGACTCTAAAATCCATATTATATTTCCATCACTAATATCTTTCTTCTTTGTACTCCAATCCCCAATCACTAATTGTCTGCCAGACATTTCTATATGAGTGAGGCAGATTAAAGTAGTGGAAAGAATATTGGTTTCAAAGTCAGATGACTTGGGTTCAAATATTGGCTCTTTGTTTTAACAACTGTATAATTTTAAGCAAATCACTTCACATTAATTTGGGCTTCAGTTTCCTCATTTGCAAAATGAAGTGGGGTATGGCTGGATCAGATGTTTCTTTGACATCCCTTCCAGTCACAAATCTAAGAAATGAAATTCTATAGGCATCTCAAACTCAAGTCTTTTTTCCCCTAAAACCTTCCCTTCTCCAAAGCTCTCCCATTTCTGTTAAGGGTATCACCATATTCGCTAGAAAAATCTCCTAGTTTGCAACACCAATCATTCTTGACTCTTCTGTCTTCTTCAGCTGTCATATTCAATCAGTTACCAATTTTTAGCAAATTTACACCTACACCATCAACTGGGTCTCTCTCTACTCACTGTCTATCTTAGTTTAGGCCTCATCACCTCTTGCTTAGACTAATTACTAGTCTTGTAATTACTGACATCTTGCTTCCAGTCTCTTTTCTCTTCAGTTCATCTCCCCTATAGTTGACAAAATAATCTTCCTTTAACACAGACATGAATATGTAATTTTAAGGCTCAAAAATCTTAAAAAATACTTCCTTTTTATCACTCTAGGATAAAATATAAGTATCTCAACTAGTGCTTAAGGAAGGCCCTTTACAATCTAGCCACAGCTTTTGCAGATTTGCTAGCTTTCACTAACATTGTTCTAGCCAAACTGGCCTGCTCATTCAAACTTGGCATTCTGTCACCTCCATGCCCTTGTACAGGTTGTAACCTGTACCTGAAATAAGCTTTCTCCTTCCCTTTGACTCTTAGAATCCTTAGCATTCTTCAGCACTCAGCTCAGATACTATCTCTGTGAAGTCTTTTTGGATATCATCTCCATCCTCAAATAATCTTATGTTTACTTATTTGTTTACCTGTTGTATCCTCAAATAGATGAAAACTACTTAAAGACAAATACACTTTCTCTTTCTTGTATTTGTATCTTTTTTAAGGTCTAACATGAAAAAGGAGCTTAATAATTAAAACAAAAAAACAAAATCTGAAGCGTGGAAGTATTAAGAAAGTACTTGTATACTCTCAATGAATTCAAGGTACCAGACTAAGCTAAATCTATCCCAATGTAATAAAAGAAATCATAGATGTGATTGCTGGGACATTATTGCTGATCTTTGAAAAATTGTGAACATCGTAAAAGAGGCCACAGGACTTGTAATAGGCAAATGTTTTTCTGATGATTGAAATCACAGCTTCATGTAATTAAGGGGGGGTGGAGCCAAGATGGCGGCATAGAAGCAGGAAAACTTTGTATGCTCCCTCCATAACCACCTCAAATACCTATGAAAAATGGCTCCACACAAACTTTAGGGCTACAGAACCCACAAAGTGACAGAGAGAAACAAACCTCCCACTGAAGACAGCCCAGCAGTCTGACAGGAAGGGTCCATAGCAGTGCACTGGGAGCCAGCCAAGGCCTGCCCCCACCAGTCCATGGTTTTAGCCCCAGGGTGGTCATGACCAGCCCCGGCTGGAGGGACTTTGGGAGAGTGGATCACCGGCAGCTGTGGTGGTTTCCAGAATTATCAACCCATAAATTCCAAAGACAGAATGAGAGTTCAGTGTGAACTTCATGGGAACTGGGTGTCCAGGAATGCTGGCCTTTGCCCCCGGAGGGAGAAGCAGCTGAGGCCCTGCAGCCACAGCAGTGTGGCTGCTTCAGAGCTCCTGGACTGCAGATTGCAGGAGTCCAAGCAACCATCCTGGCGGTAATTGCTCTTGTTTTAACCTGATTGATCTGGATTGCTGTTTAGGGTGGAGGTCCTGGGGAGCTTGACCAGTGTTCCAGAGCCAGTGGAGGCTTCTGGGAGGGCACCCAACTAATAGCTCAGGCAGCTGAGAAAACCCCAGTAATTTGGGACAAAGTTCTCCTCTCTGGAAGCAGAGTTCTACTGTGGCAAAAAGCTCCAAAGTCAAGTAATTGAGTAGCAACATGAGCAAGCAAAGCAAGCAGAGCAATCTGACTTTGGACTCCTTCTTTGGGGACAAAAAAGATCAAAGCATGGAACAAGAGGAAGACAGTGAAGTCATAACTTCTGCACCAAAAGCTTCCAAGAAAAATATGAATTGGTTACAGGCCATAGAGGAGCTTAAGAAGGATTTTGAAAACCAAATAAGAGAAGTAGAGGAAAAATTGGGAAAAGAAATGAGAACGATGTAAGAAAATCATGAAAAGAGAGTCAACAACCTGACTGAAGAAAATAACACCTTAAAAATAGATTAACTCAAATGGCAAAAGAGGCTCAAAAAGCCAATGAGGAGAATGTCTTAAAAAGCCAAGTTTACCAGATGGAAAAAGAATCTCAAAAGCTCACTGAAGAGAATCATTCCTTCAGAACTAGATTGGAGCAAATGGAAGCTAGTGACTATGAGAAATCACGATACTATTAAACAGATCCAAACAAATGAAAAAAATAGAAGGCAATGTGAAATGTCTCATTGGAAAACCCATTGACCTGGAAAATAGATATAGGAGAGATCATTTAAAAATTATTGGACTATCTGAAAGCCATGATCAAAAAAAAAGAACCTAGGAATCATCCTTCAAGAAGTTCTCAAGGAAAATTGCCCTTATGTTTTAGAACCAGAGGGCAAAATAAAGGTTAAAAAAATCTACCGATCACCTATTGAAAAAGATCCCCAAAAGAAAACTCCTAGGAATATTATAGCCAGGTTCCCGAATTCCCAGATTAAGGAGAAAATATTACAAGTAGCCAAGAAGAAACAATTTGAATATTGAATCAGGATAACATAGGACCTGGCAGCTTCTACACCGAGGGATCAAAGGGCTTGGAACATGATATTCTGGAGGTCAAAGGAGCTGGGATTAAAACCAAGAATCACCTACCCAGCAAAACTGAGTATCATGTTTCAGGGGAAAATATTATCATTAAATGAAATAGAGAACTTTCAAGTATTCTTGATGAAAAAACCAGAGTTGAATAGAAAATTTGACAATCAGATACAAGAAACAAGAGAAGCATGAGAAAGTAAACAGGGAAAAGAAATCATAAAGAACTTATCAAAATTGAACTATTTACATTCCTACATGGAAAAACAATAATTGTAACTTATGAAACTTTTATCTATGAGAATAGTTGAAGGGAATATAAATGTATATATATGTATACATACATATATGTGTCTATATAGGAAGGTTTATGGGCATATGAATACATATGTGAGTGTGTGTATATATATATATATATTTGTACAGGTATACATAGAAGGCACAGGACCAATTGAATAGGAAGGGATGATACTTAAAAGGTGAAATTGAGAGGTGAGAGAGGAATATAATGAGAGGAGATGGGGAGAGACAGAATGGGGTAAATTATCTCGTATAGAAGAGAAAAACTGTTACAATGGATGGGAAGAATAGGAAAGCAAAAGGGAATCGGTCAACCTTACTCTCATTGAATTTGGCTTAGGGAGGGAATGACATACACACTAAATAGGGTATCTCACCCTACGGGAGAGTAGGGGGAAAGGGTATAAGAGGGGGAATGATGGAAGGGAGGGCTGGTTGGGGGGGAGGGAAGCTGGGAGCACACACTTTTGAAAAGGGACAGGGTCAAAGTAGAGAATAGAACAAGTGGGGGTCAGGATAGGACTGAGGGAAATATAGTCAGTCTTTCACAATATATCCACTATGGAAATGTTTTGCATAGCTACACATGTACAATCTGTATCAAATTGCTTATCTTCCCAGGAAGGGTGGGTGATGAGGGAGGAAGGGAAAGAATCTGAATTCAAAGTTTTAAAATCAAATGTTTAAAACAATAAATTATTTGTATTATTTTTTTACATGCAACTGGGAAATAAGATACACAGGCACTGGGGTATAGAGATCTGTCTTGCCCTACTGGAAAGTCAGAGGGGGATGGGGGAGGATATAGGAGAGAGCAGATTGGGGGAGGGGGTATACAATGGGATTACTGTTTTGGGGTAGTGGGTAGGGGAAAGACAGGGAGAAAATTTGTAACTCAAAATCTTGTGGAAATGAATGATGTAAACTAAAAATAAACATAAAATTTAATAAAAAAAAGCAGTAACTAAAGAAACCCTAATGACTACATAATAAAATAATTTAGATTCAAAACCTGAAAAAAAAAGAAAAGGCAGCTTCTTTAGACTTTTGGCCAATAAATTTGATTTTAACTGCTGGTAAATTAAAGAATGCATTATGAAAACAGTTTGAGAGTTGGTGGAAAGCGAGACAGTGATCACTCTGAACCAGTGTGGGTTAATGAAGAACAAGTCATTGTAATGTAATGCCAAGGAAAGGCAACTTCCCAAGGTTCAAAATATCAGCATAGGTGCTCTCCATTTTATTCAGTGACAAACCAAGAACAGAGAAGATCAAAATATGACATCATTCAAAATACAGCATTTACTAAGGGTGATTAAATAATCTCCAAGTACTACCCCACCCCAGGACCTTCCAATCATTCAATCAATTACAAAGTCCCTGTTCTAAATACTACTCCACCCTTAGGCTGTACCTTCATTTAGTCTACCACAAAGCCCCTATTCTCAAATGGAGATTAGTTTCCAAACATAAATAAAGTACATTCATTTGCTCAACCATAGAACACAAAAAGGTCAAAAGTTCCCCACCCCTGGATCACAATTGAATCTACCCCAGAGTTACATCAAATTTAAGCACAGCACTTAATACCCAAATGGAGGTCTTTTCTTCATCTTGACAAGGAGGCAAGTTCTCAGCAATCTTAGTTCCTGGGGAGACAAGGCTTAGCAAGGCCACAAGATACATTGCCAGTCCCTTCATTAATTCATCCTCTGTCTGTAGGACAGTCCTAGAACCCCTGAAAACATTAGCAAAACCCTCTCCCAGAATTTCTGTAAACATACAACAAGAAAATCCTTCTTCAGGGCTTCGGAACCAACAGAAAGGTTCCCAGACCCCTGCAACAACAGCACTGTCCTTCACCAGTGGACAGTATTCACTCTCTGTCTGCAGGACAGTTTCAGGGCTTCTTAGCCAACAGCCAGGTTCCAGGACTTCTTCAACAGGACTGTCTTTCACCAGTGGACAAATCTGGCAAAACAACATCAAAACAGACAGACAAAGTACCAGCAAAACAGCCATGTCTCCTCAGTCCTTGGCAGCTCAGGGGGGAAGGTCTCAAAAGTCCAGGGCAATTCAAAGTGGCCACCAGCAATTCTCTCAGTCTCTCTCTCTGCCTCCACGAGGTGCTGCTTCCAAAAAGTTCTTCTGCCTCTCTCTTGTGTCTCTCCAAATCTACTTCACCAGCTCCTCCCAGTTCAGGACTTTCTTTTCACATCAACAAGCCCATCCCACAGGTGGGATTAACAAGCTCTGGGTTTTAACACAATCAATTTGAAAACCAAGCCAATACAGGGGAATCTTTATGTTCCATTACTATCACAGTCATAGAACTGTGAAAAGGTACCTTAATGATCATCTGTTCGCATCTCCCATCCCAATTTAGAGATAAGAAAATTGAAGCTCAGAACATTGAACTGACTTGTTAGGCAGGTAATCAGAAGCATTTATTAAGGTACTATGCTAAGCAATGGCAATACGAAAAAGGGCAAGAAAAAGTTGCTGCCTTCAATGATCTTATGCTCTAGTGGGGCACACCACACAAAAATAGCTAGGTACTTTCAAGATATATACTGAGTAGAAGGAAAGCAATCTGAGAAGAGAATGCATTTTACAAGGCTATATAACTAATAAGTGGTTGAGTCCTGCTAGACCAACTTGATTTTTTTTTCCAGCAAAATGAGGAGACATGTAGGCTAAATGGATTCAAAACTGACTGAACAGTTGTACCAAAAGATGAATGATTAATGAGTCTATGTCAGTCTGTAAGGAGATATAGAGGTCTACTCTACTTTTAGAGAAATAAATGTAAAGTCCTATATTTCAGTTCAATAAATCAACTGCCAAGACAGTAACAGTTAATGACATACTGTACTAGCAAAATAAGACATTCAGAAGAGGAGGAGCTTACTGCATTTGTAATTCAACACACATTTTCAGAGGACACATACAGATAATTAAGGACAAATTGGACATTTTTATTTGAAACAGCCAGATAATTGCTATAATTACCGATTTTACATGGTCCTTCGGGAACTTACTTTCAAATGCCAATCCTTGTTCATTTAACAAATACATTTTGTTTGATTTAGCTTATCTGTATAATTTGTTAAACACTAAATTTGATCATTTTAAAATTTGGGATTTTAAGCAAATGCCATCAAGCTGTTAATAAGACCATGAAATGGATCTTCATGTTTTCCTCTTTTAATTTCTTGACATAATATTTTTCTTTGGCAAGGATTAGTTTTTTTTAAATGTTCCATGTAGTACCCATGGGGAAACATGAACAAGAATAGCTTTCAGAAGTATGTGAGGGGCTGTGACTTGTACCAGTAGAAAAGAGTGCCCACCCCAAGGAAACCAGAATTCTTTCAAAGTGTTAAAAGATAACAGAATATAGACTCACTCTTCTTTTTGTTTCTGACTTTTGGACTGGTGTAACATTCTGGTGCCCAATTCGAAAAGGCGCTCTCCTTCCACAGATTGGTTTTTCTTTGTTTGTCTTTTTACTATATAAGTACAAATAGAACACAAAATAAATAAAAACAGCCCTATGCTTTTAGTTTAGGTCGTTAATAATACATATCACAAATCACAGTATATACTTTTTATAGCATGCTACAGTTTTCAAAATAGTTTTTTCATTTGATCCTTATAATGGCATCATTGGGAAAGGCTAGGAATTATCATTCCCATTTTATAGGGAGGACTATGATACCCAGAGGAGTTATATGACTTGTCCAAAGTCCAGGAGCTAGAATAGGAGAGGAGGGGAGGACTCAGATCATCTGATACCAGTCCTCTGCTCTTCCTGCTACACAGCATTGCCTCTGAAAGAGGGTTTTAACGTATTTAGCAAAAGCTGTGATTCAAAACTTGGGCAATCAAAAAAGGAAGTAATTTCAAACAACAGGGTCACAAAGATTCCATGTTCCATTAACGAGACCACAAAGAACTATTAATGACCCTGATCATTTACTAAGAGAAGACACATAAAAATGTTACTTCCTTTACAACCTCATCCTTTTTCCTTCTGAGAACTCATCTGGAAGGTACCATCTCTGTCTTTGTGGGTTTAGAAACTTTGTCAGTTTGTTTAAGTGCAAAGTTTTTTTTTCTCATTTAAAGATAATTTGCATCTATTTTTGGACAACCTTGGCTACTCAATCAATTTTGTAAGAGAGGGCACTTTTAGTACATAATTTATGCTTTGAATTATATATTACTGAAATATTTGGATTAAAGGCACATTTTTAAATGGGAAAAACCAATTAAATTGGCTTTGCAATAGCAATTCCTTCTATTTAAATGCCCAATAAATGAACTGGAATTGAATTTAAAAGAGTCTACTTTCTATACACATTTATGCTAGGAATCATTAACATCTATAATTTTCCTTTTTTAGCATTCTTTCATTTGCAATTTTTTTCAAACTCTGCATTTGTTTTGAAAAAACAAATATATTTTGTCAGTGGAGTTCCCAACCTAAAACTAAGGCCTTTTATCTTGAATAGTGTTTTTGTCTTGTGTGTGTGTGTGTGTGTGTGTGTGTGTGTGTGTGTGTGTGTGGTTTAACATCATAGGTTTGTAGAAAACATCTATCATGAATTCTGGCTATATGCAGTTATGGCATTCTGTGTATATTGCTCTATATTTTAGTCTGTATGTGCTTATATATGTACATGTTGATTCTGAAGATAGACTATAAATTCCTTGAGAACAGGAATTGCTTCATTTTTTTTTGTCTTTGTATTCTCAGTGCCTAATTCAGTGTCTGACATGTAGTGGGCTCTTAATAAAGGCTTGTTGATTGATTGAGAGGGGAGTGTCCCAGAATTTTTTTTAGGGGGGGGATGTCAGGAAAGGCTTTATGTTGGAAGTGGCACAGACTTTTAAAAGTGAAATTTCTCTGGCATCATAGAGGACAGAGTGCATTCTAATAGAGTACTCCGGGGAAAAAAAGGATGTAAAGGCTGTGGGGGCCGAGAAGGAAAGTGAATGAGGAGGAATGTGCTTATAGAGATGGTGGCATTTTAAGACATTTTGGAAATAATGCAAAAAAATTTGGGGCAGTGCCAATACAACATCTAAGCTGTTTTAAGAAAATGTGTCAGTCAATAGGATAGCCAAAAAATAAATCCACCTGTATGTACAAGAGACTATAATTCCCTTCCAATGCTACAAGCTATTCTTTTGGATAGCAAAGGGAGGTTGAGAACCCGACAGTTGCAATAAGTACCATCTATTTTGCAACTCCATAGAATAATCCATTTAAAAAAGGATTTCTCTGGTTGGGGTCTATCAAGGCAAAAGAAGGCCAGACTGTTGCCCCCTCAGCCTGTTTCCTCTTCTATAAAATGAATATGGTAATAGCAGCTATCTCCTATTTCGTAGGGTTATTGTGAGGATCAAATGAGATAATATGTAAAGTACTCTGCATCCTTAAAGTATTACATAAATATTAATATTGGCTCAGTTTGATGGATTACGAAATAATAAAGATTAGTGTGCTGGAGAGGCAGGACAATGTTATTTTCTTCTGAATTCAAATTTGGTGTGGCCATAATCAGTGTGTCAATTCAGATTCTTCAGAAAGAAGCAATTGCCTTTGTTGCAAGGGATGAATTTACCTAGCTTTTCCCTAAATTTCTAGAGCCTGAAAGAAGACAATAGAGAAAAACAGAAAAACATCAAATAACAATAACAAATAGCATTTCTATAGTGCTTTAAGGTTTGCAAAGTACTTTACAAGCTAACATATGTTAAATCCTCAATGTTTGTTTCTATATAGGAGTACATAAAAGCCCAAACAGTGTACAATCCAAAAGAATAACACACATATAAAAAAAAAGTCATTCTTAGAGATATGTTGCTGATGAAACTAGAGTATTTTCCAAATCTCAATAAGGATATTCCAGCAAAAAGATTAGAACATCTTCAGATCTCGTCCAGGAGACCTCAAGATGTAACTAGCAAGATAAGCTGGGGTCTAACTAATTGTTGCTCCTCTGAAGGCATGCTATCATGAGAGAGAGAGACAGAGAGACAGAGACAGAGAGACAGAGACAGAGAGA
>NW_027187378.1:5692248-5742618 GCF_028583685.1 Petaurus breviceps papuanus
AGACAGAGAGACAGAGACAGAGAGAGACACACAGAGAGAGACAGAGACAGAGACAGAGAGACAGAGAGAGAGACAGAGACAGAGACAGAGAGAAAGAGAGAGACAGAGACAGAGACAGAGAGAGACAGAGAGATGTCTAGAATCTAGAAAAAGTTGAGTCTAAGGCTAAGAATTGATTAGTATTTGTCAAGCTTTGTCCAGACAAAAGTAGCTCTGATTCTCAGAAGTGACACTGGTTTTCTAGGTTAACCTTATCCTAGAAAATGACAATTCATCAAGGTACTTTAGCCTGATAGAAATATCCTGTAAGGAATCCAATTCCAATTCTTTTTGCTCTAATGGTATGCTTATTAAAAAAACTTTCTTGTCTATAATTTGGTCTCTTCTTTAGTGCGATGACATAATATTAAGGAGGAAATGCCTTTTTTAAATGACTGTTTATCCTTACAGATATAGTCCCCTTTGTAAATTAATCAGCTGGCATCCTGGTTTTTAAATCAATGTCTTCTGTGAGTTTGTTTAGTGTGATTATGTTTGCTAGAACTTTATCAATTTTTAGGAAAGTGATCAAGTTTTTGAGTCCACAAAGATGAATGAATAGACTTTGCATTTACAATGACCCCACCCCAAATTGCAGACAGCTTCTAAAAGGCCCTGCCTGTCTATCTATCTCTCTGTCTTTTTCTTGGTCATGGTCTCTTCTGTCTCTTTCCAAAATGTTCACTAAAGGGGGATGATTGATGTTCTATGCTTGTGGTTGTGTGTTAGGAAGGTTGAACAATTTAAAAAATGTTTTTTCTTTTAACAAAAGATTTTTGAGTGACAACTTCAAGTTAGGAAGCAATTTTTAAAATGTCTCTTATGATTCTTTTAATTCTCCCATGTGTGAGTAGTGATTTGATGTATAATTTAGGGTTTTAAGTTTAGAGTTGGAAAAGCTCATAGAGGTCATCTATTCCAATTGCTTCACTTCAGAAGCTCACAGGATCATGTTTTAGGAAGAGACTTTGGGTACCATCAAGTTCCACTCTTTCATTTTATAATGAGGAAACTAAGTCCTGGAGAGGATAAGTGATTTGTCCATAGTCATATGGTTAAAATGTATGTATCTAAGGTAGCATTGAAACCTAGGTCTTTCTACTTCCAGTTTCAGCCCTCTGAACCACACTGTACCACACTGTCTCATATCCCAACAGAAAAATTCACATTTATGCAAAGGCAGATCATATTGTCTATATGAGTATATAAGAAAAAATTAGCCATATCTGTATTATTGATTATAATCAAGTAATCATTCCACAAAGTCAGCTATGTGGGGCAGTGGATAGAGGGCCAGGACTGAAATCAGGAAGATTTATCTTCCTAATTCAAATCTGGACTCAGGCACTTACTAACTGTGTGACCCTGGCCAAGTCACTTAAATCTGTTTGCCTTGGTTTCCTCATCTGTGAAAGGAATTGGAGAAGAAATGGCAAGCCATTGGGGAGGCTAGGTGGCACAGTGAGTAAGAGCGCCAGCCCTGGAGTCAGGAGGATCCGGGATCACTTCTGGCCTCAGATAATTAACACCCACACAAAATAACTGGCAGTGTAACCTTGGGCAAGTTACTTAACCCCAATTGCTTAAAAAAAAAAAGAAATGGCAAGCCACTTCAATATCTTTGCCAAGAAAACCCCAAAAAGGTTCACAAAGAGTAGAACTCAAGTAAAAAATCACTGAACAACAAATCATTCTACTAATTAGTTAAGTCATTCATAGCTTTTTTGTTTTTTCACATGACTGGAGGTATACACAAAAGCTGTGCCTAGATATGAAAGAGGATGTATTTTAGTCAGCCAATTCATTCCCCCCATTTTACCCTTCCAGTCAATTCTGTTTAACATCTAGTCAAGTCAAATAGTTGACTAGATGTTTTGTCTAAATTGACTGTGGGTTTTAAAAAATTTTGGTTGGTCATCACAAGAGTTGGTGTATGATGATATTTATAATGAATAATTTATGAATAAATCTTAGAATGTACTTAAAAATTGTAAATATGCCCACCTATGAAGAGACAGATGGATGAGGTTGCATTAAAATTACTAGACAAAGTATCAGTGAGATATTCAGTTTATCTTGAATTGAATATAGCATCTTTCTGTGAATGAAGACTCATATGAGATAAGGCTGAGAAGGTAGACTGGAACCAGTGTTACAGAAGACGTTAAATACTGGGCCAAGGGGTTAGTACTTTATTGAATCATTGAATCTTAATAACTTTTAGACTGAGGCCCAGCTTTTTGTTGTTCAGTCATTTCAGTCGCATGTGACTATATGGTCTCATTTGGGGCTTTCTTGGCAAAGATACTGGAGTGGTTTGCCATTTCCTTCTCCAACTCAATTTACATATAAGGAAACTGAGGCCAAGAAGGCTAAGTGACTTGACCAAGTTCACATAGGTAGTGACTGAGGTAAAATTTAAACTCAGGATGAGTCTTCCTGACTTCAGGCCCAGCATTTTATCCACTGTGCCACCTCTTTTTCCGAAGTAGGTCATCTACTTCATTCAAACCTGAACCAGAATCCTGTCTACAGCTTATTCATTGAGGTATTCTAGACTTTGCCAGTTCTTTTGAACCACTACTTCCAAAGGCAGCGCATACTTTGGGCTTTCTTTTTCTAAGAATGATTGGTAGACAGTTTTCAACAAAGGGAAGAGTCTTTAAGCTAAAAACCAGTGACCTTAGCTTGGATTTTTGACAAAATTCTAGAGTATAGAGTAAAGACATAGTTTGTGAGCAGTTATGAAGGTAAATGGGGATCGCAGTGAGAAAGCATAGCAGAACAGGTCATTTTCTTAGTAGACAATTTTTCTAGATCTAAGGAATGCCCTATGTTTAATATACCTGGATTTCATCAGAGCATTTGATAATATCTCATAAAATCCTTGAGCACAAAAGAGAGATATAGACTGGACAATAGTCTGTATGTAGATTCAAGACTGGTTGAATAACCTGACCCAAAGAACAGTGATTAATGTAAGGAGATTTCCAGGACAGTGCTATAGAATTCAGTTCTCAATCTTATTTGTTTAACATTTTTATCATCGACTTGGATCAAATTAGCAAATAAATGACTCAGAGGTGGGGGGAGGGAAATATCTAACATGTGGGGCAGCACAAGTATGATCTAGAAAGATCCTAAAAGAGGTTAAGATGGTGGGTTAAGTCTAATAAGGTTAAATGGAGATAAATGTAAAGACTTCCATAAATTAAAAAAAAACCCAACTGCCAAAGTACAGCATACAAGAGGTATGACTAAACAGCAGTTCATGTGACAAAAATATGCAGCATATCTATAATCCAAGCCCACCAGGGAGGCTGGCAGATTTCTTGTGTATGGGAGTTCTGAGCTACTGTGGGCTATACCAATGGGGCATCTGCACTAAGTTCAGCATCAATATAATGAGCCCCAGTAGGGATAATGGGACCACCAGGTTGCCTCAGGAGGGTTGAACCAGTCCAGGTGAGAAAACTAAGGAGATAAAACTGCTAAGTAGATTAGTAGGGAATCAGGGATCACCTGTGAGAAATCCCAGCCCTTTTAGCTATCCTTAATGGGGAGACCTAGTCTGGAAAGGAAGGAAGAAAAGAAAAGAAAAATAAATAAATAAATGGAAGGAAGACAGACACAAAGGAAGGAAGAAGGCAGGCAGGGAGGGAGGAAGGAAAAAAAAAGAAACAGAAAAAGGATGGGGGGCATTTAAGTAACTGCAAGCTCAATATGTCAACAGTGTTATGTCACAGCCAAAGAAGTTGTAATTCTTTTTCTTTTTTTTGGTCTGCCCATGGTGTTTCATTGATGTGGAGGTTGCCTTGGTGAGGAAAATAGTTGCAGTTCTGCAACTATTCTGCAACTTAAGAGTATTAGAGAGTTGTCTGAAGCACTGAGAGAATAAGTGCTTTGTCTGGAGTCACACAGTCAGTCTGTGTCAGAGGTGGAATATAATGATCTTAGGTTGCTTTAAAAGAGGCCCACTTTCCAGAAAGAGGGAAATGATAGACCCTCCCTTGTTGTGTACTCCACCCCTTGTTAGACAGTAAGTGGAATGTTATTTTTATTTCTGAGTACCAAAAGGATGGAGACAAAAGGTAGGGCATGTAGGAAAATAACTAGGATTGTGAGAGAACCATATAAGAACTAGTTGAAAGAACTAGGAATATTTAGCTGGGGAAACCTTGAGAGTGAAGGGACAAACACAATAGCTCTTTTCAAGTATATGAAAGGCTTTTGTGTGGAACAGGAATGAGACATTCAATTTTGGTCCTAAGCAACAGGGTAGCCGTGCAAAAAGACAGATTTGGAATTCGTGTAAGGAAAACATCTAAGCAATTAGACAGTGCAGAAGTGTTGTGGCCCCCTCCAGAGGTAGTGGGCTCCCCCTCTTTAGGGCAGAGCATGATTATTGATTGGAGATGTTTAGGGTGGGGATTCCAGTGTAGGTATGCATCAGATTAGATGGTCCTGCAAAGTCCTTCCCAGCTATGAGACACTATTATTCTGTGATTTGATTTGTCACTTGGATTGCAGTTCTACCTTTTGTGGCCAGAGCACCTAATTTGTAAGATTCACTACCTGTTAGCCTTGTTGGTTGTAGTTTGTAGCTAGGAGTATTTTGTTGAAAGAGAAATGGTACAACAGGATATTGTTAATGATAGAGACAGCTGTTATCTGCCTTCCTTGAATGGTAAAAGCATACATAAGCTTTATTCGAGGGAGTTTGGGCTCAGAAGCTTTGGTTAAACCAATAGCAAATGACAGAGAAAGAAGCTGCCAATTACTGACTACACAGATGTGTTACATTTCCCATTGTCCCCTGGATAATAAAACTGAGGAAAGGTACACTGTGTTTAACATACTTTTTTTTTTTGCATACTTCACAGTTCTAGGCAAAGCACCTTATACATAGTAAAGCCCTCCATGAATATTTTATGATTGATTTGTTATTTAAACCATGATTGTTGTTGTAATAGAGATGATATATAAAAGAAGAAAATAAATTTGAGGACAGTGATCCGGGCTTAGCTTTAGGGATGCAAGGGAAAAGTTACAGCTCTAGTTTGGATAGAAAGATCTCTTTGAAGCTTGTTACAGCTCTGGGGTAGTTTGCCTGGCCCTGGTACTAGCTGCCAGGGGCATAATGGAAGTTAAAAGGCATTTACTTCCTAGAACCTAAGTAACAAGTGGTCCTGGGAAAATTCCCATGGAACTTGTGTAAGGACATGGGAAAAGAAAGATTTGACCTGAAGGGCTGTTTTCTAAGTCTGTCATATGTGACTGTGGGCAAGACTAATAAAAGAGTTGGAATGAGTTGATTAGCTTAGGGACAGCCTCACAAAAGAATTATAACATTTCTTTAGAAGAAGGAAAAGGAATAATCACTTACATAATTTCTTCTATGTTGCCAGCACTGTGCTAAGTGCTTTACAGAGAGTATTTGCCTCCTCACAAGATGACTGGGATGTGGGTGCTACTATTATCATCATCACCATTTTACAGTTGAGAAAACCAAGATAGACATTAATTGACTGACCCTGGGTCACATGGCTAGTAAGGGTGTGAGGCTGGATTTGAACTCAGGTCTTCTTGATTGTAGGCCCTTGATTCTAGTGTCCTATCTATTGTGCTAACTAGCAGCTTGATAGAAGAAGCCCCAATAGCTGAAGGAAGCTTCAGCAGATGGCACAAGTTCAACAGTAGCAGTCACGAGAGAGTCAATGTCTGTCCATGCCAGACTTCTAATAAAAGTTTTGATTTCCTTGCTAGCCAAAGGGCAGAATACAATAAGAAGAGAATGAGCATTGGATAGGGCAAAGAGGATTAGATTTAGAGGCAGAATACCCGAATTAGAATTTTGACTCTGTTACTTCATAATTGCGTGACCTTGGACAAGTCACTGAACATCTCTCAGCCTCAGTTTCTCATTTGTAATATGAGTACATTGGATGGAATGAGGATGATGAAGATGATAACAAGAGTTAGCACTTTAAGGTTTGCAAAGTGCTTTACTAATATGCTCTCATTTCATCCTCACAATGGCCCTGCAAAGTAGGTGCTATTATTGTCCCCATCTGTAAGATGGGGAAAATGAGGCTGAGTGAGGTTAGTGACTTGTCCAGGATCATTTGGATAGTTAGTGTCTGAGACTGGATTTGAGATCTTTAGGATGCCTTCTAGCTCTAAATCCTACATCATGTACCATAAAGAAAAAGTCTGGATTAGTAATGGAAATGAATGGCAGTCGCAGTGGCTTAACACAGTAGCTTTTGATATACATAACAGAGACCAAAGTCCCAGACCTAATTCCCTTCATTGCCTAAATATTTATTAAGCTGTTTGTCTTAGAACCCAGATTTCCTGATTGTTCTTGTTCAGGTCTAATTATTTAGAATATAATGGAAGTATTCCCTCTACATAAAATTTCCCTATTTGTTTAGATCAATTAATGTAAAAATAAGCAAACTCTCCAAATACAGTTTTATAAGTTGCTCTTCTTTGAATTTGTAAGAAAAAACAATTTCTAGTTTGTTTCTTTCAGATAGAGGCTCTAATATGCAGTTTGGTATGGACCAGTTTGAACTGAACTCTGTTGGATGACTTTTCCCATACTTCTTATGCAGACAAACCCCAGTGAACAACACCATTTCTCATCATAACTGATAGTAATTATAACTGTTTGTATACATTAAGTATATAAGATTTTCTAAGCACTTTACTCCCATGGGGTATAGGGTGTGATCAGGGAAGACTAATACCTCTGGTGTGAGGATCTGTTGAGCTCTTTTCTGGTCTGCTCATTAATTTTTGGTGTCTACCTGATTCACCCAACTCATCTCTGGCTCCAAGAAGCTGTAGCATGTGCAGTGGCCATACCCGACTAAACTGTTTTGGCAGACGAATCAAAAAGGTTGAGGGTAACTGAGGGGTTTCAAACCCGTTGGTGAGTTAGGGAGGTGTCTACTGCAATCATGTGAAGACTGCCTCTGGTGGAATGAGCAGATAAGAACAATTTGTTCCAACAGCCACGAAAGCACCTGAAGCAAGCAGAATGGCACCTTAAGAGCTTGGTTAGACATCAAGGATACCAATGTCATTCATTGCATCCCAGGCCATCACCAGTTGTCTTGATTTTGTCTTTCCACTGGACTCTGATGACTCTGGAAGAGAGAGTGAGGCTGCTGACTTCACACAACTGTCTCACTTTAATCCAATTTATGCATAAATCAAAAGACATCATCCATACCATTTCACCATTTTTACCTATCTCAAAGTCCTGTGGTGACAGGTGAATGATGAAGTAGCAGGTGTGGATACACTGAGATCTGTAGTCACAATCCTACATGCAGGTGGCCCTAGCCATAGGGTCATCTTCTCACTGGACTGAAGCAGTAGTAGGATTTGGCATCCCCAGAGTGTGTGAGTAGCCTCTTTAGGACTACACTGCTCACCTCCTGGTAGGAGGAAGGGGCTAGAAAAGGTGGCCTAAAAGTTCTCTACTTTACCCAATCCTGGTCTGCTTATTGCAGGAGACAGGGATCCCACCTTGTGGTTGAAACAAGAAAAAATCTGCAAAAACTTTTCCAAAGATGATTGATTCCACTCACCATTGGTACATGGGATTTGTGCATGTTTATGGACAACACAAAATCCAATAGACCTGAAAGACAAACAGTTCTTGTTGTGAGAGAACTCAGCAGGTATTGCATCCAAATAGCAGACGAGGGAAATAAGGCTGGCAAATGAAGACCAGCTTACCAAAATTGGAGCTGGATACGTGTTTTTCTGGAGTGGCCACAATGAAAGGGAGTGCCATGAAACTGGGGTAGGTTTAATGATCAGAACTAATCTAGTTAACAAGCTTCTGCACCTACCATAAAGAGAGAACAGCAAACAAGACAATGTGATTGCCACTATTAAGGGAGCACCACACCATCACCATCAGCTAGTATGCTCTCCCCATGACAAACCCTGATGAGATCAACGAAGATGTGGAGAGCTTCATCATCAATGTGCCAAAAGGGGACAAGCTTATGATTCTGAGTGACTTTAGTCTAGAGTAGGCACAGACTACCAGACATGGCAGGGAGTCCTTGGAAGGAATGGAGTTGGAAACAGCAACAGCAATAGTCACTACTAAAGACTTGTGCCTCTCCTGACCTAATCACCAACACTGTCTTCCACTTACCTAAATACAATAAAACTTCATGCATGTACCCTGACAGCAAACACTGGCATTTCATAGACTATGTTGTTGTAAGGAGAAGAGACAGACAGGATGCGAGAGTGACAACAAAACTCTGAGGTGCAGAGTGTTGCACTGATGGTCATTGACTTTTCCTCTCCATTCATATTTGACAAAAGTGATGACTGCAAGTCAAGATGAATACCAGAAAACTTAATGTCAGCAGATTAGAGAGCTTCTCAATGTGGGAACAGTATGGTTACTAACTTGGAGAGACTGCTGAGCCAACACACAGTTGGCAACAATGGGAAAAAAAAGGAGTGCGCAGCTTTCACAGATTTGGTATACAGTACTGCATTTACTAATCTGGGTCAGAAGACTTATAAACATCAAGCTGGTTTGAAGAAAATGATGGTGAAATTCAGAGACTGTTGAATGAAAAATTAGAACTCTACAGGATTTACCAGCAGGATATATCTTCCATCTCTAAGAAGGAAACATTTAACTCCCTTGAAAGTAAAGTGCAAGTGAAACTTAGATTCTTGATCCAGTAAGAAGGCAAGTAAAATTCAATTTTACACTGAGAGTAACAATGCAAAGGACTTTTATGATGCCCTGAAGCCTATTTACAGGCCAAAGACCTATGGTGCATCTCAACTATTCAGTGCTGATGGAATCACATTGATTAGTGATAAGGACATGACACTGGAGAGATGGGCTGAATACTTCCATAGTATTCTCAACAGGCCTTCATCAATCAGGGCTGAAGCCACTGCCTGTTTACCTCTCTAGCTGAATTTCCAACTGAAGAAGAGGTTATGAATGCCATTGGACTCCTCTCATGTGGCAAAGCACCTGGTACTTACTATATTACATCTGAGAATTACTAAGTAGGGGGTCCATTGCTCATACAAAAGCTGACTGAAATTTTCAAGGTTGTATGGCAAGAGGAGGTTATCTTCCAGGAGTTCAAGGGTGCTTCCATTGTCCATTTCTATAAAGGTGAAGGAAATAGATTGTTATTGACAATCACATCTCTCTCTTACTCGTGCTGGTAAAATTCTTTCCAGAGTTCTCCTTAATAGACTGATCCTTCGCTTGGAAGATAGTCATTTACCTGAGAGACAGTGTGGCTTCAGAAAGGACCGAAGAATGGTAGATATGGTGTTTGCTGCCAGACAACGCCAGGAGAAATACAATGTTCATCTATCTGACCAGAGTCTTTGATATTGTCAGTCATGAGGGTTTATGGAAAACTATGTCAAAATTTTGTTGCCTGGAGAAGTTTATCCATATTGTATGTCAATTTCATGACAGCATGCTAGCCTGGGTTCTAGATAATGGATTATGTTCTTGAACTTTCCCAGTCACCAATGGAGCGAAGCAAGACTTGGGTACTTGCTCCCATGCTTTTTAGCATCATATTTTCAGCCATGTTGTCATATGCCTTCAATAAGGATGAAAATGGCATCAGTGTCAGTTGATGGTAAGTTATTTAACTTGAAAAAGCTATAAACCAAGACTAAAGTGGAGGGAGAGTTGGTGCATAATTTTTTGTTTGCAGATGCAACAAAGTATGAATTGATTCTCTGCCGTTTGTGCTATTTGTGACCTGACAATTTGACCAAGAAAACCCAGGTTCTCCACTAGCTAGCACCATACCATCCATATATGGAACCATTGGTTACAGCAAATGGAGAAATTTTGAATATTGTGAATAAGTTCACTTATCTCAGTAGTATACTTTCCAGGGAATAATGAGGTCTGTATACACATTGCCAGAGCTAGCTCAGTGTTTGGGAGGCTCCAAAAGAAAGTGTGTGGGAGAGAAGAGGTATTAGATTGCATAATAAACTGAAGATCTACAGAGTCCTTGTGCTGACATCATCGTTGTATGTCTATGAAACCGGGACAGTCTACCAGTGCCAAGCCAGGAAACTGAACTGCTTCCATTTGGATTGACTTTAGGTCCAACATTCTTTCTACTATATAATGTTTTCCCTTCTTTAAAGAGAAATTTATACCACTCCAATCCCTTAAAACTATAGTTTAAACCAGGCATGGTCTCATAGGATAGCACCATATTTTGGGAACAGATGGTCCTCTTTTTTTCAGTGGGTTAAAGGAGAAAATTATGAGTAATGATAAGGATCTGTAGTTTATGGCTTTTTGATTTCTTTACTGTGTGAAAACTCAAAATTAATTGATAAGTTCCAGGGAGTTACCTAAGACATGCAAAGTTTAAATGGCTTACCTAGGATCATACCAATCTACTTTTTTTATTGTTGGGGGTGGAGGGAAGGCAAGGCAATTGGGGTTAAGTGACTTGCCCAAGGTCACACATACTAAGTGTCAAGTGTCTGAGGTCACATTTGAACTCGGGTCCTCCTGACTTTAGGGGCAGTGCTCTATTCACTATGCCACCTAGCTGCCCCAGATCAAATCAATGTGCTGTAGTTTTCTTTTAAAACTTTCTCTGTCTCTGTCTCTGTCTCTGTCTCTGTCTCTCTGTCTCTCTCTCTGTCTCTCTCTCTCTCTCTCTCTGTCTTTTTCTGTCTCTCCATTTCGTACTAAAAGGATGTTGAAACTTTCTTTTTATGTCGCTTGTGGGGTTGGAAATGAATAAAACTGCACAATGCTGTGTTAGTAGAGTTTATATAACAGTTCCAGAAAATTTTGCAACAATAACAGTTATAAAACTGTTCAAATTCATCAAACTAATATTTCATTTGATAACTTCATTCACTGAAATAACCAGTTATTTTACTGAATTATTCCAAATGACAGTAGATACAGTCATAGCTGTCAAAAATATCTCAAAAGCTGGGAATAATATGGAATTACATACAAAATTCTTATTTGTAGCTATCACATAAAAGAAGTGGGGTAGTAGATAGCCAGGTTTGGAGTCAGGAAGGGTTTTAGGTCCCACCCTTAACCTATACTGGATACAACCCTAGGCAAATCACTTAGCCTCTCACTACCTCTGGAAAATGTTCAAGGCTTTAAGTTGCATAATAATTGTTGTTCTGCATTGATAGAGGGAATTTCCTTAACAAATAGCTCCCTATGCCAATGAAATCACAGGTACAGAAAAAAAAATACAAATGTGTGTGTGTGTGTATGTGTGTGTGTGTGTGTGTGTGTGTGTGTGTGTGTAAGCACCTAGAAAGAGTGCTAGACCTAGAGTCAGGAAGACCTGAGTTAAAATCTGACCTCAAACATGTAATAAATGTGTGACCTTGGGCTAGTCACTTAACTTCCATTTGCCTTAATCCATTGGAGAAGGAAATGGCAAAACATTCCAATATCTTTGCCAGTAAAACCACATGGATAATATGGTCCATGGAGTTAGAAAGAGTTGGATATAACTGAAATACAACAACAATATGAATATATAAGCACACACATATAAGTATAAACACACAAAAACATATATATGTATACATACATGCATGTATATATGGAGGCATATATAGAAAGGTAGATACTTCACATAAAAATATAGCCATCTTTCCATAATATATGTATGTATATGTGCATTAGCACATGTAAATTACAGATACGTACATATATACATTATAAATATAGCAATATAATACATATGCAGTATACATACACATATATGTGTATATATGTATATATATTATCCACCTATCCCGGTGACAATATTGTTATATTAAATAGGCTTCTGACCAGGTAGCATAGGCCAAAAAAGATTGACAAAGGAAATCTCTTTCCAATTATAAAAAATCAAAATCTTCAGTTATTTATGTAAATGAATGAACCACATCCAAATTATCTAAGAAAATAAATGAATAATAAATCAATTCTTTATTTTATATGCTAAATTATACTTACATGTTGACTGGCAACATCATGACACAGTGATGATAGCTAATAGAATTGATGATTGAACAAGCGTATTCACATCTCTTTAGCTGATTTAAAAGATTTATGACGCTATAGACAAAAATGAGAAATTCCATCCCCAGCAATGAAACTTTCATGAACATGCTTTGTTTGTTTCTCACCTGATTTTTCAATTGGATTTAATCTGCATCAGATTCTGCCACTGATTTTCTGAATAATGCATTAGAAGTACACTCATGCCATTAATATGTGCTAAGATGAAGTATTGTTAGATAGGAGGTAGAATAATGATCTATTATACAAAATAGCAATTCATGTAAGAATGATTCAGCACACAAGTTAGTCTGATTAAATCATAATAGAATCAACTACTTCAAAATAAGAGAATGCATATTTACAGTAATGATGTTTGTGCAAATTGTCTGTCTGCAAATCATGATTAGCAAGCATAAATACATTTCCTGGAAGGAAATGGTATAGATCATTCCAAAGAAAATACTTCTTTCAACATACTATTATAATAATCATAAAATCCAATTTTCTTCTTCCAGTGAAAAAATTAAACACAGGGAAACGCTGAACTACAAAGGAAATATACTCTAGTATGTAAGGCAGGTGTTCATTTAATGTTCAAGAATTATAAATTATAAAACGGAGCCAGAATCAAACATATATCCAATGCCAAGCCAAACAATAAACAGAATAAAAGTAAACCAAGAAATTAATTTTAAAATGCAGTGTTATAATCTGGTTTTTGTTCAACTTTGTTATTATGCATTATTTCATTGTTTTATATCCTCATTGATAAATTTCCTCATTTATCTGGCATCACTGGAGAATGACATATTTGAAATGAGGGGATCATTCAGATACTTGAAGCATACTTCTTAAGTACTAATGCTTTCTTTAATTTGCCCGTTTAAATTGGAATCTTTGTAAAAATGTAAGCCTGAGGAGTTGGGAGGATGGTGTTGCCCTCTACAGTAACAGAGAAGGAAGGAGCTAAGGAAGATTTAGGGGGAAAGATAAGTTCTGTTTTGAACATGTTGGCTTAAGGTGTGGACTATATATCAGATTTGAAATATCTGAAAGGCAGTTGGAGATGTGAGATTGTAGGTCTGCAGAGAATTTGAGGAAGGATTAGATAGATTTGAGAGTCATCAGCATAGAGATGGTAATTAAATCCATTTGAGCTTATGAGATCACCAAGGCAAGTAGTACAGAGAGAGAAGAAAAGAGGGCTCAGGACAGAACCCTGAGGGACACTTATGGCTAGATTATGGCAGGAGGTAATGATGACTGAGAAAGAATAAGCATGGAAACCACTACTGGGGACTCATAAACATAGAGAGAGACAAACAGTTCAGCACATGGAGATACCTAGTTCTAAGTAGTTGTGGAAACTGAGGAAGACAAGTACTGGGCAGAGATGTAGATTCAAAGAGTAGGCAATAGATTATGGCAGAAGCAGGTTTTGAGCAATGAGAGCAAAGCTCCAACCTGCCAAAGCTGTGAGACTTTGATAGAACTTATTAACCCCACTACTCTGGGGACAGGAGGGGATGAGACTATATTTGCTTAGGAATATGTGTGATTGATAATTTTACACTATTTTTAGGTTCTAATTGAGTGTTCTGTTGTTTGACTATTTTCTTTCACCTGGGTTTTATGAGTATGGTGGGCACCTGAGGGACTTTAGAAGGTCCCAGTTCACAAATGATGAAACAATTGAGGTGCTACTATCTAAAATAAATACTCCCATAATCTGAACCTTAATTGTATTCATCTACAAGTGAGTAGGTTATGAGATACATATCACTAGATGGAAGAAGACATAGAAGACAGTTTATGAAATTTGTGGAGAGTTTGGAAGGTAATAGACTATATGATAGAATCAGAACTTAAATGATCTCAACAGGCGGGAATAATGGGGAAAACTACAATAGGATGAAATTGAACAGGTAAAAATGTAAGGTCCCACACTTCGGTTAAAAAAATGAAAGAGTAAGGTTGTAGGAAATCTGGTTTAACAAAAGTTAATGTTGAAAAGACCTAAAGGATTATTTGTTGACTGCTAACATCTGAGTCAATCAATAACCAATAAGCCTTCTGAAGTACCTACTGACTGCTAGGCACTGTATGAGGTAATGGGGATACAAAGCAAATCAGTATTTACCCTCAAGGGGCTTACATTCTATCAGGAGAGACAAACATACAGATGGTTGTATAGACAAAATAGATACCAAATAAATAAAAAATAACTTTTTTGGGGGAAGGTACTTAACATCTGTGGAGGATCAAGACAAAAGACCTTGTGAAGAAGGTAGCACATGAGCTTAGTCTAAAAGTATTTTACTAGGGATTCTAAAAGGTGGCTATTAGGAGGGTATCAGTCAACAAGCATTGAATAAGCCCCTACTATGTGTTAGGCACTGTGAGAAGCATTGGGGATACAAAAAAAGGTTTTAAAAAATCCCAGCTCTCTGGTCCTAAGGAGCTGACAGTCTATTCATTTTAGACATGGGGAATACTCAGTGCAAAGGCAAAGGATGTAAAATCAATATTGTTACATTGTTGTCAAAAGGCTTAGGCAATATAAGGCTGCATGAATAGAGTATAAAATCTAGATTTATAGAAGTAATAGACTTACTGTGAGGGACTGGTGAAGGAGTTGAGGGAATTAGGACAGTAAGCAGTTAGTTGTGGGAATTGAGTGAATCACACTGACTCTATCTTATAACTCAATTCTGTATCTAGCTCAGGTCCCTTTCTATTCAATTATAGGTCTAGTCCAATTTTTGTCTTGTGAAGAAACTTAATTCAGTTGTGGAAATTGGGAGAAAACCTTATTGCATTGTTTGAATCTAGCCCTGTGTAGGTGGGAAGCTGGACCAGATAACTCTATCTCCTGCTTTAGAGACCCTAACTAAAGACCTAGGTTATGCTAGGTTAGTCACATCCAAAGATTGATGCAAGGGGTTTTTTCACAACTGAGCATCTCAATTAATCCATATGTCTTATCTGAAAAATAGTCCCATGCTGATCAATCAGTTATTGTTTCCATGTTCCTTTGATTTTTTTAAATGCTTGGAGGGTGGGAGGGTGGGGAACATGGCTTCTTTTGATTTCAGGAAAATTTGCCTATTTGCTCTCACCCTCCCAACTTGGAAAGTTCCTAATCTTTCCTCTAATTAGGAATCAGATTAATTTTGTCTTCTAGTTAATTGTTTTCTTCTAAATAATTGATCTTATTTGATTAATTGTTTTTAATCCATAAAAGTCTGTCTTGCACTGTTTTCAGGGTCTAACTCTAAGCTGAGAAAGTGGCCTGGTCCTGATTTGTTAAGCAATAGGAATATGCTGCTTAATAAATTGATAGGTTTGGAAGCTCAAACTTTTGTTTCCTCAGTCATTTCATCCTTCAACCACCACATTGGTTAGGGTACACCTATGGTATTATAGTCAGTTGTAGGCATCATACTTTAAGAGATTAACAAATAAGACTATATCCAGAACAGGATGGCCATCTCACATGAGACGGAATTGAATAGACTTGTGATATTTTAGATTGGGAAATGGAATTAGGAGCAGAAGTAGGTGAGAGCAGAGCGACCAGACTGATACCTTCCTAAGGAGAGCAGCCTGTCAAGAAGACCAGGTATTTGGAAATCAGCTCATTCCTTCCAATGCACAAGTGACAAAGCAACTGAATTTCTCAACTGTGTTGCTTGTAAAGATAAAGCCAAAAATCTTTTTGAAATGGGTTCTACCCCAATTTTATACTTATCTGACAGGGAAGTGATTGTAGTTAAGACAGAATATGAAGGTCAAGGCAAGAAGCTGCTAGAATTGTGACCCTGCCCAGTTGCAAAGGGAATGTGATAACACTTTACCAATGAATTATTATTTATAGACTTGGATTCAGGAAGACCTGAGTATGGATCTTTCCTCAGACACAAACTAGCATTATTCTAGGCAAATCAATTAATCTCTCTGCTTCCATCTCATCAAATGGGGACAATATTAGTACCTGCCTCATGGGGTTGTTGGGGGGATCAAATAAGATAAATAAACCCTTGCAAATCTATTATTAGCTATCATTATAGAGAATCAGCCTCAGAGTCAGGAAGACCTGAATTCAAGTCCTGTATCTGGAGCAAACTGGCCATGAGATCCTGGGAAATATCATTTAACCTCTCAGTTTTCTGAGCAATGCTCTAACCCATATAAACTGTAGAAAAGATGCCAATTTGTATTAGAGGAAGAGGTTTCCACACCAGGAGTTCCCTATTTTATAAAAGCACAAGTTTTGTTCCCCCCTCATCTCTCTCTCTCCACTATTTATAAACACATGTACGTATGTAAATATATACATATATATACACATGCATACATGGGGGAAAGAGTGTGTAGCTTTGAAGATCTATTAATACACATACATAGGGAGAGGGAGAGACAGAGAGAGAAGCTTTAAAGATATATTCCCAGAGAGGAGGGCCTATGTAGGACACAGGATTAGGGAAGATGTCCAAGTCAGTCACTATAGGTCTAGGTGTGTGTCTGTCGGTTTGGCTCAGCCAAAAGTGGAAAGATAGGACAGATCTGTCTAGAAGACCTCAAGTTAGCCCATAGAGAGCAGCCCTTGAAGCAGGAGGTCCTTGGCTCAGGGCTGGAGGTGGTCATTGTCAGGAGGTTACCTGACTGAATTAAAGCTTCTCTTGTGTAAATGGAGGAGGCAACTCTTCCACTGGGACTGAATGGGATTAAAGAAACGGTTTGTAAAATCTCCTTTTGGGGGTTGAGACAACAGAAATGATAAAGCAAGAAGGCCAGAAACATGGAAACTTTCAGTTTCTGCCAGAGCAGAAAGATTCCCCCAAGGGAAGATGGAGGTAAACTGAGGCCTGAAGCCCTGGGCAATAGCTTCTCAAGAAGGGCCGAGTAGTTAATTTCTTATAGAAGTTTGGAGGGATAGGATAAAACTCTGCCAATTCTCAACTTGGGTAAATCTCACCATCCACTATCTTTAGTCTCTATCCTTTTTGGCTTACCAATCATTTCTGGGGAAAGTTACTGTAATGTATTCATTAGTTCCATTTGAAATCTCTACCATTTGTTTAGCTGGGCTCTCACTGCTGTTTGGAAAACTTTTTTTGTAATTGGGTCTTTTGTTTACACTTTACTAAATCCTTCACTATAACTATTAACAATCTTTTCCATTTTACTGAGAGACCCAACCCAACCCTGGCCTCACCATTCTTAGCAAAGACTGTATCTGTTCCATACATTTATATCTCCCGGTACCTAGCATAATGCTCTTTATATAGCAGAAGCTTTATAAATATTGAATAAATGAACAATTTCACCTTCTGCTTTAAAAAGATCAATCCATTGAGGCAGCATGCCTTACATATAATTGAACTTCTATTTTCCTCCTGTTTAAAAGAAAAATAGGAACCTACCCCTTTCCAAATTTAACATCTCTATTATCTGTCCTTTGTTTAATTACTTATCACCTTCTCTTGAACCTTACACATCATTAATCTTTCTCTTATATTCTTCATCTTACTTTTTCTACTGGCTTTTTTTCTAATGCGCTCCTCTAGTCTAAAAAATGCTTACTTTTAATCTGGCTATATTCTCAAGCTACTGCTTTATTTCTTTACATGATTTCACTGTTAAACTTCTTGAAAGTAGTTTAATTCACTGAATCTCTTTCTTTACTTTCAATTCACACCTCAATCTCTAGCAACTCAACTTCTTTCACCACTTTGCTAAAATTGTTCTCTCTAAGGTCACCAATGCTTTTATTTACCTAATCCAAAAACCTTTTCTCAGTTGTCATCTTTTTTTTAATCTCTGTAGGAATTGACACTTTTGACTAGTCCTTCTTTGAAACTTTTCTCTTTTGGCTTCCCTTATGATGTACTTTCCTGAGTTCCCTTATACTTCTTTGACCAGTCTTCTTTGAGCTTCTATTAGACTGTTATCTCCTTGAAGGCAGGAATTCTCTTCTAATTTCCTTTGTATCTTCAGTATTCATTACATTACCTGGCACCTAGTACATACATAATAAATGTTTATCACTAACTGGATTTTCTTACTCTTTTTAACTCCATAAATATAAGCATTCCCCAGGGCTCCATGTTTGAGTCCATTTCTCATCTTTCTCTACTTATTCTCCTTTGTTGCTCTTGGTATTAGCTCTATTATTTGTACTATCACCTCTCAGATCTCTTTATCCACATCTGACCTCTTTCCCAGACTCCAGATAGATATTTTCTTGTGCTTTCTGGCTATATTAATCTGCATACCCTCTTAGAATCTCAGCAAGTCCCAAACCAAATTTTTTTTGTCCCTGACCCCTAAACAAACAAAACCCCACATTTCCTTTTTACTTTCCCATTTCTGTCATAGTCATTGCCATATTTCCAGTCACTTAAGTTCCAAACCTCAGAGACTTCTTCACTTCTCATGGGCTCTTGCTCCTTATAGCCAATCAGCTACAAATTCTAGCTCTGCAATATGTCTCTCAGCTGTCTCTTTACCATTCCTCCCACCACTGATTCAGACCATTATTAAACCTTACGTGGATAAAATAAGGCTACTAACTGTTATCAATTCCCCCTTTCCTTCCCTCTATCCCAACCTGTCAAACATGCCATTTGTTGCCAGTCTTCTGAAAGCATAGCTTGGATCATTCCAATCTCTTCAAACCTTGAATGATTCACCTTTGTTTCCTGGATAAAGGTGAGGTTCCCTAATTTGGCATTGGAGATCCTCAAAAATCTGATCTCAACTAAGCTTTTTAGCTGTATGAGCTCCTAATTCCTTTTATGTACCCTAAGCTTCGACTGAATGGATTTATTTTATTTTCTATTCCCTGAACAGATAGAGGCAGCTGGTGAAGCAATGGGCTTAGAATTAGGAAGGCATGAATTCAAATCTAGCTTCAGATACTTTCTAGCTATGTAACCCTGGAAAGTCACTTAGCCTCTGTTTTCCTCAATTTCTTCAACTGTAAAATGGGGATGATAGAACCTACTTCAAAGTACTGTTGTGAGGATAAAATAAGATTTGTAAAGCTCTTAGTATAGTAAGTGCCTGGCACACTTGGTTGTTGTCCTTCATTCGCAAAGAAGATCAAAATGACATTACAATGTTGGAGTCAAGGTAAAGTGTTCTCCAATTGTGGCTGATCTGACCAATATAAATTTGGGAAGCTCTACCACAAGTTGGGTACAAATAGTCCACATGAACATTTGGAGTGGAGAAGTCTCTAAATTTATGTATCTCATGTTTCTTTTGAACTACTACAATTCTGCTTTGCTCATAGAGCAGTGCACCTTCTTTGATGCAGGCACACCATGCTGGGTGTTCCTTTGCCTGTGTCTCCCATGTCATGAAATCAATTTAAAAGTTCTTCAGAGAGACCTTTGAGAGTGTCCTTGTGTTGCATCTTCTCACCTCTATGTGAGTGCTTGCCCTGTGTGAGTTCTCCATAAAATAGTCTTACAGGCAAATATACATTTGGCATTCAAACAAGATGGCCAGCCCATCCAAACTGTGCTCTTTGAAGTAGAGTTTGAAAGTGTAGTGGTTTAGCTCGAGAAAGGACCTCAGTGTCGAGTACTTTATTTTGCCAGGTCTTCAGAATCTTCCTAAAACAATTCAAATGGAAATGGTTCAATTTTTTGGCATGATGCTGGTTTCACAGGCATACAACAATATCAGCACAATGGCTCTGTAGCCCTTTGGTTTGGTAGGCAGCCTAATACTTCTCTCCCCCATCTCTGATTTGAAATGAAGTCTCCTTTCCAGTGTATCCCAACAGTAATCTTTCCCTCCTCTATGTTTTTATAACTTGCACCTCTCCCATAGTATTTATTCCCTCCTACCTTGCGTTATGTTTGTTTGTGAACATGTCTGATATTTCCTAGTAGATTGCTTCTTGAAGGCAGGGAGTAGATTATGCTTTATTCATTTTTGTATCCGTATCAAATGCCTACTATAATGAATTAAAAGCAGAAGGTATTCAATAAATGTTTGTTTCATTAATTTAAAGTCATGGATAGAAATATTTATAAGTATTCTTTTGGACTAATTTGGTAATGATGTACAAAATATAAATAGAATAAAATATAGAATAGAATAAATAACATAGAATAAAATAAGATTTAGTAATGGATTTTTACTTACAACTGTTAATATTTGTCTGTGAGGAAGCTGTATCTTGAGTTCCATTTTTCTTTCCTTTGCTTTGTGTCTTCCTATTTACCAAGCCTTTGTCTCTTTGGCTTAATACTTTTAATAGTTTTCTCCTTTCCAATATTTGTGCCAAAATCCTCCTGCCTTTTATGGATAACTGAAAAAAAGTTTAACAATTTTATTTGCATGAATGATTTTTGAAACTATAGGGATATGAATATTTCTTTTTAATTATAATATAAATACTAATTTAATACAATTACCCAAATTCATATGTTTTTTGCAGTTCAGTATTATGGTTGGTATGGATGATTCCATGCCCCTTATTAATGTAAAAGATTTACATTGTCATTACTGTATTAAGCATTAAGACATCATCCTATAAATAAAATATCAGAAGATTTAACTATAATTGATTCAGCCACTTCTGAGTTGTCATGGTAATACCAGTTGTGTGGGTTGAAGGAATTCAGATGTTTTAATATTATTGACTGAATGATATTGTTCCACATAGTAAAAAAAAATTAAATTGGATGGAAAACAGAGTCAACCACATAGTTAAAAACAAAATTTCCCCATTAAAAACCTTTCAAATCTGCTTCCATTCTAGAAATACCCAGAAGTTTGAAAAGTCAAAATAAAATTAAGGAACCAATGATAAGACCCAAGACTCTATGTGCACCCCCTTCCCCCTGGCCCCCCCACAACAAGTGTACAAAGTTTGGTTAACAAGCAAGATAAACTAGAGATCCTAATATAAGGAGAAAAATTTGAGTTTATTATCTACCACTGAGATGTCGTGGGATGAGACTCAAGAATGGAGCATGGCTCTGGAATGGTAGCCCTTATTCAAAAGAAACAAGATAGGTAGAAGGTGGAAGGGGTAGAATAGCTTATGTAAGAAAATTCAGGAAACAGAATGGGGAAACCTAGAGAAAAGCATTTGATTCAAGATTAGAAGCAACAGAAACAGAATTGATACACTCATCAAAATATTTACAGATGGCGTTGTTGTTTTTCCTTCCTTTTTGAAGAAGACCAATGGCATCACAGGGTGATGTCTTGGCTTTTACATGAATCATATTCAAGTAAGGCAGAGTTGCACAAAGTCATCAACCTCACTCTCATTTCTTGAACCATTGAAGCATAATAGCAAGACAAAGGCCAAGATGTCTGGCAATAGCCCAGTATGACTTTGGCAGTCTTTAATGTCTGACTAAACTCTAAATGTTCCACAGTACCTGCTTCTACCACCTTCATGGCCATTGGTAGAAATTGTTCTATTTGCCCGTTTCACTAGAAGAAGTCTTTGCATGCTTGGGATAGACATTCCCCTAACTCACTGATGGGTTTGAGGCTGTTAGTTATCCTCAATCTGGTTTAACCCATCTGCCAAGATGACTTTTACTGGGGGGTACGGCTACAGTTTTTTGGAGCCATAGGTGAGAGTTGGGTGAAAGGTAGACACCCAAGGTGCATAAGCAGTCCTGAAAAGGGTTCAGTAAACCTTTACACCAGAAGTTCTAGTCTTCCCTTAATGTCCCATATGCTCCACATAGATCCCATACAGACCACATAGGCAGAAGAGGGAAATAGATGAGGAATCTGAGAAACAGTTCACAAACATGGTATGATTTCAGGATATAGTAATCATAAGGGACATCAGTTTTTAAGTTAATTTTTGCTAAAGTTCTCTGTTAAAAAGAATGGCTCTTAATTTCTTGACTTGTCTTAATGATGGTTTCATCCTTCAAAATGAAAAGGAATCAGCAAAGGCAAATTCTGTTTTACTCTTTTCTATCCTATTCTGGGTCCCATTCTGACAAACCAGGAGATATTAGCTCCTGGTGGAGGAACTTTTTAATTTAAGTAAGATCTATTTATTGCATTCTCCTGGTCTATCAGATTATTACTGTTGCTTATTCTTTGAGATTGTTAGTTACCCTCAATCCAGAAGAACATTTTTCTGGGAGTGATTACTAGCACCAGTTCTAGAATTAGGTAAGGCTTCTTTGCAGAAGATCCAGCTGAACTGCAAGTACCATATGCTTCTAAGACAATTTGTCATCAATTCCCCTGGTTGGGATGGTAAGGGAGAGAAATCCTCTTCTTCTACCCTTTGCTATATGGCACAAAAATACCATTGCTACAAGGTACAGAAAGGCTCTTTTCCTACCATTTACTACAAAGGAAATGTCAAAGAGCAAGTACTCCAGAGCTGATGTAAAGAACACCCAAATGTCTTTGATGAATTAAAGTAACTAGGTCCAAATGAACTATGTCCTAGATAGTAAAGAATGCATGACTGCTCACTCTCTGACAGGTGATCCTTAGAGAATGGGAGAGATTTTTCTGGATTGGAGAAGGACATATGCTATACCAGTTTTCAAATAAGGGAAAAGAACACAATCTGCAAACTGTAGGCCAGTGAGCTTGACTTTAATTTCTGGAAAAATTTATATTGGTAAAGGGATTTTTAATGACCGTGTAGGAAAGGAAGCAATGATCACAAACAACCAGCAAAGCTTTATCAAAATAGGTCATATCAGATTAACCTTATTTTATTTTTTGATATAAGTACTAGAGACATTACCCTTAAATTTTAGCAGAATATTTGATAAGGTCATTTGTGCTATTCCTGTAGAAAAGATAGAGATGTGAGGGAACATGGCAATAGGATCATAGCATTATAGAAATAAAATTGGAAGAGATCTTAGAGATAATTTATTTCCACCACCTCATTTTACAAATGAGGAAATTGAGACTCAATGAGGTTAAACAACTTGTTCAAAGTAACACAGGTAGTAAATGGAAGAGTCAGAATTTGAATCTATGTACTCTGAATCCAAATTCAATGTTCCTTCCATGGTACCACAAAAGTACAACCAGGTAGATTTGGAACTAATTAAATGGTTGAACTCAAAGAATATTCATTGATGGTTTGATGTCAACATGTAAGACTCTAGGGAATTTGTGTTTGGCCTCAAGGGGGCCATTTCCAGTCCTCCTGATATATATCTTGCCACTGGATCCAGATGACTTTGGAGGAGAAAGTGAGGCTGGTAACTTTATACAGCCTCACCTCACTTAAATCCAATTCACATGCAAATCGTGGCATCATCTTCCTGATGGCATAGTCCTCTTAAAGAAGGGCAGGATGAGCAACAACAGCAACATTTAGCCTCAACTTGGATAAAGGCCCATTTATTTTTTTGGATAGTGGAAAGGGAGGCGCCCTAGCCAACATATTGGTTGATGAGCCTGAATTTGAAAAGATTTTGATAGGCTAGAACACTGGGCCAAATAATAAGATGCAATTTAATAGGGATATATAATGATTGAAGGGCCAGCCTTATAGTTAGGAAGACCTCGATTCAAATCTTACTTTTTGTCCATGAGAGCTACATGACTATGGGAAAGTTGCTTAATTTCTTTGATTTCCCAGGCAACTCCATAAGACCACTGAGTCACAAACAAGTTACTGATCTATTTCAGTGAAGGGAGTTTCTATACTAGAAATTCCCCCACAGCTATAAAATCACTGGTGCAGACTCCCAACCCCCACATGTCAAGTCTTACCTTTGGTTTAAAAATGTGAGTTTCCCTAGTACAAGGTGGGGAATTAGTACAAGATGGGTTTACCATTAATTCATCTGAAAAGATTTGGGGCTCTTAGTAGACTGGAAACTCAGTATGAGTCAACAGTGTGATAAGACATGTAAGAAAGCTAATGTAATATTAAATGGCATTAAGAAGTGCAGTGTCTAGGACTAGGGAGGTGATAATACAGCTATACTTAATACTGGTCAGACTGTACCTGATGAGGCAACAAGGTGGCACAGTGGATATAACACTAAACCTAGATTCAGGAAGACTTGAGTTCAAATGTAACCTTAAACATTTACTGTATGACTCTGAAAAATCACTCAACTTCTATCTGCCTTAGTTTCCTTACTTATAAAATGGGCATAATAATAGCACCTACCTCCTAAGGTAAAGTGAAATAATATTTGTAGTGTTTTGCAAATTCTAAAGTGCTAAAGAAAGACCAGTCATCATCATCATCATCATCATTAGTAGTAGCAGTGGTAATAGTAATAGTAGTGGTAGTAGTAGTAGTAATAGTAGTTAGTAGTGGTAGTGGTAGTGGTAGTAGTAATAATAGTAATAGTGGTAGTAGTGGTTGTCATTGTCATTGTCATCATAGTAGTACATGATACAAAATGCCAGGCTGGATGAATCAAAAGCTGGAATTAAGGTTGCCAGGAGAAATATCAACAATCTTATATTTGACTACTCTGATGGCAGAAAGTGAAGAATTAAGAAGCCTCTTGATGAGGGTGCAAGAGGAGGGTGTAAAAGCTGGCTTGAAGTTTAATATAAAAAAATAAAAACTAAGATCTTGACAACTGGTCTCATTACTTCCTGGCAGATAGAGGGAGAAGAAATGGAAGCAATGTCAGATTTTATGTTCATGGGCTCAAAGATCACTGCAGACAGTGACTGAAACTGTGAAATTAAAAGGTGCATGCTCCTTAGAAGGACAGTTATGGCCAATCTGGACAGCACGCTAAAAAGCAGACATCACCTTGCCGACAAAGGTCCATATAGTCAAAGCTATGTTTTTTTCCAGTAGCAATGTATATGGCTGTGAGATTTGGACTATAAGGAAAGGTGAGTGCCACAGAATTGATGTTTTCAGAATGTGGTGCTAGAGAAGACTTTTGAGAGTTCCTTGAACAGCAAGGAGATCAAATCAGTCAATACTTAAAGAAATTAATTCAGGCTATTTGCTGGAAGATTTGATGAAGCTTAAGTACTTTGGCCACATAATGAGAATATGGGATTCAATGGGAAAGAAGTGATGTTGGGGAAGATTGAAGGCAAAAAGAAAAGGGGACAGCCATGGATGAGATGGATAGTGTCATGAAAGCAGTAAACATGAATTTTATTTAATTCAAATTGACTGTTCAACTTTTCATGCACTGATACCACGTCTACCCAACTCAGTTATAAACTCCTTGGCAGAGATTATATCTTATACTTCTTTTTATTTCCATCAATATATTCTTCATAGTAGACACTCAGTAATGGAAAGCACATTGCCCTCTCTCTCCCCTCAAAACTACAGGAAAACCACATACATAGAAATAGAACCCACAGAGAAAAATAGAAGTACCATTGGCTTTGTTTTCAAGCAAGAAAAGTTTGTAGAAAACTTGAGTTCAAGGAGCTGATATAATACTATAATCAGCCCTGGCCAGACCATATCTAAAATTCTGGTACCACATTTCAGGAAGGCTATTGATGGACTTGAGAGCATCTGGATGAGGTCAATCAGGATGGTACAAAAGTTAATGCCATATGAGACTTGGTGGGATGAATTGATAATGTTTTGCTCAGAGAGAAGACATAGTAGGGGAACAGGGAGTATTCTTGTATACTTCAGGTATTTGAAAAGCCTTCATCTAGAGGGGAGATGACTTGTCCTACTCAGTGCCAGAGGAAAGAATTAGAACCAAGGGATGGAAGTTGCAAAAATGAAGATTTCTGTTTAATGAAAATAAAAATCTTCCTAATAATTAGAGCTAGTGAAGAGAGAATGGACTGCCTCAGGAGGTAATGGGTTCTCTCAGTTTTTCAAGGAAAGGTTGCATGACTATGAGTTGAGTATTTTATAGAAGGAATTATTATTGAAGTAGGGTTTGGGATAGAGGGCTCATGTCTCAACCCTGAAATTCTGTGATTCTATAATGTATAAAGAGCCATTGACATATAGTCCATTGTGCTGGCACATAGAGTTCATGTTCTATGCATGTTTGCATGCCTGTATAAAGAACTACATGAATATGAACCGGGTTTTATCATTTGTAAATTTTTCCCTATGTTTTATTTTGTTTAGATTGTAATAATCTCCTAGTCAGCTATCCTGGTGGTGGCTATTTAACTTTCTTATTCCAATAGTTTGTTTGGAGAGTCATAATCCTGGGAAACTCATTGCATGTTAAGTGGATACTTGTTACCTTATATCATTTGCTCCCATTAGAAAATGATGACTTTTTTTGTTTGTTTATTTTGGCTCAAATTAAATATAACTGTCACAAAGCAGTTCTAGCTTTTTCTTCATTTCTACTTTTAAAGTGTTCTTAGCTCAGTTGGCTCTCATAAATTTCACAATCTCATGTAATACAAAACTGTGGGTTATTAACAAGGTCCTACCATATGCCATATGAATAGAAGAAAGCAAATGAGAAAAAGGAGGTCAAAAGATACTTTGACCATTAATGCATCCATTACCAAAGTATGAAGATGCAAACTTTTCTATGAAACACTCACCCTAAAGTAGAATATCGGAAAGCATTCTAAATAATAAAAATTGTTTAAATGATTTACATTCCTAACTGTTCATTCAAAGACATCGAAACATTAAATATTAATTCACCCAAGGTCCCCCATTGATAAATGGAATGTTGCTACACCCACACCCACACAGATATCCATTAGAGTTCTGTTTGTTCATGGGTCCTTAATAGTGTTTGGACTTGTAGGAGCCATATGAAAATAATAAGCGAAGCACAAAGGTAAATAGTCCCAAATGGTTGGAAAGGTTTCAGATATTAAAAAATGAAATGCTGATACCTCTTAGTTATGTTGTCAATGTTTATAATTTTTTTGTCTGAAGGGGTTAAAAAGAAAATAGGTCAGATAAGAAATGGGAGACAGGTTAAGAAACTGGTGTTGAACTAAAAAGCAAAGATTATTTACTTGTCAAGTGTTCTTTTTAATTAGCTTCCAGTTTTCCCTAACTTCGCTTGTTGTCCTTTCGGTTTTGTACTCTTATTCAGTCATTTCCTGTCATGTCTGATTCTATAACCCCATTTGGGGTTTTCTTGGCAAAAATGCCAGAGTGGTTTGCCATTTCCCACTCTAGTTCATTTGACAGATGAGGAAACTGAAGTTTTTAAGTGACTTGCCCAGAGCCACATAGCTAATAAGTGTCTGAGGTCAGTTTTGAACTCAGGAAGATGAATCCTGACTCCAGGTCTGGCACAATATACACTGCACCCCCAAGCTATCCTCTGTACTCTCTTACCCTCCTACATCTCTTCCCAACCAGATATCCATATTACCTTTGGCCTCATGGTATTCTCTGAAGTCTCTTGGAACTTCTCTTTCATTCAAAAAATAGGAAATAAAAAATAGAACTTCATCAAAGGAATTATCTCAAGATTATTAAAAATAATAGAGACAACATGGTTCTGTTCCATCCTGGCAATGGCAATGTCTATTGGGGTTTAATGAATTGACTGTGGCAGGGTTTGGCAAACTGCAGCAGTTGAAATCTAGGAATGGTTTTTAGATTTAAAAAATATTTTTATTTTATGTAAATTAGCCAACCATACCAAAAACAGGCCTCCAAGGGCTATAGTTTGCTGACCCCTAGAATATGATATGACAGGGTGAAAGAATGATGCTGATTGTCATGTGAGTAAACTATTGCAATACCTATCAAATGGGAAGAATGCCGAAATGTGCTTCTATTCTACCTGTGATATGTAAAAATGACATATAGATTTTCTTTCAAAATAAATTTAGTCCAAATCATGCTATAAATATAAGAGGACAGTAGCAGAAGCTGTAGCTTCAGGAAAAACTCACTAGGTTATGATGACAGCCAAGGGGCACAGAAACTCAGCTCAGGTCAATGAATATTTATCAAGTGCCTGCTTTGTGTGAAGACTTGTGCTTGTACTTGAAGAGTGAAGATCAAAGAAAGGTCAGAGATGAAAGTAATAAAACTGAGACTCTATAGGTCAGAATGGAAGAGAGTCAGTAAGTAAAGGGAGGCAGCCATAAGATAATATAACCAAGGCCCAGAATTTTGGGTGCTTCTGTACTGATAATTATAATAACAAGGTTTACAAAGACAAATATCTCATTTTGTTCTCACAATAACTCTGCGAGGTAAGTGCTATTATTATGTCCACTTTATAAATGAGGATACTGAGACAGAAAAGTTAAGTGGCTTTTTCAGGGTAAAGCAGTTAGTATTTGAGGTAGGTTTTGAATTCAGGTCTTCCAGACACTAGCACTTTATTCATTTTGCCACCTAACTGCTTCACTGAAATTTCTGACTCAGGTCCCTGTTCCTGGTACCATCAGAATTCGCCTTCTGCCTAGGGCTCTATAGCAACAGCAAAAGTGCCTTCAGATCCCATACAAGCATTCAGCCTAACAATACATCAAATACTAGATAGGCTATATGTAACACAAGGGGCAGCAAGGTGTTGCAGTGGATAGAATGGCAGGCCAGGAGTCAGGAAGACTCATCTTTCTGAGTTCAGATCGGCTCTTAGACACTTACTAGCTGTGTGACCCTGAGTAAGTCACTTAATGCTGTTTGCCTCAGTTTCCTCATCTATAAAATGAGCTGGAGAAGGAAATGGAAAAGCACTCCAGTATCTTTGCCAAGACTGCCCCAAATGGGGTCATGAAGAGTTGGACATAACTGAAAAATGACTGAACAACAATAACAAAAATATGTAACACACCAAATTCAAAAGCAGAAAGGACTTGACTCAAGCCCCAAAATGGTAAAAAGAATTCTCCACTTCTCTTTTCCACCTTCCTCAGAAACAAAGAATACTGCACAAGATGTGATGCTCTTCCTATAGGGAAAAGTACTAAGGATCACCAGAGAGTACAGCAAGCTCTCCTTCCATCGAAGCCCACCTTCCCAGTGACTTACATCATACTCAAGACTTGTCATACAGCTCTGGTTAGCATCCTCTAAAAGGAGAAATAAATTGAGAGCCCATAGAGAAGCAATTGTCCTCTTCTACACTAGCACAGACCATAGAGCTCATGGTCCCAGAGAAGGGCAACATCTCAATTTAGTCATCTGTGTTTCTCCTCAGGGTTCTTACTTGAATCTTACTTCTGCTTGGTCTAAGAACTCCTCAGGTTGAGCTAATGATTTAAAATTTTCTGAAAATGCCTCCATTTCTCCCCAAAAGGTTTGGCATAGGAAATTAATTTTTCCTAAGAATTCCTCTGGTTCAGAAAGTTTGATACAGTAAAGCTTCTGCTTGTTCAGGAATTCTTCCATCATCCTTCATTTACAACTACATGCAAGGAGCTTCTCATCACTCCTCTACTGCCTCATCCCTTGCCATATCTGGGTACAGTGGATTCCCCTCACTCCCTGCTGAGGCAACATGGATTGGCATGGACATCATTCCATGGAGGATCCATGAGGATATGTAGGCTTCTCCTATGAATCTGTGTTTTCAACTGGCTTATTACCTCACTCTGTTTCCTTTCTTTCTCTGGGTCTACCTCCCTCATTTAAAGACCATTTTCATATATAACTTAATCACTCATCCTTAAAATATGTTATTAGAGAAGGCATTTATGATTTATATAAGGGTAAGCATGTCTGAAATCCAGTGCAACAAGTATTTATTTAAAAGCCTATCTCATGTAATGCATTGGGCTAGGTGCTGGATCTCCAACACCAAAGATGAAACAAAAAGTAGACTCATCTTTCTAATCTAGAAAAAAAATCTCACCTTATTATTTTTAATTTGAAGTTAGATTTTATCTGTATGAGGTCATGAAATAATATCAATCTGTTCATTTTCCTGGGATCATTTTTCATGTTGGAAATATGAGAGACTACTAGACATTAGCATGTTTAACCTACATTGTCCAACTTGGTAGACTGTAATGTAATGCCAAGGAAAGGCAACTTCCCAAGGTTCAAAATACCAGCATAGGTGCTCTCTATTTTATTTAGTGACAAACCAAGAACAGAGAAGATCAAAACATGACATCATTCAAAATACAGCATTTACTAAGTGTGATTAAATAATCTCCAAGGCCTACCCCACCCCAGGACTTTCCAATCATTCAATCAATTACAAAGTCTCTGTTCCAAATACTTCTCCACCCCTAGGCTATACCTTAATTAAGTCCACCACAAAGCCCCTCTTCTCAAATGGAGATTAGTTTCCAAACATAAGTAAAATACATTCATTTGCTCAACCATAGAACACAAAAAGGTCAAAGTTCCCCACCCCTGGATCACAATTGAATCTACCCCAGAGTTACATCAAGTTTAAACACAGCACTTAATACCCAAATGGAGGTCTTTTCTTCATCTTGACGCCAGGCAAGTTCTCAGCAATCTTAGTTCCTGGAGAGACAAGGCTTAGCAAGGCCATAAGATACATTGCCAGTCCCTTCATGAATTTATCCTCTGTCTGTAGAACAGTCCTAGAACCCCTGAACACATTAGCAAAGCCCTCTCCCAGGATTTCTGTAAACATACAACAAGAAAATCCTTCTTCAGGGCTTCTGAACCAACAGAAAGGCTCCCAGACCCCTGCAACAACAGCACTGTCCTTCACCAGTGGACAGTATTCATTCTGTCTGCCGGACAGTCTCCAGACCCCTGCAACAACAGTACTGTCCCTCACCAGTGGACAGTATTCACTCTCAGTACTGTCCCTCACCAGTGGACAGTATTCACTCTCTGTCTGCAGGACAGTCTCAGGCCTTCTTAACCAAATGCCAGGTTCCAGGACTTCTTCAACAGGACAGTCTTTCACCAGTGGACAAATCTGACAAAATAACATCAAAACAGACAGACAAAGTACCAGCAAAACAGCCATGTCTCCTCAGTCCTTGGCAGCTCAGGGGGCAGGTCTCAAAAGTCCAGGGCAATTCAAAGCGGCCACCAGCAATCTCTTAGTCTCTCCCTCTCCACGAGGTGCTGCTTCCAAAAAGAACTTCCGCCTCTCTCTTGTCTCTCCAAATCTACATCACCAGCTCCTCCCACTTCAGGACTTTCTTTTCACATCAACAAGCCCATCCCACAGGTGGGATTAACAAACTCTGGGTTTTAATACAATCAATTTGAAAACCAAGCCAATACAGGGGAATCTTTAATTGCCATTACTATCACATAGACCTAGTCAGAGATTTCTGTATTGTTTGTAAAATATGGAAAAGCAACACAATGGTATGTAAATGGGGGAGGGGCAAGGAGTGGAACAGAGTTTGAATGACAGCAATAACAAGCACATATTTCCACAAGTTTAGTAAAAACCGTAATAGAAAAAGTTGACATTTGCACAGCACTCAACAATTTGCAAATTGTCTTATATGATTTCATTTAGTTCTCACAACAACTTTATGAGGTAGGTACTACAAGTAGTATTATTTTCATTTTATAGATGAGGAAACTGAGGCTCAGAGGGTTGAGATTTAACATTGGTCACCCAACTAATACATGTTAAAGTAGGATTCAAACCCAGGTCCTCCTTTTTTTTTTTTTTTGCTTTTTTGGGAGGGCAATTGGGGTTAAGTGACTTGCCCAAGGTCACACGGCTAGTAAATGTTAAGTGTCTGAGGCTGGATTTGAACTCAGGTCCTCCTGACTCCAGGAGCTGGGCCACCTAGCCACCCCTCTTCTTAACTCCAAATTCAGAAGTTTTTTGTTTTTCCCCATATAACTTACATTATCAAAATTTTTAATGTGTTTTGAAGATGGATTTCTGAAATTTTGAGAGCATTATTAGAATCTATACAATTTCTGTATCATCATATAAAAGGATCAGAATAGTAGCTAAATATATAGCTGACTATATTCATTATAATGGAGTTCCATAGATTATTGAAAATAAACATGATAAAAATTTAAAACTTAATTTTAGCCATAAGCTTCAATGCTTTTTCCCCATTTTTTCAACCACATCTACTGAGAAAATTTTATGATTAGAATTTTATTTTTTCCCCTATTCCCAAATGTTCTCCAGTGTAGGTGTTAATGAGTAATAAAATGCACTCCCCAAAAAACAGAAAGGGAAAAGGGTAGAAGTATATGTAATCCACATATTTTAGAATTGAATCTTGCATAATTGATAGAGGTATATTTTACTGGAAATATTTAGCATAAGTTTTCTAAAGAGAAGGGCAGTTTGATCTTTTGGGACACTCTAAAAAGGTCTTTTAAAATCTAGTGAAAACAATACAATATACCTAACTCTGACATGTGAAACATTACAGAAGAACATAGCTCTGAAAATAAATGTTTGCTAATATAAAGAGGAGCTAGAAGAGAACATTACTTCAATGGAAACCAGATTCTAAAGGATTTAATGATATTAAGAAAGCAAGGCACCAAAATTTATAAATAAATCTAATTACCAAATGGAAACATGGGTTCATTATGACAACCGTATTGGAAACAAGTAAATCTGTGTCTGGACAAGCCAAATGGACTTAGAACTTAGAAAATGACAAATTTGTCAGTATAGAGAGCTAATTTGTATAACAATTCCCAAACCCATTCCCCTCCTCCCTTATATTACTACTTTTTTGGGGGGGGGGTGGGGAGGGTCTGAGACATTTAGATAATCAATCCATCGTTTTACTCCTCCATTTGGACTGAGTAGATAACCCTTTTTTCCAGCCTTCTTGTACATTACTTTTCTTCCTGCAGTCTTCAATCTAGCCAAATTGTCTTTTTTTCTGTTCCTCATGCACACCACTCCATTTCTCCTCTCTTTACTTTTATACTGGTCATTTCCAGTTCAATGGCTGGAAAGTACTCCCTTTCTCAATTTTGTCTCACTGAGTTCCTGCTTCCTTCAAGATTCATTCCAGGCACTACCTTCTGTAGAGGAGCAGCTAGGCGTTTTACTATTTTAGTTTTAGTTGTTGTATGTGGACAAGTCAAGAAGACCAAAATTTGAATCTTGCCTC
Organism: Petaurus breviceps papuanus; assembly: GCF_028583685.1. Taxonomy (NCBI): domain Eukaryota; kingdom Metazoa; phylum Chordata; class Mammalia; order Diprotodontia; family Petauridae; genus Petaurus; species Petaurus breviceps. Next base: position 5,725,322 of record NW_027187378.1, read on the forward strand.
AGCTACTATGTAGCTTTTTGACCCTGGGCAAAGTCATTTTACCTGTAAGTCTCAATTTTCTCATCTGTAAAATGGAGATAATAAAAGCATCTGTCTCACAGGGTTGTTTCGAGAATGAAACAAGATAATATACAGAAAGCTTTGCAAACCTTACTTGGAGTGTTACATAAATGTTAGCTATGATGATGATGATGGTTATCTTTCCTGATCTTCCTATATGCTGGTGTCACCCCTCACTACCTTGTATTTACTTTTTTTTTTAATAAATGACTGACTAAAATGAGAGGGTTAAACTAGATGGTCTCTAAATACCTCCAGCTGTGTCATTTTTGAGGCTGTCCTGATTGATGAGACCTCATTTTAACTGAGTCCCAAGACCCAACCACACTTAATACGGAGTTTTAATAACTCTTTTTATCATGTATTATGTATTTACTTATATGTAGCCTAGTGGATGGAGTGCTGGACTTGGAACTTAGAAGACTTAGATTCAAATCCCTTCTCTGACACTAGTTACTTGTATAAACCTGGGAGAGTCACTTCTAAGCTTCATTTTACCTGTAAAATGAGGGAGTTGAATAAGATGACTTCTAAAATTGTAAATGTACATGTTGTTGCCACGAGAACACAAGAATCTTGAGAGTAGGGGTGGTTTCAATCTTTGTGTCACATCTGTAGTGCTTAGCACAAGACTTGGCCCATAAGAAGCCCTTAATAAATACTCATTGATTGATCTATACAGTCTAAGAACCTTAGTGATGCCAAATAAATTTATATAAGTAAAGAATATAGTATCATAGGAACCTGAGCTGTTCAGCAATATAGGTACAAAGTAGCCTCATAATAATAAATTATGTAGTTAGTCTTGTATCAACTCTTCAGGCTATTAGTTTATAATTTTCTAATAATAAAGATAATCAATAATAATCAGAGCTCCTGTAAAAAGGGAATCTAGAAAATAAGATTATAAATTAATCTCAGACCCTCCCCCCCAAAAATTAATAAAGTGTTCAAATGATTTAAATTTGTACATTAGAGATCAGCTAGTTCACATATCCATGATTGTTTTCAGAAATAGATTAAACATACTTTAAGGAAATGTAGACCTGTAAACTTTGTGCAACTAACTGGATAATAGGAAATAAAATGTATTTATTATGCACTATGTGCTAGGTACTGTACTAAGATCAAGAGATGCAAATCCAAAAATGAAAAACTTCCTTACTTAAAGGAGCTTACATTATAATAGGGAAAGTCAAACATATATAGAGCAATGATGGCCAGGATATTTTGGTCCAAGCTGGTGAGTAGAACAATAGGGTACTCAATTGACATGGCCTTTCCAGAAGCAATAATAATGTTTATTTTATATTTCCCAGAGCAGGGAGGACAGCAGATGAAAAAATGTCTGAAAACAAAATTAGGTCTGAGGCCTGCTAGATATACAGTGAGGTGATATACAGTGAGGTCTCACCAACCAAACAATCACATTGACCGGACTCTACTGTGGCATTTCCAGAGCTCTTTCACGGTTAGGTCTCCGAGTCTGGTCAGAAGGTGTAGCAGTAGTGACAACAGGTTGGAAAATAGTTTGGTTAAAAAAGTGTGGTTGGGTCTTGGGGCTCACTTAGTTAAAATGAGGTCTCATCAACCAAGACAGCCTCATAAATGACACAGTTGGAGGTAGTTACAGGCCATCTGGTTGAACACTCTCACTTTAATCAGTCAATTAACACTTATTAAGTATGTAATGCATCCTAAGCACTGTGCTAAGATCTGGGGCCAGAAGACAGGTGTGAGACAGTCCTTGACACAAGTAACTTGCAAATCTAATGGGTTTTAAAGATGAAGAAACAGGCCCAGAGAAGGGAAGGGTATTATTCAAAGTTCCACAGGTAGTGATCGATAAAGTGAGAAAAATCACCTAGTAAAGGAGTCAAGATTTGAACTTTTTTTTGTTCCAAATCCAATAGCTCTTTTCACCACACCTCATGGTCAACCAAATTGTGACTTCTTCACAGTAAAACTTGATTTCTGTGTCTTAGCCATCTGTTGTGTATGTTGTCTTTTGTTAACATCATCACTACTTCTATTTATTTACTCCCTAAAAGATGTGAACCAGAAAAGAACCTAGCTTATAAAGAAGGCAGTTGTTTTTAGGTGATTCTACATGTCAGGGAAATGATTTGTCAAATCTCAGCTGGGAGTAAGGGGCCAGGAAGTTTTGAGTAGACAGGTCACATTATGAATGAGTCAGGAAACTTTTTGGCTTCTGTTGTTGCTGCTGCTGCTGCTGTTGTTTTTTGACCACACCAAGACTACATATATCCTGAAGTGTCCTGGCACTTTGATGGTAACCTCCATCACACTAAGCAATATGTCCTGAGTCTTGGTTTTGGGCCTAAGAGTTCAGTGTCTCTACTTACCAATTTGTATCATGGCATTTTATAACTGATGGCACTGGGCTGAGACTGTGGTAAATTTTGAATTTTGAAGTATGCTTGTGTATTCTGCTTTTTGTTTCATTTATGAGAAATAACATTCAAACAGAATTTATCAATCAATCAATATTTATTAAATGCCTACTATGTTCTAGGTACTGTGATAAGAATTGATCTAAATAAAATGCTGTCACATTTTACATATACATATATTCACACAAGGCATATATGAGTGTTTACTCTTTAAGCAAACAAAACAAGATACAAAATGTCTCATAGGGTAGAAATTGATTAAAAGGCAAAAATGTCAAATTATGGCTTTTCTCTTTGCTTTTTTTAACAGCCTTTTGTCTTTAAAAGCTGTTATGAAAACCTTAACATTTCAGCTTTGCAACTTTACTTTGGTTTCTGGGAAGTTTAAAATCTTGTGATCAATATTCATGTATATTTTTCAAAGAAAGTAAACGAACAGCAGTAATATATAAAATCGATATGTCCAAAACAAAACTTATAACCTCATCCTCCTAACCTGCTCCAGCATCCTCTTCTTCCCCCTTCCTATCTGCCCTATCTCCATCAATGGTGCCACTATCCTTATAGTACTATGGGCTTGAATCTTTGGAGCTTTTATCTTTTGTTGACTTTCATTCTTCTTGTTTTAAGTTTTATTGATACCTTTTTCATATACATTATTGCATCTTGATAGGTTGTCATCTCCTACCGTCACCTCCATAGTACACTGTCTTATAACAAAGAAAAACCACTAAACCAAACTTTCACAGCGACCGCATGTGACACCATATGCAACATTCAGAACTAGCACTAATGAGAGATTTTTAAAAAGTATTTTATCATCTTTTCTCCAGGATTAAGATTTAGTCATTCATTCATTCACCTACTAGTCATCTATACAAACATGTATAAGACACTGTGTTAGGTGCTAAGAGGGATGGAAAGATGAATAAGAAGTCATTTTTCTCATGACTTTAGTAAGAGATAAACCATCTTTTGCCTGAATCCTTACCCTTGCCATTACCATACTCTGGGGCATTTGAAAGAAAGTGAGACAATAACGACCTAGTCTAGAAACAACATGTGATCTGTAAAACCTGCCATCTGTACACAAAGATAGATAGCAGAGGGGGTTAGCAATGTTCTAGGATGGAGGAAGAGTGTAGATATCCAGGGACAGGCAATGAAGACAGTCATGGGGATGTGACTGGGGATAGAATACCATCCGTTTACACTATGAGCTTCCTTATCTCCCAATTGTAGCTATTTAAGCCTATAAGAACCAAAGACAAACATACATTTAAGATCTTAGTTAGCTACTTGTTTTCTGTCACATGAAAACTGCTTGAGAGATGCTGAGCAGGAATATTTGATAAGAGCCCTGTTTTTGTTTGGAACTGGGAATCTGGTCTCAGATTGGGCTGTGGAATTGTTGTTGATGTGAGTTAGTTTTAGACTAGGTTAATTCTGCTCTTGTCTTGAGACTGGACCTCTGAGGACTTTCTATCTTTGTTCCATCCATACTATTCAGAGGAAAAAAGCACAAATCTTATGTTCACACTCTAGAAGGCAAAACAAAAGCTAGCTAGGTAGTGCAGTGGATAGAGCACTGGCCCTGCCTAGAGTCAGGGAGACGAGTTCAAATTCAGCCACAGATATTTAACAGCTATGTCACCTTGGGCAAGTTACTTAACCCTGTTTTCCTCAGTTTCCTCATCTATAAAATGAGTTGGAGAAGGAAATGGCAAAGCACTGAAGTATCTTGCCAAGAAAACCCAAAATGGGGTCTCAAGGAGTTGGACATGACTAAAAAACAACAACAAAAGGAGAAATGAAACAAATAGATAATGAAATAAAGAATAGCTGTTAAGTGAAACAAGAGGAAGAGACAAAAGTCTTTGGATAATAGTAGGAGGGATAAATTAAGTCTCAGTATTGAATGTTTCTTAAGTAAATTATTATTAAAACAAAATTTTCTTGTCAATAGACAAACAGGAAATTCATTGAGATGCCGAGTTAGTCATATATACACGTGTTTACACACACACGTATATATACATATGTGTACATACACACATGTATTTATACATATATAGATAGACAGGCAGACAGACAGATGGATGGATGGATGGACGGACAGATGGATAGATAGAGAGATAGATAGATAGGCAAATAAGAATGCTATAAAAAGTAGGACTAGGTGAGTGTGAATAAGAGGTACAAAGTCTACAGGGACAAAATCAAAAGTGAGAGATTGTAATAAAAGCTTGTTTAAATGACCTGTTTTATGATTTCATTGTTGTGACTTTGAATTTAAATATAAACTCTTTAAGCATTACCTTCAAGACTTTCTACAATCCCTATCTCAATCTACCTTTGCTGCCTCATAGCTTACATTTCCCTGAATATGAACTACATTCTAGTCAAACTGTTTTGCTCACCATTTCCTAAACATAGCCCTTTTTTCCCCTCCTACCTTCATACCCTTTGTACTTTTCCTCATGCCTGTAATGCCCTCTTCCTTCCTTCCCCCTACCTCCTTCCTCTGTCAAAATCCTACCCATCCTTTTAAGGCTCATCTTGGAGACTACCTCCTTCTTGAGGACTTTATATATCTCCTCTACACCTCATCTCTCCCACAATCTCCCAGCTAGAAGTAATCTCTCCCTCCTCTAAATTATCAAAGTACTTTGGACATTTTTGTGGTACTTAACTACATTATACTTATTTTTCTGATAGCCTTCTCTTTAGAGTTATAATTTATTTGAGGTGAAGAATTATTATTATTTTTTTGCTTTTTGGAGGGGGGAAGGCAGGGCAACTGGGGTTAAGTGACTTGCCCAAGGTCACATGGCTAGTGAGTATTAAGTGTCTGAGGCCAGATTTTAACTCAGGTCCCCCTGACTCCAGGGCCGGTGATCTATTCACTGTGCCACCTAGCCACCCCTAAAAGTTTTTTAAAGTTAATTTTTGTATTACTCAAGGCATCCACTAAAATACACTGCACATATTACTTATTCAATAAAGACTTGTGGAATTAAACTTTTTAAAAATGAATAGAAAAGATAATTATAAAATTTCCTAGTGAATTATCAATTTAACAGGGAGTACCCTTCAATAAACTGACAAGAAGTAATAAGTTCAGTTAGTAAGTGATGCTTATTTTTGTTAAAATGTATATATTCTTATGGCTTTTGGATCAGTTAAAAAAATCTGTGAACTTTTGGGAGGCATCTTAGGCACTGGAAAAATATTTACCTGTTTGGTAATATTTCTTTCTTTGTGTTTTTTATGATGTTTTTCTGCTTCTGTGTCTGCAAGATAAAAAACAAATCCAACTTTAAGAGCATTTTCTTTATAAATTCTTAGCAGGTAACTATTGTTATAAAAAGCATACTTTCTAGATCACATTCAGAAACCAAGAATGAAAATAATTGAAAAATAAATTCCAATGCATAAATATTAATTTATTATGATGCAATTTCTTCACTGACTTCTTCTTTAAGGGATATTTGGCACTCAGAATAGCCTTAATCCTTTGATCTTGCATTCTGAAACAGAATTAATAGCATGACAGATTACTAAGAATAATAGGACCGATTCCATTGAAATAAATGGGATCAATGTAATTTATAGGGTATTAAACTATAGAATCGGGGGTATAAACTTTTATCTTTATAGATTCACCTATGTTCTGAAGATATAACATAATTTTAGAAATGTACAAAATTTGTGAATGAATCAGATTTTGGACTTTGAGAAAATCTACAAGTAAGTTATAAGAAGTAACAACGTCCCATTAGTAAAAATATCTTTTGCCATATTTTATTTGTGGTGGTTGAGATACTTTGACATAGATTTTTAGGAAAAAAATTCTACTTAAAAACATAGTTTTTCTATTCTTAGCAATACAATGATCCAAGACAATCCCAAAGGACTAATGATGAAGCATACTCTCTGCCTCCAGAGAAAGAACTGATATTGATTTAATACAGATTGAAGGATGTTATTTTTTACTTTCTTTAATTTTTTAATTTTATTTGAGTCTTCTTGTACAAAAAGACAATATGGAAATGTTTTACTTAATTGCACATGTATAACCTATATTTAATTGCTTACTGTCTCAGGGAGGGAGGGAAAAAGGGATAGAATTTGGAACTCAAAATTTTAAATAAAGTGTTTTTTAAAATTTGGGGATAAATAACAAAAATAAATAACTTTTTAAAATAACATTTCTGCTATATTACATCATGTCAACTCTGCTACATTATTTAATGACAAAATTAATTATGTGAAATATTATTTAATTTTTTAAACACTATCATACTAAATTCCTGAGCAGATGTTTGCAATTTGTCACACCCAAATTTTATATTATCCAGTTCTCTTCTATTCTGTTCTCTCCTCTTCTTTCCTCTCCTTTCTCCTCTTTTGTCTTTTCCTTTCCTTTTCTCTCTTCTCTTTCCATATTATGTATGATCATATTTCATATTATTTAGTTATCCAACTTTGGATAATTGGCCTGATGAATGATTATTGTCACTTCTTTTCCCCAAAAGTGTAACAAGTTTGTGCCTTAAGGGTAGGTTATGATTTCTCTAACATTATCCTTAATATCATGGCCTTGGACTTAAGACATCAAATGATTTTTATCACTGCTGGTGCCTGGTTTTTCTTACTGTTGAATTTCAGCAGTCAGCAGTATTCTTTTATCTTTAGCTCCTTCCCTTCTGATTCCTTTCCCTTTGCAAGCCATCTATTGACTGCTGAAAAGGTAGGTAAAGGCAGATTCTGCTGAAAAGGTAGATAAACTTAAGTCTAAATGTATAGCTTAATTTCAGTAGCAAGTGACTTGTCAGTTTAAGGTGGGGGAAGGGGATGTATTCCGAAGAAATGCAATTTAACCAACTATTCATAAGTGAGCTATTTGAAGCATTTCAAATACATATACAGGAGATCCCCAAAGTCTTAATACAGTTGTAACTTTAATACCTATAGCTTAATAACAAATATTTAATAATTATGGCCTAATAGCTATTACAGCTTATAGTTGCACTAAAATATCTGGACACCTTATGTATGTATTTGAAGTACTTTACAATGGCTCACTGTAAGCTATTGAAGTTTAAAACTGCACAAAGACTTTTGGGGTCCCTGTATATTTTGAAGACTACATAAATATGTTTGATATGATTGTATACTTTAGTATTCTTCTGCAGGATCATGATTTGAAAAAAAAATTGGTTGGCCAAATAATAATTCTAATATTATATGAGGGGAACACTGTGTGTTCTGAACAGACATACCTTTCATCTCTACTGCCTCATTTCCTTATTAAATCTCCAGGGTCATAAGTAAGTCTAGTAGGTATTGATAGTTGAGATTACCAACCTTACAGAAAATTTCTCTGTAATTGACTTGCCAGCCAACTCAACCTTTACCTCCTTGTCCTTAATCACAAACTGTGAATTTGTGTTATTGTTCAGTTGTTCAGTATGTCCAACTCTCCGTGACCCCATTTGAAGATTTCTTGGCAAAGATATTGGAGTGTTTTTCCATTTCCTCCTTCAGTTCATTTTAGAGATGAAGAACTGAGGCAAATAGCGCTAAGTGACTTGCCAGGTCTCACAGATAGCAAATATCTGAAGCCATATTTGACCTTGGGAAGAGGAGTCTTCCTGGTTCCTAGCACAATGCTCTATAACTGTACCAGCTAACTGTCCTGTGCATTTATAGATGTGTACAAAAATCATTGGAAATGGCCAATACCTCACTGGAAATTTCAGGTAACATGCAATAGGGGACTGGGGATAAGGGCTAATGAGCAGACATCAGCACGCTCAACTGATACACATAGAAGAGACTGGGAAGCCTGCTTCAAAAGCAACATGCTACTGTGTTAGAGGTGCTATTGAGCTATAGCTATTTGGAGCGTGCACAGACATTTTGTAACTGGTGCCAGTCTGTTAGTTACATAATAAGGAATAGCTTTTTTGATTGTTCATGTAGCTGGAACTAGGGGTACATTCAAAAAGCATTAGTCTTCCAGAGCCAGTACTCTTGGTCTGACTCCTTTTGTCTTGGATGAATTCCAGTGATCCAAAGACAATGCTATAAGGAAAGAGGTCCTAAGTCCTCATATGACTCCTATATATGGTTTATGAATATGGCCCTCAGTTCTTTGTTTTTGTGTTTATCCTTTTTTGTCTTAGATTAAGGAGATTGGTAATGGCTATGACCTTGGGAACTTTGAAAGATCAGTAGAGTGATCTGCTTTAGATCCAGGAGTATTGTCCATTCAGGGAGTTTGCAACCAGTCAATTCTTCATCAAGGCCTCAAGGGAATGAATGGTCTTTAAGACCTAGACCATCAATCAGTAGCTGAGACAGGGTCTCATCTAAGTGAAGTAAATTTCTTTTGAAAAAGTTAATTGGTATTAGTAAAATAGAACTGGCATTTTGGTCCCTGGCAGCTAATATTAGGGGGGAATACTCTGAAATAGGGCTCATGTTGACAGCATTAGAGGAAGACAACCGAAACTCCTCAAAGATAATAGCTAACAATAGCAACTTGCATTTATATAGCATCTTAAGGTTTTCAAAGTGCTTTACAAACATTATCTCACTTCATCCTCATGACAAACTCTGAAAGGTAGGTGCTATCATCCCCGTTTTGCAGATGAGGTAACTGAAGCAGGGAGAGTGACTTGCCCAGGGTTACCCAGCTAGTAAGTGTCTTAGGCTGGACTTGAATTCAGGTTTTCCTGATTCCAGATCTGGTGCTCTTTTCACCATGCCATCTAGAGCTCTGAGGTGGAGAGTAAAATTAGTCCTCTCCCCCTATTACATAAATGTGGTCAGTCTAGGTCAGCATCCCGTTAATTTACGTTTGGTTTTGAAACAAAATGAAAAACATGGAATATCATTCAAAAGCAGAAGAAAGTTTACTTAGCTATAGCACAGAAAATATATTCAATAAAGTTATTGCAGTCCTTAGCTTGAATAGAAATGGGTCCCCTGTTTGGTCAATAGGGAAGGATGTGGTAACTTGCCTGGTCTTGGGACATCTGCCATGTCTGAAGGTCCCAACTGCATGTTGGCAGAGTTTTTATGCCCTCACGTGACCAGAAAGCCAGGTCAATATGCCCAAAGGTCACCTAGAGTGTGCCACCAAGAGAGGTGCATTTTGAGACTTAGTGCCCTGGGCTAATCAAGTCCCAGGGTCAACTTTGTCACCCTTCTGGGAAAAATCAGCCTCACTCAATTGCAAGGGATCAGGAAAATTCTGGTAGATGAGTGGTTCTATCATAATATAGAAAATATAATAACATAAATAAATAAGCATTTAAGGGAATAGGCTTGTACTTTCAGTCAGGAGCCTTAGGCCCCTGGGCTAATCAAGTCCCAGGGTCATCTTACCAGCCTGACTCACTTGTAGAGGGATCAGGGAAATCCTGGTAGGTAGTAGTCCTATCACAATATAGCAACATAAATAAGCATTTAAAGGAATAGGCTTTGTACTTTCAGGCAGTGATATCAACAACAAGGGGGGTTGAATCTCCCCCTTCTCCACTTCTACATCCAGACAGCTAAATGGAGGCTCCCCCAGTGATTATTCCAGGGAACCAGAGGAAAGAAAGGTGCTTTGGAGTGGATTCTGGTCCTCTCTATAATGGCTGTTGGATTCTGGTTCAGTTTTCTGTTCCAGTTCATTCTCACCAACCAGTCTGATTGCATCTGTCCTTGCCTTAATGCATATTTTTCCATGCCACAAAATCTCAGTTTCTTTTGCTTTCCTTGTCTTCTGTTGCAGAGTCAGGGTCCAGCCCTCCCTTTCTCCCATCCTTCCACTTGACCTTCCTGCATCTGCATCTTGACCCTGTGGCCTCCTTTCCAGATCAAAACCCCTTGGAAACTAGGGGATCTCTGGGTCAACTATTATGTTATATTCCCCACTCCCCAACCCCACTAAGTCTTCATGTCAGAGCTACACTAATAAATATGGAACATACCCTCCCCTGGCATGGTTATTGATTAGCTTCACACTGACATGTATTATTATCAGAGCCACCTCTACTGTGACATTGGTTAAATGTATAAAGATGAAACTCTTGCTCTTGGGAGGCTTTAGGAAGTCTATTGTTCCTAGGATAATATACAAACTCTTCTCTTTCTCACTTAAAAGCCCTTTGCAATCAGGCTCCCACTTACCTTCCCATTCAGAGTATATATTGCGCCCCCTGATGAACTGTGCCCCAACCAAACTGGCCTCCTTGCTCAAGGGGACATTCCATCTCCTGCTTCAAGGATTCTGCTTAGGCTGTGCCTGGAAGGCTTTCCTTCCTCACCTAGAGGGCGCGGGACCTCCTCAGCTGCCTTCAAGGAGCAGCTCAAGTACCACCTCTTCTTCTGGAGGGCTGTTTTGATTTCTCTAGTTGTTGGTGCCCATCTTCCAAACACCATACACATGTTTTATCTCAATCCTCACTTATTTGTAAATGTGTTGTATCCTTCCAGTAGTGCTTAAGCTAAATGAATACAGACTCTCTCTCGGGTATGTGTAACCACAGCACCTAGCAGAGATACGACTGCCTTATAGTGAGTGCTCAATAGATGTTTCTTTACTGATTGATTCATTCATTTCAGAGAGTAGTAAAATTCAAGTATGCACATAAATTCCAAAGGAATGTACCTGTTAGACTTGATTTTAAAGAATATGTAGGGAAGCTAAGGAAATGGGTGGGTTATGGAGGGAATATAAGCAACTAGGTGGCCCAGTGGATAGAATGTCAGGAGTCAGGAAGACTAATCTTCATGAGTTCAAATCTGGCCACTTACCAGCTGTGTGACTCTGGCCAAGACACTTAACCCTATTTGCCTCAGTTTCCTTATCTATAAAATGAGCTGAAGAAGGAAATGGATAACTAGGGGCACAGTGGGTAGACTGCCAGGACTGGAACCAGGAACACTTGAATTAAAATTTGGTCTCAGACACTTATAAGCTGTGTGACTCTGGGGAAGTCACTTAACCCTGCTGGTCTGTTTCCTTAACTGTAAAATGATCTGGAGAAGGAAATGGCAAAATACCCTAGGTATCTATGCCAAGAAAATCCCAAATGGCATCATGAAGAGTCAGGCGTGACTGAAATAACTGTACAACAACAAATTAAAAATGGAGAAAATAAAATAGGGTTCCTAGAGTGCCCACAGAAAAAATAAATCTAATATTAAATTCTGAAAAAGAAATGTGAGTGAAGCACTGAAAACAGATGAGAAGGTATTAAGATGAACATGTTTAAGTTTCTTTACTGCTATATAGAGTGTCAGACTGTGCTTTCTACTAGAATCTTCTCTTTAGTAAATAACTGCCTATAAATGACTAATCTTTAAGTCAGAAATTTTCATTCCAAAGAGATATTTAGCTTAATTATGTTTATGCATTCTGAGGCAAGGAAATAGGTAATGTGACAAGTATCATCTGCAAAACAGTTATACTTTGTGTTTTTAAAAAATTGCCAATGCCATGACAAATGTATGAAAGCTTTGGTTAATTGCAGATTTTGAGAGGAATTACCACAGATAGACAGCAGGTATATACTAAGAGGAAGAACAAAATATTCAATGGAAGAATGAGAAGAAAACCCCACAGTTGTAGATATCAGAGGATATAAAGGCTTGATAAAGTACAGCAGTCAGGGAAGATCAAACTGTAGGTGGCCTAGTACTAATATATAGATCACAGGTAGGATAACTATAGCTAAGGAAGTCAGTGAAATATGAAAAAGTATGAGTGAGTAAAATTTTAGAAAAGTAAAAACAGGGGTAGCTAGGTGGTTCAGTGAACAGAACACTGGTCCTGGAGTCAGCAAGACCTGAGCTCAAATCTGGCCTCAGACACTTAACACTTAACTAGCCATGTTATCTTGGGTGAGTCATTTAACCCCAATTGCCCTGCCTTCCCCCCTGCAAAAAACAAAAAAAAAACCCCAAACAAACAAAAAAGAAAAGTAAAAACAGAAGAAAAGTTAAAGGCAAACATCTTACTGTTTCTAGTCATTCAGATGGTATATATATATATATATATATATATATATATATATATGTATATATATATATGTATATATATAATGTGTGTGTGTATAAATTGTCTCTCTGCATCCCTGATTCAGTAGGTAAAGTGAATCAACATACATTTATTAGCTTCCTACCATAGGTAGGAAGTGTTAAATACTGGGGATACAAAGAAAGTAAAAAATCTAGGAGCTCCAGAAGCTTACAATTTAATGGGGTGGGGAGACAGTTAAAATGCAGAAAAACATGTACAAACAAGATATTGTAGCAGCAAGCACCCCAAGCGTCCTCAGGATTTGCAGCTACCACAGGTTCTTGGATCTGCTTTGTTAAAGGAAAGCAACTCAAAATGGGTTAACAAGCTTACTTTAATCAGTCAGACATATATCTTTTACCTTGTTCAGGAGAAAAGGTCAGCACCCTGAACCTCAAAGCATACTTATCAAGACAGAAACATCAAGTAGACAGATTTCTAAACTGTCCAACCATTACATCCATACCCAGTCAACATCTGGGTTTCCACATTCTGGGTTTTTCAAAGCCGGGGGACTCTCAACAACGGCTTCCCAGAATTCAGATCAAATCACAGAACACTTCTCGAAGTGAGTACCAAAACAACGCTACACATCAGGGCTTATATAGCCTTCTCCTGGCTCAGAGAATGTAACAACCTTTTGGACCCACTGGCCAATCAAAAAGTATCTACTGAAAAACAAGCCTCCCACCCCAGGCTCCAGGTGCACGTTAGCCTAGGGGCAGGGAAGATCTTTAAAATTTACACTCTCATTACATTCGGCCCCAAGATCTTTCATGCCCATAGCATAGACAATTTACTTTTGAATTAGCACTAAGCATCTCTTAGGTCACATTTTCAAGATACAGAACTAAAGTTACCAAAGTGTCCACTGGGCCTTAAACAAACACAAAGTACATTGCATTATTATCTCAATTCAAAACAAGAGTTCAAATAAAGTTCTCTGGGGGAGGGGGAAGGGGTATCCTTCCCTGCACACAGCTCCAGCCCCTGCCTCCAAGCACAGAGAGGGGGCTGGGCAACAAAACCAACAAGGTGGGGTCCCTGGGGATCCAAGGCACTTCATCCCACCCACCATAGTCACAAGTCCATCCTCCCCCAGGGTCCCAAACTGTGGGATGCAGCCAGGAAACACACTCAGTGCCCCTGCTTTGCTGCTCAGTTCTTATCTTTTCCTGTGGCTGAATTCCGACCTCCAGGGTTCCTTCTCCTCCCGCAGGCAGCAGCCGCTCCTGGCTTCTGCCCAGGTCCCAATGCAGGCAGCTCACCATTCCTGCTCTCAGCTCAGCGAAGTCTGCATGCAGGCCACTCTTCTCTCCTGGTCCATGGCTCCACAGAATCACAGCTACCACAACTGGGAAACAAACGATTATCCCAGCCCCCATACTTTCCTTTTACTCTGCAGGTCCCTGTTCGGGCGCCATTTTGTAGCAGCAAGCACCCCAAGCGGCCTCAGGATTTGCAGCTACCACAGGTTCTTGGATCTGCTTTGTTAAAGGAAAGCAACTCAAAATGGGTTAACAAGCTTACTTTAATCAGTCAGACATATATCGTTTACCTTGTTCAGGGGAAAAGGTCAACACCCCGAAGTTCAGAATACACAGACAGAATTATCAAGACAGAAACATCAAGTAGACAGATTTCCAAACTGTCCAACCATTACATCCATACCCAGGCACCCCGAACTTCAAAGCATACAGGCATAATTATCAAGACAGAAACATCAAGTAGACAGATTTCCAAACTGTCCAACCATTACATCCATACCCAGTCAACATCTGGGTTTCCACATTCTGGGTTTTTCAAAGCCGGGGGACTCTCAACAACGGCTTCCCAGAATTCAGATCAAATCACAGAACACTTCTCGAAGTGAGTACCAAAACAAAGCTACACATCAGGGCTTATATAGCCTTCTCCTGGCTCAGAGAATGTAACAACCTTTTGGACCCACTGGCCAATCAAAAAGTATCTACTGAAAAACAAGCCTCCCACCCCAGGCTCCAGGTGCACGTTAGCCTAGGGTCAGGGAAGATCTTTAAAATTTACACTCTCATTACAGATATATACAGGAAAAGTAGGAAATAATCAATAGAGAAAAGGCACTAAAATTAAGAAAGATTGAGAAAGGTTTCTCAGAGATTAGATTTTTGCTGGTATATGAAGGAAACTGGGGGAGCTAGGAGGCAGAGATGAAGAGTGAGGACATTCCAGGCATGGGAGAATGCCAGAGAAAATGCCTAGAGCTGAGATGTGGGAGTATGTCTTGTTCAGCAATGAGCAAGGAGGCCAATGTCATCGGATCTCATTTCTCATCTCAGAGAGTCCCAACTAAAGGGCGACAGAAAGTCCCCTGGGTGAAGGTATGACTCATCTGGGAGAAAGAAAAATGTCTTATTGTGTATGGGCTCCTCTGTTTCGGCATTCTTTTTGTGTCATGAAATAAAGTTTGTAATATACATATATATTCACATACATATATGTTCACCACACATATAAATATGTATTTTCATACATATTTATGTATATACCTATATAAATATGTATTTATATGTATATGTGTTGAGAAAGAAAAAGAAAGTAATTAAAATACTTGTATGGGAACTGAAGGCCCTTCCCTTTATTGACTATCTTGAGTATAGTTTGTACATAGTTGTAGGCCTATAACCCAACCCAGTGCAAGCCAAGTCAACAAGTACTTATTAATTGCCTACTCTGTGTCAGCTACTGTGCTGTGGATAAAGAATATAAAGGTAAAAACAATCCCTGCCCTCAAGGAGCTCACAATCTAATTGGGGGAGATAACATGAAAATAATGAGGTACAAACATGATATAGATAGAATAAACTAGAGATAATCACAGAGGAAAGAAGGACCAGTCAAGACTTTTTCTAGAAGATAGGATTTTAACTGAGACTTTTAAGAATCCAGAGAAGGCAGGACATAGAAATGAGGAGGGAAAGAATTGCAGGCATAGTTGGGAGCTGGAGTGTCTTTTGTGAGAAAAAGTAATAAGGCTAGAGTTATAAGAAGACTGGGAAAACAGGAAGCAGTCAGGTTATGAAGGGTTTTAGAAGTCAAATGGAGGATTTTATATTTGATCTTGGAAGCAATAGGAAGATACTGGTATTTAATGGATAGGAAGTGTCATGGTTAGATATAGTAGGCATCTAATAAATACTTGTTGATCTATTGATGGTAGTCTGGATTTTAGAATTAGAATTAGAAGTCATCTGCATAGAGGCATTCTATAAAACCCTAGAAGTGCATAAGACTACCCTATAACATAGCTTCTATTACTATAATGCTTTAAGATAGACAAATATTTTCCACACAACAATTCTGTGAGGCATCAAGTACAAGTATTATTATCCCCATTTTATACATGAAGAAATTAAGTTTGATATAGGTAAATGACTTGCCCAGCAAGTATCATGACTAGCAAGTATCCAAACTTAGGTCTTTGGATTCCAGGGTCTGTGCTCTTTCTACACTTCTATACTATACCTTGACTCATATATACCATGATTCTCTTGGTGCTACGAACTTCAGCCTTCTGATATGAACTCCTGGTTCGGGGTGGAGAACTTGTGGCCTCAAGGCCACATGTGATCTTCTAGGTCCTTGGATTTAGCCTTTTAACTGAGTCCAGGTTTTACAGAACAAATCCTTTTATTAAGGGGATTTTTTTTCCTGTGAAGTTTGGATTCAGTCAAAGGACTGCACTTGAGGACCTAGAGGGCCACATCTAGTCTCAAGGTCACAGGTTCTCCCCCTCCTCCCCCCTGTGACCTGGTCTGATCTACTTTCCCCATAACTTGACCTCTACTGTAATAGGATCAATATCTACTCATTTTGGTATCACCACTCCCACTCTGCTTCATTGTCTTCTAATTTATCACTCTCTTTTCTTCCTTACTGCTGCCTCCCTAGTCCAGATCATTGTTGCCTCATGCCAAGGTTAGTATAATAGCCTCCAGCTGGGACTAATTTCATTCTTTTCCTTCAGATTCCTCCCAAATACAGATGCTGAACTAATTTTTCCTTAAGCATTTCTTTTGACATGATTCTCTTTTGCTAAAAACCATATAATAGGCCCCTACTGCCTACTGCGTCAAGTCTAAATTCCTTTGCTTAGATAGAAATGCTCTCCAAAATGTAGCCCTGCCCCTACCTATCCAACATTATTTGCTACTGCTCCACGACAAGAAATATTCATTTCAATAACTACACATAATTATTTTTCAAGATGTCATTGCTTAGTTTCCTTCTTTCATAAGAATGATCCCGTTGGGTAGTCTAAAAAGAATTTATGGAATATTTTCCTCCTAAGTAAACATGTCTTTCAAGACTCTTTATGCTAATATATTGATTAGGGAGCTGGTAATAATTAGTTAGTTTTAGTTAGGAACAACTTCAGGAATTTAGAAATAGCGTCAGTTTCTTCATTCAATGGCCAATCAGCCTTCTGTGTTAGATGGCATTAGCTTGGACTCATCCTTTCTGTTTTGTTTTGTTTTTTGTTTGTTTTTGCTTTCTGGAGGGGGGAAGGCAGGGCAATTGGGGTTAAGTGACTTCCCCAAGGTCACACAGCTAGTGAGTGTTATGTGTCTGTGGTGGGATTTGAACTCAGGTCCTCCTGACTCCAGGACCAGTGCTCTATTATTCATTGTGCCACCTAGCTGCCTTCTTTCCTTCTTTCTTTCTTTCTTTCTTTCTTTCTTTCTTTCTTTCTTTCTTTC
>NW_027187378.1:5742628-5757860 GCF_028583685.1 Petaurus breviceps papuanus
CTTTCTTTCTTTCTTTCTTTCTTTCTTTCTTTCTTTCTTTCTTTCTTCCCTCCTTCCCTCCCTCTCTCCTTTCTTTCTTTTTTCCTTTCTTTCTTGACTACCTTTAAACATTATCACAGACTCATGAGCCTAGGGACAAAAATAAATGAGGCATTGGGATTTAAAGACCCTAGTAAATGTGAAATTATTAATATCCTATCTACTTTCACTTGACAAATTTTTATGATAAAATTTTTGGTATTCTAAAGATTCTTTTCATATGCTATCAATGGTTTAACTATAAAAATTTAATACAATGATATAATATTTTCTCTGTGTGTTTAGGAAAAGAGTCTATGAGTTGCTGTTTATTTCTGAGAGTAAGTAGGCTTATTTTTAAGGATAAGAAAGTTTCCAAAAAAGTCAGAGACTGACTATTCCATTTTAAAATTTCATTTTGTCTTAATGTAAAGGGAAGCTAAATTGTCATTGTATTTTATGGATACCAGTCTTCTTGGAAAATCTGAGTTCTTCCTTGTAGTGTGCAGAGGTCACAGAGCTATATAAAGAAATTCTGTATTTATTGGCCCAGAAATAGTTATGGGTTACATAAAGATGCATATACATGGCATATGTGCTTATCTGAAATATAATTTGGCAGCTAAGTACCGTGGTGGATAGAACATTGAATCTGGAGTCAAGAAGACTTAAATTAAAATGTTTCCTGAGACACATTAATTGTATGACCCTGAGCAAGTCAATTAACCTCTCTCAGTCTCAGAGTCTTTATTTGTAAAGCTGGGATAATCATCCTATCTACCTCATAGGATTGTTGTGGGGATCAAATGAGATATGTATGTAGAGTTCTTTGCAAACCTTAAAGTGTTATAGAAATGCTAGCTATTATTAAAGAGTCAACTAGTTTATATAGTGGACAGAATGTTGGATTTGGATTCACAAAGACCTTACACTTAATAAGTTAATGATCCTGGCCACTCACATCTCAGCCTCAGTTTACTTATCTCTAAAATGGAGATAATAATAGCACATATGTCACAGGAATGTTGAGAGCATAACATGAGATAATATATGGAAATTACTTTGTAAGTTTTAAGATATTATCAGTCTATACACTTTTATTAAGCTCCTACTTTGTGATAGGCACCATGCTAAGCAGTGGGCATACAAAGAAAGGCAAAAGACAGTCATTCTCAAAGAACTCAGAAGAATGGGGGAGACAACACAAGATATATACAAGAAAAATTGGAAATAATCAACAGAGGGAAGGCACTAGAATTAAGGGAGATTGGGAAAAGCTTCCTATAATAGGTGCAATTTTTTCTGGGAAAGTCAGGAATGAGAGATAAAGAAGAAAGGCACATCAGGCGTGAGAGACAGCTAGTAAAAATGCCCAGAGTTGAGAAACGGATCATTATATCTAAATGTCAGCTAATGTTTGCACAAAAATAGTATACAATCCCACAGCAATACCACCTATGCTATAAGTTTCACACCATTATTATTATATTATTATTCAATAGGATGTCTGTCTCATGGTCATATCTACTTATTTTCTTTGTATGTAGACATTGTCATGACTTTTTTTTTTTGGCATAGGTCAGGATGACAATTTTCTCATGATTCCTGTGCTTCCTTGAACTCAACAACAATGAGGTCATTGACCCAACTCCATAGCTCCTAAACACAAGAAAACCTGTCTTTAGAAGGTTGTGCTGGGTTTTTGCCAAAAATATTCATTGAGCTTGTCCTTCTTAAGTGCAATAGTAGATGTACTAAATTTGGAGTCTGGAAGACCGGGGTGGAATTCTCCCTTAGATATTTACTAGATATATGGTCCTGGACAAATCATAGAGTAGTTGAATCAAGAATTTAGAGCTAGAAGGGAACTGTCAGGTTACTTAGTCAAGACCCTTCATTTTACATGAGGAACCTGAGGACCAAGAGGAGAATTATTTTGCCAAAGGTCACATAGTTAGTAAGAAGCATAGTCAAGACCTAACCTATCCACCATCTCCCATGTTTCCAGTATTCTTATATCTTGCTGCACTCCATGTCCTCTTCAATCCAGTGACACTGGCCTCCTGGCTGTTCCAGGAATAAGATACTCTATTTCTCAGCTTCAGGCATGTTCCCTGGTTCTCCTCTATGCCTGGAATGTTCTCCTTCCTCTTCAGCTTTGCCTACTCACTTCCCTGACTTCCTTTAAATCCCAACTAAAATCTCATTTTTTTATGGGAAGCCTCTCTCAATCCCTCTTAATTCCGTGACTTCAGTTCATTATTTCCTATTTATCTTATATATAACTTACTTTGTATATATTTGTTTGCATGTTGTTGACCCCCCCATTAGATTGTAACATCCTTAATGGCAAGAAATGTCTTTTTCCTCTTTTTATATATCCTAGTGCTCAGCATAATGCCTGGCACAAAGTAGATGCTTAATAAATAATTATTTATTGATTACTTATAAATAAATACTTTGCTAAACAAAATAGTAGCATAGATTCCTCTTTAATTTGGCATTTAAAGTCCTTCACAGACTGGCTCTAGTCTACCTTTCTTATTTCACATTATTCTCCTTTCATGTACAGTCTTATTGTCTATTTTCTGTATGTGGCATTCTGTCTCTTGCCTTTGGCCAGGCTGACCCCTCCTAATAACCATAATGTACTCCTTTCCTTACCCCTGTCTCTTATGATCTTTTAATTTCTTTAAAGCTCCACTAAAGTCCCATCTTCTAGGAAGCCCTTCTTGATCCTTCATAAGGATGTAAGATGAGAGACAGAATGTCATGTGAGGAAAAGCATCAAATACGTCATTTTGATTGCGCTATTTAGTGAATTAAGGGGAATAATGGGTAAGTTTGGAAAAGTAAACTGAAACCAGATAATGAAGGACTTTAAATACCATAAAAAAGAGCATTTTTTTATTCTGGAGGTAATGGGGTACCAACAATGTCATTTGAGCCTCAAAGTGACTTGGTCAGACCTGTCTTTTAGAAATATCACTTTGGCAACTTCTTGGAGAATGGATGGGAAAGGGAAGAAATTCAAGGCCAGGAGACCAAATATAAGGCTACTGGGAATTGCCAAAGAAAAAGGCTATGAGGACCCTGAATGAGATTTTGTTACGGGAGAGGAAAGGATAGATGTTAGAGATCCTACTTCATTCAGTAAGCAGTAGAGGAAAAAGGGAAGAGAAGTGGTAGTAGCAGTAGTTGGGGCTTCCATGTTGAGGGGTATTGAGGAAGCTATTCATCCATCTGATAACAGGAGGGAGCTCTATTTTTTCTTGGGACATATATCCAAGACTTATTAAGGTGGATGGCAATTTACCACTTTGGGTATTTGGGATTCTGGATCACAGTTTATAATATAGGGTTGAAAGTTTCTTTGCCAGAGACAGAGTACATCTAACAAAGGCGTTGTAAAATAAGAACGTGTCTCAATCTTGCTAACCTAACAAAAAGGCTTTAAAACTAAAAGAATAGGGGAAGTCGCCTATGTTTACTTTCTAAGTTAGATTTAATAGAGAGTAGTCAGAAAGTAACAGGAAGAAGAATAGCTGCAATACTCATGATTTCACAGGAGGCAAAATCCTAGAAAGGAATCTAGAAAGTATATAAAAATATACCAAAAGTATATATAGAAAGTCTATAAAACACCCAAAATTTAGGCAACAAGTAAAAGGAAAGAGACCTCCCAATGTAAGGGGGAAATTTGATCTCACAGATATCAACAGGACTTGGTAGGATGAAATCCATGATTAAACCATGGCTCTGGATGTGTATACTTTTTTTAAAAAGGAAAGGAAAGTTATAAGTACCTTTGAAATGCATGCCTGTATAAGAAAGCATGCCTTGTGTATGAAAAGCATGCCTGTATAAGAAAATCAGGAACCAGAAGTGGAATGCATGATAGAAAGTATTTGAATGAAGTTCAAAGGAGGGAGAAGCAGAAATAATTTTGCCATTGAAGTATGATAAAGACTTCCTGGACAGAAAAAGGAAATAGATGGGGAGAAGTTTGGGAAACAAATTATAAAAGTCTGGCATAGAGGAATGATATAACAGTGATAGGAAACTTCAGTTATTCAGACATCAGCTAGAACTTTCTCTGTCAAAAGTAGAGAGTGACATACACTAGTGAGAACTTCATCCTTCAAAATGTGGGAGAACCAACGAGGAGAAATTCTGTTATGGGCTGGATTCTCTTTACTAGGAAAGAACTGATTGCTCAGGGTTGAAAATGGTGGGAAACTTGGGATAAGTGACATCTCTATCCTAGGGTTTATGATAAAGGTGAGGAAATATAGGCCTAGTCCAATATACATCCTAGATTTTGGTAAACAAGTTCAGAGGAAAGAGAAGATTCTCTTGAAGTAAAATGCTTCAAAAAAAATCAGCTTAAGAGGGAAGAAAATGTTTAATAATGAAATTCTGAAGATGTGAAAGGAAACAGTTCCACTTAAGGAGGAAAAGTGGGTTTGGTATGAAGCAATCAATGTAGATGCACAGAGAAGTGACCAACCAACTTAGGTTTAACAAAGAAACATGCAGAAGATAGAAGCAAGTCCAGGTTCCTGAAGATGAATATAAGAATTTCACAGCCTCATGAAAATGAAGTCATATGAAGAATTGTAAAGTTCAGAATGAGTTGAGGCTGGCTAGAGAAGCTAAAGAAAACAAAAAGGAGGACTTAAAAAAATCTATATTGGGAGAAAAGTGGGGATAAAAAGGGTAATGGGATATTTGCTTGGGGTTGATGGGAAAATGGTAACTGAGAAGTGAGATGAGATAGAGATGCATAATTCTTTTGTTTCTATTTTCTCTGCAAAGAATGATTGACTTTTCCACTTGAGATGATAGCACAAAAAAGACCAACATGGAATTGATACCCAAGATCATCAAGGAGATAGTAAGAGTATACCTGTTTGTTCTTGATGAATTTATGACACTTGGCCCAGATGAACTTTTCCCTTGGTTTCCAAAAGACTAGCAAAATGTGACTGCTGAGCCACTGAGTCAGTGATATTTGAAAGATCACAGAAAATGAGAAAGGTAAATGCTATCATTATTTTCAAAAAATGAAAGAGAACAGAGTTAGCAAACTATATGCCAGCAGGCCTGACTTCTGTTCTTGGAAAAATTCCAGAATGAATGTGAGGTGTAGTTGGAAGGAGCCTAGAGTCGGAGGCAATTAATGAATTACAGAGATGGTTGAATATCTAGAAAGGATCAAGAACAGATATTCCAAACTAACCTCATTTCATTTTTTGACAAGATCATTAAATTTGTAGATGATGGAAATGCTGTAGTTATACCTAGATTTTGGCAATACTTTTGATAAAATATTTCATACTGTTCTTGAGGAGTAAATGAAGAGATAAGATTAGACAATAATACAATTGAATGCATTATGAACTAGTTGGATGGCTAAATGGAAGTAAGAAAATAAGAAATTGGGGTGGCTGTTTGGGGGAGGGGAAGAAAATGATTTAAATCAATGAGTTAGTTTTTATTGTCAATGATATTATGCAGGTAGGAAGGTGGAAGTTGACTGGTTAAGTGAGTTGTTCCTTGAATATTTTTTCCACCACCTCAAACTCAACAGATCCCAAACCAAATTTATTATCTCCTACTCCCACACAAGCCATCTCCTTCACACAATTTTCTTATAACTGTCAATGGAACTATGAGTTCCCAAGTTACCGAGGCTCAAAACCTTTGAATCATCTTTAACTCATATTTCTTTCTACCCCCACTTATCCAACCAATCAAAAATGATCTCAATTTTTCCTTCAAAATGTTTCATATCACTTCTTACCTCTTCATTTCCATTGCTACTACTCTATTCCATAGCTTTATCTCCTCTAACAGCCTTTTAACTTGTCTCAGACTCCATGCTCCTTCCAACCCCACCTCACATTCATTCTACATCCAATTGTACTTAGGTAGATTCAAAAATTATTGAATGATCCCATATAGTGAGTAAACATTAATGGGTGGATGTTAGTTTGGAAGGTCTCTGCTTGAAGGTCCTAGGCTTCTTTAGGCTAGTCAACATTTGAATCAGTTCTTTGGATAAAAGCATAGATTGCATATTGTCAAATTCTAATATGCTTAGAATATTGGATCAGATCTAATCAGATGAAATTTAGTAGAGATAGTTATATAAAATTTTGCACTTGAGTTAAAAGTCAATTTTACAACTATAAAATAGGGATAGAATGACCAGAAAGTGATTTGAAAAACATTTAGGGACTTCAGTGGACTCAAATTTCTTTAGATTGCAAGCTCCTTGAGGGCAGAGACTATCTTTTTCCTCTTTTTGTACCCCAGGGCTTAGCATAGTGCCTGGCACATAGTAGGTACTTAATGTTTATTGATTGATTAAAATATATTAGCAGTAGGATATGGCAAGCAGAAAACCTAATATAGGGGGTGGTTAGGTGGTACAGTGAATAGAGTGTTGGCCCTGGATTTGGGGGGACCTGAGTTCAGATCCGGCCTCAGACACTTAATACATGCTGGCTGTGTGACCTTGGGTGAGTCACTTAACCACAATTTCCTTGCTTTTCCCCTTCCAAAAAGAAAAAAAGAAAACCTAATATAATCTTAGGTTGTACTGAGAGAAATCATGCTCAGAATGAGAGAGGTGACAGACAGCCCTGTTGAATTGCCCTGGTCAGGTCATTCTTGGAAAAGTTCTGGGTACTACATTTTAAAAGAGACATTGACAACTGGAAAGTACCAAATGAGATAGCCTCTGAGGGCCCTTCCAACAATGAGATTTTTGTGATTCTATAAAATACTAATTTTATCATTTACTTGCTTACTTAAGTCCTTGACCTTAGTCTGTAATATGACCCTATTCCACTTATCTAAACTTACTTCCTTAAGAAAGCAATATGGTATAGTGGATAGAGCACAAGGCTTGGAACCAAGAAGACCTGACTCTAAATTCTGCTTCTGAAATTTATAAACTACGTGATGCTCAGCAAATCACTCGGCCTTTGTGTGTCTCAAACAATTTCCTAGGATTTAATAACAAAGCGTCTGTGAATTGTGATCTGCATTCTGGTAGAAGGAGTTTCCATACCAGGAGTTTCCCAAGCTGACAAAATCACAAGTCTTTTTTATATTCACATATTTTCTATTGTAGTATCAACTAAATCCAGGGTGGTTTCCTCACTAACCCCTGAAATTACCATGCCTTCTCTCATATTTCCTCCACCTGGAATACATAGAAATATATATGTATATGTATACATGTATTTAGATATAGATTTATGGATATATCCCTATACACATACACATATACATATATAAATATATACACACGTATATGTATACATATGTATATGTGTGTATACTCACAAATCTCTCCCTTTTCTGAAAGATAAAGTGTGAAATGAAAGGTAAAGGAAAAATCCTGGGGCCAGGGATCTAGGAGAATATGGCAAATGTGATCCTAGGATTGTTAAATAGGGCAGGCACACAGGATAAATAATGTTGGAGAAAATAAATTAAAAATACCTGAATGATTTAAGATTAAGTGGAGAGAGGGGAATAACTAGGAGCAGTCAGGATAAGAGATGGGAGACAAGCAACCCTTTTCTCATCCTTTCCCTCCAACCTACGATAGACTTGGAGGCTGTTATAGGATGGATGTAAGGGCCTAGTAAAAATTAAACAAAACAAAAAGAGGTTGATTAAGTACCTTAGGAGGCATGAAATGAAAAGGACAGTTGCAAAATGGAGGAAATCAATATCCATTCCTTTAGAGCAGAGCCTTTTTTTCATTTTGTCATTGTATCCCCAGCACATTGCTTGATGCCTTGCACATAGTAGTTGCTTAATAAATCTTTATCAGATTGGATTGGATTTAACTGGATTTAAAATTTACTTCCCCAAATATCCCACAGTTATCGTGCTGCTTCTTAATAGTATTGTT
This sequence comes from Petaurus breviceps papuanus, assembly GCF_028583685.1. Taxonomy (NCBI): domain Eukaryota; kingdom Metazoa; phylum Chordata; class Mammalia; order Diprotodontia; family Petauridae; genus Petaurus; species Petaurus breviceps. The sequence continues at coordinate 5,750,583 of NW_027187378.1, forward strand.
TCTACCATAATTCTTCTTTTTCTAATCCTTTTCAAGGAAATGTGCTTCAGAAGAGACCTTGAGATTATTTCCATTTTTTTTATCTCTCTACTTCCTACAATTGTAAAAATAAAAGAAGTTCAAGGAAGCAGAGAAAGGTGAGAGCCACCCACATTTTACTCTGACTCCAAGGATCATTCAAGATCCCATTAGTATTGTAGCAGGAGCTTCTCTTAAATGGTAGGACAATGCCTGCTGATATTGCTATGGCTCTTCCTCCTGTGTTACATGCTCTGGCCTTTCTGCTTCCCTTCTCTAGGCCCGGTAGGGGCCCATACATTGTTACTAGGCAACAGCTTCCTGACTTTGAACTAATGGGAGATTGATGAGGAGCTTGCTTCTTTCAACTTGAGAGGAAGACTGGCATTGGGGTGAGTGGGCAGGGGAAGACAAAAGCAGTAGACTTTCAGTTCTCTAGTTAGAGTTTGTGACAATTCAAAATGGGAACCACAGTATAAATAAAAGGAAAAAGCAAAACCTAAAAGTAGAGAGCCCAGATATTGGCATAATTTAGTGTCCAGATTTAGTTTTGATCTCCATTAGAGATCAAACTATAATTTAGAATTATAAATTTATAAAAAACTATAATCAAACTATAATTCAAAATTACAGTTCCTATAGTACCATTTTATGGTACCAGAGTACCTGGGTTCAGGATACTTTGAATCAGTATTCACTCAAAACCATGGCCCCCCAAACCTTCAAACATGTTTTTTTTTTCCCCTTTTCTCCAGTCATTCAGTACTGCATTGGTTCAAAGCAAGTCATTTGATGAAATAACATAGTAAGGAAAGAAATAATAAAATAATTTCTCCGTAAGTCTAGGAAACACTTTTCCACAAATGCACACACTATTATTTGGGAGAACAAGCATGAGTAGAGATAATGAATGCCACATGGATGGAGAATGTGCATGAGGAGGGAGGCTACAGATATATAGCACCAACCCACATCTCTGACATTCTATGGAAACCAGTACTTTCTGGTGATGTCACTGTACTGCCCTCATGGTCTTTTTGGTGCTTATCAAATCTTCAATAGGCTTTGCTCTGATGGTCTGATGTCCCTTCCACTGGGATTATCACTATGATGGCCTTGTGGTGACTACCGGGCACACAATCTCAGCTGAGTATTGCTTTGATTGCTATAGGGCACGAAGACTTTGCTGGACTTTGCTCCCTGCTATATGCTTCTAGTCTCATAACTTCAGGGCCATACAAGCCATCTGAAGTCAACAAGCATTTATCAAGTGATTACTATGTTTCAGTCACCACACTAAATGACAGGAATACAAATACAAAGAACAAAAAATTATAGCCCCTTCTGTAAAGGCATTTACATTCAAACATGGGAGGACAGTGCAAAAAACGTAGTGGAAATATGACTTGTGGGGTGGAATTGAAAAGGACAGGATAGAATTCAGAGAATGAAAGTTGGGCAGGCTGGGCCCTTTTTCAAAATGATAAGCTACCTGAGTAGGGAATCACCAACTACTATTTTTTTCTTTCTTCTTCCTAGATGATTTTTCACTTGATAACTTTTGTGGCTCATTCTTTGGAGGACAACAACTTCTTTTTCCTCAGATCATCTAACTCTCTTCTCTTTAGAAAGAGTCACAAATCTCTTCCTAAACTCTAAGTGAATACCTGTCCTTTTCTTTCTTTTCTGTGCAACATTTTCCATCATTCTAAGAAGGATCAGGTCTTTCCTATTCCACACCTATCTTGATCTCCAGTTTGATTTGGTATGGTGGCATTAGACCTCAGTCTGGTCATGGCAGGCTCAGAGAAATTTAGTCATACCCACCCCAGGTAGAGAATGAAAGCTAGACATAATGTTCACAGGCTAACTTTAAAATTTTGTTTCAATTTCTATGGAGATAAAAATCCTCTATTACAGATAACCATCAACTCTAATGGAGATCAAAGCCCTTGATTACAGATAACAAAGTAATTTAGGGTTATATATTCCCAAGCTCCTCTGTAGTTTAACATACAAGAATAGGAAGAAATCAAAGATCATGTTCTCTGCCCATCTTGCCCTATTTCTTTCCTTTATTATCACAAAAGATTGGAACTGAAAGACACCTTGGAGATCATCTAGTCCAACCCTTTCGTTTAACAGATGAGACCCAGAAAAGTTATTAAATGATTAGCCCGAAGTCATACAGGTATCAGATGACAAAGGTGGAATTTGAATCAGGCCCTCTGACTCCCAATCCAATGCTTTTTCCCCTTTGTATTACACTGCCTCCAAGCAGATCAGTCAGAAACAAAGCCTGTTTACTTTCATGAAAACAAAGCAGAACCTGGCACATTGTAAATGCTTAATAAATACTTGCCAACTGACTGCTATATATTTTAAAAAATTAAAAATCCCAGTTTCCCTATAGAAATTAATAAAATAGTGACAGACCCTATTTTTTTGAGTTGGGCAAAGTGAGGTGTGCCAAGTATTTTTTTTTTAATTTTAGAACCCAGAGACTTAGAAAATAAATCCCTAAGCGAGGCAGATGAGCTGTAAACCCAAGATTTTTGTGGGTTAAGAAAAAAGAAGTTGAGTCTATGGACTAATGTAGAGAGAGCCAGAAAGTTGGTACTTGGTTCTATGGTGTGTCTACTGCAATCCAACTAGTAAATTAGCAATTTGGTGAGAGAGCTACCATCAGGTCGAACAAGGTTTCGAACAGGAAGCCAAAGAAGATCCTATGCCAGTTGCTAGCAACATGGAAAGAACCAGTCTCACTAGAGGATAATTTAGTCTATATTAAGACAGAGTTTCATGGTCTCTAGACAAGAGGGGATCTGAGTGCCAAACTAGGGCCATGGGTAAAAGAAGCCAGTTATAAATAAGTTCCCATTATATAAGTGGCTAGAGAAATTGCTTCAAATCCATGAGGACAAAGAGGATGGATTAAAAGGCATTTGAATGACTCCATGTTAGAACCTCAAGATCACCAAGGAAAAGGGGAAAGATGTGGAAAGTTGGGGTAGAAGATCTAAAATCTATGGGAAGGGGGATATAGGTGGGCTGAGAATTTCTTGGAGAAGGCCAAGGATCTTTTTTATTTGAGTAAATAGGAGGAAAGACTACTTGAATCTGAGGACAGAAAATGGAAAAGATACCCCCCTGGAGAGATTGAGGAGTATATCTATTTTGACCAGAGGTTTCTGTACCCAGAGATAAAGGTTGCAGAAGTATTATCCAGAAAAACCTGAAACACTATTTAGAGCTAGCCTAATTTGTCTTCTCAAGACCAACAATGTGATGTATTTAGTCTAGACAATGGACTGTCTAATTCTGAGGATAAAAAGTAGGGAACCAGAAGAGAAAGAAAATAAAGACCAAGATTGCTTGAAAAGATTATTGTCAACTTTACCTTTTGATTATGGTTATAAATTGATACTTGTGAACATATTATAGCCTTCCTTCAGTGGAGTGAAAGCTACTTGTGGGCAGAAACCCTTTTATTTTTGTCTATGTATCACATACATAGACAATGTATCCCTCTGGCACTTAATATTAAATGCCTCTTGAATTGAATTGAACCTAGCTGGACCTCAGTTTCCTCATACAGAAAGAGAATAGTATTATTTAGATTGCCTGCCTTCTGGGGTTGCTGTGAGGATGCCGTTGTAAACCTTAAATTGCTTAAAAATATGAGCTGTTATCATTCATGATCAAAAAAGAAGAGCTCTGAAACTGTTAGAGAGGTAGAATTCAGGATGGCAAAAGCCAGTGTCAGCTAGTAACTTAGATCCCTTCTCCTGTGATAATTTTATTTGTAGGTGATCAACCAGAATCAAGAGTAGACCCTGTGTACAAGATGATGATGATTACAAACAGGCCTGGTTTTTTTCCCCCACATTCTTTGATTTGGTATTTTAAAAATAATTGGTAGAAAATGCATAGAATAACTCCTTAAGTCCATGTGCATACCTTTCTTCTGTTTTGTTTGTTTTATGCTTCCTCATTTTAGCAGAGTTTATAGGATGGAAGGAAAAAAAAAACAAAATGTATTTTTTTTGAGGGGGGAACGCAAGGCAATTGGTGTTAAGTGACTTGCCCAGGATCACACAGCTAGTTAGTTAAGTGTCAAGTGTCTGAGGCTGGATTTGAATTCAGGTCCTCCTGACTCCAGGGCCAGTGCTATATTCACTGTACCACCTAGCTGCCCCCTAAAATGTTTTAATATGATTGACCCAATATTTCTAACCAATTTTATTGGTTAGAAATTGGTTGCATAGGAAAAAGTCAGTATTTCCCATTGTCATGGGATCTTAAATATTACTTCTAAACAAAGCTAATGATTTACCAAAAGGAAAAAGAGACCCATTGACTTTCCCTAGGACCATTCTTTCTTCCATAACATACTCAGAGTTTCTCTAGAATGTTGGGTGTTGTTTGACCTTTATTTTTGAAGAGGACCAACGACATTAAGGAATGATGTCTTGACTTACCTGTGAATTGTATTTAAGTGAGGCAGAGTTGCACAAAGTTGTCTACCTTACTCTCGGCTAGAGTCACTGAAGTCCAGTGACAAGATAAAAGTCAGGACAACAGTTAGTGGCCCAGGATGTGGTGAATAGCCTTGGTATTTTTGATATCTGACCAAGCTCTAAGCACTCCACAGTACCTGCTTCAGCTGCCTTTATGGCTATTGGAACAAATTGTTCTCATCTTCCCATTCCACCTGAGGAAGTCTTCACATACTTAGGGTAGATACCCTCTAGCTCACGGACAAGTTTGAGGCTCATTGGTAACTCTCAATTTGGTTTAGTTCATCTGCTGAAAAGATTTCCTGTGGTGTGGCCACTGCACATGTTACAGCTTCTTGGAGCCATAGGTGAGTATTGAGTGCCAGGTACACATCAGAGATGGATGAACAATCCTAAAAATGGCTTGGCAAGCCCTCACAAAGGTGCTAGACCTCCATGTAGGATGTAGGGGAGAGGGGATAGCAAATCATACCTTGCTTCTTCTCCTCCATTATTTTCATGCAAGTATAATAGGGGAAGCTTCCTAAATAGGAATTCTCCATCACCCATAGTGATGATGCACAGGAGGTGCAAATTGGGAAAAAGATGAAAAAAGATGGGGGAGCTATGGAGTAAAGAAAAAGGAAGAAAGGAGATAGACATGAAAAAGTACTTGGGTTCAGTGGCCAAGGACTCCAAATGTATTCCTGAGATCCAGAAGACTGAAAGAGGTCTCATGAGCAAGCTGACTGGGTAGAATACAATTTCATATTATCCAATCTTCTCATATCATTAAGGCAGTCTTTTAATTCTCCCTAATTGATTCCTTATCTCCATCCACACAGAGGCCTTTCCAAACCTTCTCTTCCCTGCTCAAATCTCTGATACTTTCTCCTCCTTCATCTTTCTCAGCTGGTGATCTTACCTCATAACTTTACTGAAAAAAATAGAGACCATTCAATGTGAACTCCCTCTTCTACTGTTCTCTTCATGTTTTCTGCATTAGATTATGAACTTCTCAAGGGCAATGGCCATCTTTTACCTTCCTTTGTAACCCCAACATTTAGCATAGTGCTTGGCATATATTAGCACTTAATAAATGTTTAATGACTGACTGACTAAAAATTCCTTAAAATCATCTCCCACTCTCTCCTTTTCCTCCAGTCTCTGACAAAGGTGACCTTTCTCTATGGTGAGTCCAACCTCTCTACATGCGTATTTCATCTCCTCTCTCCTTCTCCAGAAGATTGTATCTTCAATCATCTCCCCTCAAATTGTCAACCTCTCCATCTACTGGTTCTTTTCTTGCTACCTTCAAATATGTTCAAAACTCCCTTATCCTAAAATAAATAAAAAACTGACAACAAAACTTTATTAGACCCTACTATCTCCTCAAGCTATCATTCTATATCTTTTCTTTCTTTCTCAGCTAACCTCGTAAATCTTTGAGCATTCATTAACTTCACTTCTTATCTCACTAACTTCTCAAACTCTGGAAATTTGGCATTTGATGTTATCACTTAATTGAAGCTGCTATCTTATCTTCAAAATTACCAAATGATCTCTTTTGCCAAAAACCGATGAATTTGCCTCAATCCTCATCCTTTTAATCTATCTGCTGTATTTGGCACTGTTGATTACCTACTCTTCCTGGATACTCTCCCCTCTCTGGACTGTTATGATGCTATGCTGTCCTGGTTCTCTTCCCTGTATGATAATTCCTTCTTCAACTCCTTTACTGGTTTATAATCTGTATCAGAACTCCTAATTAGCAGTTCTCCAAGGTTCTTTACTCTGCTTCCTCTATCCTCTTAGGAACCTTATCAACTTCCATAGGTTTAACTATCTCTGTACAGATGACTTACAGATCTATACATCCAGCTCCAGTTTCTCTTCTGAGCTTCATTTTCAGATCACCTATTTGCCTATTGGAAATTTCAAAATTGACATGTCAAAGAAATCTCAATCTTGACATATCCAAAAATGAACTTACTATCTTTCTCCCTAAGCATTGCCCTCTTCCAAACTTTCCTATTTCTGGCAAAGACACCACTGTCCTTTCACTTTCCCAGGTTGGCAACCTTGTAATTATCTTTGACTCCTCAATCTCCTTCCTTCCACTTATCTAATTGATTACCAAAATGTGCCATTTCTTCCTCCACAATGTCTTATTTGATCTTATCTCTTTACTCACATATCTGCCATGTTAGTTCAGTCCCTCATCACTTCTCACCTTTCTTCTTGCAATGGCCTCCTAATGTGACTCTCTACTTAAAGTCTCTCACCACTTTTGTCCACCCTATACATTATTTTCAAAGTAATTATCCTTAAGCATAGATCTGATGGTGTGATTCCCTTACTCAGCAAACCCCAGAGGCTTCCTATGGTATGTATGACCAAGTATAAACTACTTTGTTTGGCTTAAATTTCTTCCCAACTTGGCCCTGATTTATTACTGAAGACTCATTATCCCTCTCTCATATTCTGTAATCTCACCAAGCTGACCCTTCTCTGTGTTTCTTACACAGGATACTCTATTCTCTAGTCTCTTTGTTTTGTACTGGTCTTCACCATTCCTGGAATGCACTTCCTCCATAGAGTCTCTCTCTTCCTTTAAAACACAATTTCAACATCATCTTCTTTTTGTATTGTCTTTACTGATCTGCCCAAATGCTAATGCCCTCCCTTCCAAACTAACTTTTACTTAGCTTCTTTCTATCTATCTATCTATCTATCTATCTATCTATCTATCTATCTATCT
>NW_027187378.1:5757870-5799688 GCF_028583685.1 Petaurus breviceps papuanus
TCTATCTATCTATCTATCTATCTATCTATCTATCTATCTATCTATCTATCTATCTATCTATCTATCTATCTATGCATGTACATCTATATAACATATGTATTAACCTTATATTTATTTCATATTTATTTTCTATATATGCCCTTGTTATCTTCTTCATTAGAATGTAAGCTCCCCTAGGAAAAATAATAACAGAATTCATCTGGAAGAAGAAAAGGTCCAGAATATCAAGGGAATTCATGAAAAGAAATGCTAGGGAAAGTGGCCTAGCCATACTAGATTTTAAACTGTATTATAAAGCAGCAGTCATCAAAACTACTTGGTATTGGATAAGAAATAGAGTGGTGGGTCAGTGGAATAGGTTAGGTACACAAGACATAGTAGTCAATGACTATATATCTACTGTTTCATAAACCCAAAGACTCCAGATTCTGGGATAAGAACTCACTATTTGACAAAAACTGCTTAGAAAACTAGAAAATAGGAAGACAGAAACTGGGCATAGGCCAGTATCTTACACCATATGCCAAAATAAAATCAAAATGTGCTAATGATTTAGATATAAAGGCTGATACTATATAAGCAATCTAGGAGATCAAGGAATAGTTTACCTGTCAGATTTATGGAGAAGGGAAGAATTTATGATCAAATAGGAGATAGAGAGCATTATGAAATGAAAAATGGATAATTTTGATTACATTAAATTGAAAGGCTTTTGTACAAACAAAGCCAATGCAACTAAGATTAGGAGGGAAGCAGAAAATTGGGAAAGAATTTTTACACCTAGTGTCCTGATAAAGGCCTCATTTCTAAAATATCCAGAGAACTGAGTCAAATTTATAAGAATACAAGTCATTCCCCAATGGATAAATGGCTAAAGGATATGAACAGGCAGTTTTGAGGGGAAGAAATTAAAGATATTTATAATCATTGAAAAAAATACTCTAAATCACTATTGATTAGAGAATTGCAAATCAGAACAACTTAGGTACCATATCTCACCTGTCAGATTGGCTAACATGACAAAACAGAAAAATTATAAATGTTGGAGAAGATGTGGGAAAATTGCATTATTGGTGGGGTTATGAACTGATCCAACCATTCTGGAGAGCAGTTTGGAACTATGCCCAAAGGGCTATAAAAATGTGCACACCCTATGACCCAGCAATACCACTTCTAGAGCTGTATCCCAAAAGGTCATACAAGTAGAAAAGGACCCACATGTACAAAAATATTTATAGCTCCTCTTTTTGTGGTGGCAAAGAATTGTAAATCAAGGGGATGCCCATCAACTGGGGAATGGCTATACAAGTTGTGGTATATGAATGTAATGGAATACTATTGTGCTATAAGAAATGAGGAGCAGACGGACTTCATAATAAATTGTACAGACATATGAACTGATGCTGAGTGAGGGGAGCAGAATCAGGAGAACATTGTACACAATTACAGACACATTGTATCTGTGATGACTAACTTTGATAAACTGGGCTCTTCTCAGCAATGGAATGTTCTAAGACAACTCCAAAAGACCTAGGATGAAAAAGGCATCCAGAGAAAGAATTACAGAGTCTGATTGCAGATTGAAGCAAACTATTTGCTCTCTCTCTTTTGTTTAGTCTCTTCTTTCTCGTGGTTCATTCCATTGGTTATAATTCTTCTTTACAACTTGACTATTGTGAAAATATGTTTAACGTGAAGGTATATGTAGAACCCATATCAGATGGCATACTGTCTTGGGGGTGAGTAAGGAGAGGAGAGGGAGGGGGAGAAAATTTGGAACTCAGAAACCTGTGGAACTGAATTTAGTTGTAACTAAATGTTTTAACCTATAAATAAATAAATAAATTTAAAAGAAAAAAGAAAGAATGTAAGCTCCCTCTGAATAGGAATTGTTTCATTAATCCTGTATCACCAGAACTACAAATATTTAATTGATGTGATGAGATAAAGGTAAATTCTAGAGTTTGGTCACAGTAGAGAAACAAAGGAATAAGTAGACTGATGTAAGTGGACATGGTGTCCTTGAACCCAGGAGTCTTAGAATCCTACTGATCCTGGAGCCAAGCCAAGAGGATTCAATAGATTTGAGTCTGCTTTGAGGTTAACAGATCTCTATACTGGCCACTGAGAACATGCTGAAAGAAGGGAAATGACTGACCATTTCTTCCCTCTATCCACTGAAGTATAATTTTCACATTTCCTTGGAAGTTTTTTTTCCAGGAGATTTTTATCCCATCCACCAACTCAAATAGTATTACAATTATTTGCATCCATTCATATGAGGGGCAAAGAATCTGTTGTTTGATTTTCTCCTATTATTTACATTGCTTTTTTATATCTTATGCTATTGGGTTAGTGATCTGATCTGGTAATAAAGTGTGGTATTGCATGGGGTCTTAGACTATGATTTGTATAACTGATTACCCACAAAGTGTCACAGTGGAATTAGGCAAAGTAGCAAGAGACTCCAGAGCCAGAGTTCTCGGAGACTTCAAGAATCCAATTGTTACATAAGTGAAATCAGGTTGATATCTGTCAATGGCACTCCTGAAGTGAGGTCATAGAAGTATAATATGATTTTTAATGATGAAGGGCAGTACCAACTATTTTGTTTTGAGAATGATGAGGGGATTGTGTGGGTTAATTCTTATGACTTGGACCTTTTAAGTCATTTGATAGGTTTACCTACTTCTCAGATACCTTTGTATATCTGCCTATTTTGGAGTCCTACAAATCTTTAGTTTAGATTACCCTCATGAGCCATACCCTACAGATGGCTCTCTGGAGTTGGGGAAATTACCTGAAGTGTTATCAAACTGAATTGAATTGTTAAAAATGTAGGAAATAAGATTGGAGAAGAAAACTAATTTTTTTTGAAGACAGGAATTTTTTCAGGAAACTTTTAAATTGAAGTCAGAAGAATTGTAGTGTTTTGGGTTAGACTAATGAAAATTACACATATGGGCCCATATGTATTCGTAAGTGTGCTGTGCTTTTTTACCCTTTGTCACCTAGATTTTGCCATTGGGATTTGGAATTGTCTCTGCTTCTTAATGTTCATGTTTCTAAAGTCCTAACTAAACCTGGCATAACCTGGCCTAAGCTTCCCCCATCCATTCTATAAAACTTTCCTTAAAGTCTTATCTCCTTATTCTACTATTTTAGAATTTTTCCACTGATGTTCTTCCTGTCCCATTTATTGCTGAGAATGAGTGTCACCTCCTGGTCCATTATTCTTACTTTTTGTTGTTCCCTACCAAGAGAGGAGTTAATTGCCATACATTGACTTTTAGTTTTGTAGTCTAACCTCCACCCATCCTTGTGCTACAGTTACAGATAGGACTATAATCCATGAGGACTCTGAATAAGGAGTGAAGAACCTACTTTTTACTGTGAGCTCAAGAATCATCCACATCTCTATCAACAGGAACAGGAGTTTCATCTTCCTGAGCAGCAGCACCTTGACCCCTACTGCTATTCCTCCTTCTAGTAGCACAGGCAGGCAGACAAGAGACTGGCCCACAGGTTTTTTCTCCCCAAGTCTGTGGGGGTCTAGGCATGTTGCTAAGCAACCATTTCCTGCCTTCTGGGCCAATGGGATGCCAGGAAAGTACTGTCAACCCGGAATCAGAGCTGATGCTTGGGTGTGAGGCAACCATACCTAGATGCTCCTCTGGCTGTAGTGGGTGGAAGGGTCACAGGTAGGAATTATCTTGTGAGTGATGCCCTGTCTATCTAGACCCCAGTGCTTCCATTAACCTGGTTTCCATTAGCTAATGGAAATTCCTCTTTTTTAAATATAGGTATTTTCACCATCAGTAAAAGCTGGGAAAATAGCAAAAAACACTGGATATGCTGGAGTCAAAAGATTTTGTTTCAAATCATGATTTTTTCCCCTTACTACTTGTGTGACCTTAGGAAAATCACTTAATCTCTCTGGGCCTTAATTATCTGTAAATTGAGGGGGAAGGTTACACTGAATGGCCTTTAAAGCCCCTTTCCAGTTCAAAATCTAGGATCCTATGATATTGTGATCTGAACACATCCTGCTATCCATCCTATCTGAGTTATGAGACAAGGAGAGTAGATTATGTTCTTCCTATTCTTCTCTAGATAGGAACTTTTATCCTCTTCTATAAGTTGCTCATTTGCTGAGGTGTCCCTGGAACAAAGGATAATGAAGTCAAAGCCAAAAATAACTTTGCCTGACAGTCAGCTGGACATTTTAGCCAGCATTAGGGTGCCTTTAGGGAGCAGAAATAAAAAATGCATATAAATGTATGTATATATGTATCTACACTTCATATATGTATATATATATTTAGTTCAAGTGGAGCACTTCTTTTTTTGACTTGTATTCTTTGATTTTAAAAATTAAATTTTTTTCCAATTACATGTAAAACAATTAACATTCATTTTTTAAAATTTTGAGTTCTAAATTCTCAACCTCCTCTCCTCTTTGAGAAAGCAAGCAATTTGATATAGATTACACATGTGCAATCATACAAAACATATTTCCATATTAACTATGTTGTAAAAGAAAATTTTAAAAATCCCAAGAAAAATAAAGTTTAATAAAAGTATGCTTTAATCTGTATTCAGATTCCATTAGTTTTTCTCTGGGGTAGATAGCATTTTTCACCATAAGTCCTTCAGAATTATCTTTGGATCATTTTATTTCTGAGAGTGAGAATACCTAAGTCATTCACTTTTGATCATCATACAATATTGCTGTTTACTGTGTACAATCCTCTCCTGGTTATTCTCACTTCACTTTGCATCAATTCATGTATGTCCAGGTTTTTCTGAAAGCATCCTTCTCATCATTTCTAATAGTATAATATTCCATTAAAATCAGAACTTGTTCAGCCATTCCCCAGTTGATGGGCATCCTCTCAATTTCCATTTCAATTTCCATTACCACAAAAAGAGCACCTATAAATATTTTTTATACATATGGGTTTTTCCTTTTTAAAAATTCTCTTTGGGATACAGACCTAGAAGTGGTACTGTTGGGTCAAAGGGTAAGCACAGTTTTAGGCATAGTTTAGGCATAGTTCCAAGTTGCTCTCCAGAATTGTGGGGTCATTAGTTTGCAACTCCATCAAAAATGTATTAGTGTCCCAATTTTTCAACATCCCTTCCAATATTTGTCATTTCCCCTTTCTGTCACATTAGTTAATCTGATGGGAGAGTGGTTTTAATTTGTATTTCTATAATCAATGGTGATTTAAAGCATTTTTATATGATTATAGATTTGATCTCTTCTGACAACTGCCTATTCATATCCCTTGACCATTTGTTAATTGGAGGGTGACTCATATTTTTATAAATTTGACTCAATTCCCTATATATTTGAGAAATAGAATTTTTATCAGAGAAACTTGCTGTAAAAATTTCCCCTAATGGGGCGGCTAGGTGGTGCAGTGAATAGAGCACTGGCCCTGGAGTCAGGAGGACTTGAGTTCAAATGTGACCTCAGACATTTACCATTTACTGGCCATGTGACCTTGGGCAAGTCACTTAACTCCAATTGCCTTCCAAAAAAAAAGCAAAAAAAATTTTCCCTAGTTTTTTGCTTTCCTTCTAATCTTGGCTGCATTGGTTTTATTTTTGCAACAATTTTTGAACTTTATGTAATTAAAATTATCCATTTTACATCCTGAAATGCTTTCTATTTCTTGTTTGACCATAAGTTATTTTTATCCATAGTTTTGACAGGTATACTATTCCATGCATGGAGCATTCTTAGCATCTAAGGAATAGAGCTGGTTGAAACATTTTGGACTACGGAAATTAAATTTAATTAAATTCAATATACATTTATTAAGCACTTATTATAATGCAGATCAGGAGAGGCCACAGGAATATTGTATAAAAAAGGGCTAAGACCTGTAGGTTTGATTTCCTGTTTCCAACCTTTGGTTTTTTGCTTACTGGTTATGTGACCCTGGACAAGTCACTTAACCTCTTAGCACCTAAGGTAACTCTCTAAGATTTTAAGTTTGAAGCTATTTATTGAAAAATGATAGTGCCTTCTCTCAAGGAGCTTACACAGACTTTACAGTGTTTACATGAGGAATACAAAAGCAGATGTATACCATATTTGAAATTTAAAATTTTATAGGCTTCTTTTCTAACTTTCTTAGGTTTATGATCACAAAGGTCATTGAAATGGCCTTCTTTCTCCAGGTTTCACAATTCTTTATAATCTGCTCAAATAGAATTCATTCTTCTGCTCTCCTAAATTTCATTCAACACCAGTTTTCAGCATTGTTGGCATCATAGTCAAGACAATATTTATTGACTTGACATTGTTCGAGATAATGTGAATTATCATAAAATGAAAACAGATTTACTGTTCTCAAAGAAGAAACAATAAGAACAGAACAGAATCATAGATTATCAGAGTTGGCCTCAGAGACCACCTAATCCAATCAAAATCTTAAAAATTAGTCCTTCTGAAAATATATCCAATTAGCAGTAATGTATGCCTCCTCCCTTCCCTCAAAAAAGGCCAATTAAACATTATTCAAAATGCACAAGACAAAACAGAAGGAAGTTCAGAAAGAAATATAGACAAATAGGACAATTTGAAAGTAAACGTGGAATTTATATACTTTTAAAGCAAGAGGTATGAAATGGAAACTCATGGTTTCATATTTTTTCTTTGTGGTTTTGTTTTTCTGTTTAAATTTAGAACAATTTTTAAAAAGCATATCCAATAAGTGATCATCTAATGTTGCTTAAAGATCATCTGTGAGGATGATGGTTCATTGATAGCCCTTTCCACTTTTGAATAGCTCTAATTGTTAAGAAAATCTTCCTTATATCAAGTCTACAATTTCCTCTTTCCTCCTTTCATTCCAACTTTTTTTTCCCTAGTTTCTCCCTTTGGGGTAAGCAGAATATTTTTTGCTCTCATTTCAAGTTTTTCAAGATCATATTTTATTTTTAAGAAATAGTTCACATTTGTAAATCATTTTACAAATTTTAAAGCTCTTTGTGTTGAAAGCAATGAAGCTGTGAAATAGATAATGTGAGGATTATTGCCATTTTACAGGCATACCTCATTTTATTGAGCTTTGCTTTATTGTACTTCACAGATATTATGGTGGTTTTTGTTTTGTTTTGTTTCATTTTTACAAATTGAAGGTTTGTGGCAACCCTACATTGAAAAAATTTATTGGTGCCATTTTTCCAATAGTACATGCTTACATTGTTTCTTTGTCACATCTGGTAATATGTCCAACTTTTTCATTATATTCTTTTGGTGGTCTGTGATTAGTGATCTTTTATGTTACTCTTGTAATTGTTTTGTGGTGCCATGAACCATGCCCATATAAGACAGTGAATTTAACTGATAAATGTTGCGTGTGTATTCTGACACAAGGGCTATTCCTTGTCTCTCTCCCTCTCCTCCAGCCTTCCTATTCCCTGAGGCACAACAATATTGAAATTAGACCAATTAACAACCCTACATGAGTGTTAGAATGAAAGGAAGAGTCAATCAATGTGGTAAACTTCATTGTTGCCTTATTTTGAGAAATTGCTGTAGCCATCCCTAACCTTTAGCAACCACCACCCTGATCAGTCAGTAGCCATCAATCAAGGTAAAAAACTTATGACTCAATGAAGGCTTAGATGATGATTAGCAATTTTTCAGCAGTAAATAAAAGTATATACATTTTTTAGACAAAAAACTATCACACAGTTAATGGATTATGGTATAGTATAAACATAACTTTTATATGTACTGGGAAACCAAAAAAATTGTATGACTCATTTTATTATGATATTTGCTTTATTATTATGGTCTGGAACCAAACCCACAATATTCTCTGAGGTATGTCTGTATAGATAGCCCCCAACTCTTACCTCTGACTCCAACTCTCATCTACATACCTGTAGCATGTACACTGACCATACCATGGTAAAATTGTCTCAAAGACAAGTTGAAGGTAATTGACAGACCTCAAACTCATCTGTGGTTAGGAGGATGTCTACCTCATGCATTTTGAAAGACTTCCCCTGGTGGGATGGGTGGATGAGAACACTTTGTTCCAATGGCCATGAAGGTGGCTGAAGCAGATACTGTGGAGTACTTAGAGCTTGGTCAGACATTGAAGATGCCAAGGTCATTCATTACATCCTGGGCCATAACCAGCTATCTTGACTTTAATCTTGTCACTGGACTTCAATGACTCTGGAAGAGAGAATTGACTTTGTGCAACTCTGCCTCACTTAAATCCAGTTCATGGGAAAGTCGACATCACCCTGTGATGTCACTGGTCCCCTTATAAAATGAAGGATGAACAACTCATAAAGTACTTTGAAGTTGGGGTAATATATGTTAATTGGGAGGGTTTTCCCCAGATGCTACATATAGTTGTAGAACCCATATTGGGCTACTGTACAAACTCACACTTATTCATTGGGCTCCCCAGAGGAGGGTCACTTGACTTCTTCTCTTGAGGTCCTATTAGCAACCCTGATGACCTGAGTTTCTAGTATTATCAAAACCCCTCACTTGAGTGCTTCCCATCAATTATCAAACAGTAGCAAAGGTATTTACTAAAATGGTCTAGTAAAAACAACTGGTACACATCTTTCCTTCCCCATCCTCCCTATCTTTCCTCCCCCCTGCCTCACCTTGTGACAGTCTCTGCCAAATATATACAGAGTCCAGGGGAGGTTTGGATTCAAACTTGGAGTAAAATGGTAGTGAGAGGCATTAAATTTCCCTTTGGTGTAGTTTTTTGCTAGGCTCCAAAGGTCAGTGCCTTTAAAAAATTCATAAACTGCATTTCTCTCTGGTACAAAGGATTATTGTCCTTAAAAATACCTTTCTCCTTGAGTAATTTATCCTATGAAGCTACCTTAGTTTGTGTTTATCTTTAGTATGTCTTCAGTGTGTTTCCTTCTTCTCCTGGTTCTTCTTAGACCAATCTTTTTGATAACATGGTCAAATTTGGGGGAGGGGAGAGAAAGGGAGGAGTGTAACATTCTTTCTAGGTTCAGTTTCTTTCTTACTAACTCCCAGTATATGCAAAAAAGTCTGAACTCTTCCAAGGCACTGACCTTTGGAGCCCAGAAGAGAGCTTCACTGAAGGGAAATGTAATGGCTCTCATCATTTTAAACCAAGTTTGAGTCCACTCTTCTGGACTCTGTACATACTTGTCAGAGAATGTGTCATAGGCTTGGGAGGGAGGAAGGGGAAGGGAAACTGTTGTGTACCAATTGTTTTTTTAATAGACCATTTTAGTAAGGCTCTCCCAGGGTCTGTAGTCCACCACCACTTGAGTAGCCTGTTGCTAAACTGAACCTACTACTGGACTGATGACTCTATTTATACATTGCACACGAGGTGTGACTTGACCTCAATTACAGGAGGTTTTCTGTGTGGTATCATCCAGTGGCCAAAAGTCCTATGATCCTTTTAAATGGATTAAGTGATTCCTTTGCAAATTAACTGGGGTGTTTTGGGCAAAGTCCATAGTCCCAAATCCTGGATGGCACTTCAGTGAGTTGGGGAGGTTCAAGCATTGTCTTTTTTCAGTGCCTTATACTAAAGAATTTCAGAAAAGTCCATGTGGCACAGTTCATAAACAAACGGGAAAATAACATTCATCCACATTTTCAAACACATGGTCATACAAATTAAGAAATGTATCATTTTACAAAAATCTAATAGATTGCTGCCTTGGTGGTTGCAAAAAATACTTTCTTTGGTCCAAAATAATGACAAAAAAGAAAAGAAATCAAGCTTCCTTCCTCAGAGGGAAAGCGTAGTCCAAACAGTACTTCTAGAATAGGTATGGGTCATTTATGACAGTTATTAAGAGCCTTGAGGCAACTAAAAATTACCTTCTCTCCCTCTTACTTCCCTTTCATGATTAAGTGAGAAACCAAACTATCCAGAGTGAAAAATCTTCCAGGATTCTTTTTAGCATACAAGACAACTTAATTGGAGGTCTAGACAAAACACTTTCTAGTGTCCCTTTCCTACAAGGTGCACCAAACTATATCCAGTGATACTTTTCAAGTGTAAGATGGTACTACAGTAGTCCACACAAAAAATTTCTCTGCATTCCTTTAGTTAGGGCGAATGAAATTTTCCTAAAGGCTGCCTCCAATGCATAAGAGCAATCTAAATGGAGTTCCCAACTCATTACTCACCAGGATAAGCAGGTTAACTCAAAAAGAAAACAAAAGTAAAAAAAAATAAGGCCAAAGAGGTGTAATGCTCTTAAAATGAATTAAGCACATATGGTTGATCATTTGAGGTTTCTGAACCAGTAGACAAGCCTCATTCTATAGACCTACAAGTCCATAAGACTCTCAGACAAATACTTTGGACTCATGTCACTATAAGACAAGCAGTCTAAATCTAAGAACATTTATGGGCTATAATAGTGTGCTTTAGGTAGACTGAAGTATTTGGATAATCTTGAACAAATGGGTATAGAATCACAACAAATCTCTGTCCATAGTTAATCTCAGAAAGAAACTTATTTGACTTGTAAAGAATCACACCAGAAAAGACTATCCAAATACAGTCTAAAGCAAAAGAAAAAAGTGCTAATTTTTCTCAATGCTATACCTGAAAACTAAGGTATCTAAGAGTGAGAGTACTAGATGAAGAATTTCTTCATTCGGTCCCTGAAAATGAAGGGCCCCAAAATTATTCTGGTTGCTGGCCATACAGTATTTGCATTCTCTTTGGCATAATGTCCTTAATTTACACTTTTGTTTCCAGAGGAAGACTGCTGCTACTCTCCTCATGAAGGGCTGGGAGTTTCTTATATTGTTGCTTATGAGCCCCAACCAGTGTCCTTTCCATTGACAATCAGTCAACTAGAATTAATTACCTTTTACAAAAAAAACTATTTACTAAAGTGAGCTAGCAAGAGTAGCTAGCACAAAACATCCACTCCTAAACTGGGGGTGCATTCTCCCCTTGCATACACAAGGTTCCTAGGGATAGTGTGACAAATCTTAAAGTAAGATGGTGGTGAGGTACACATGTAGAGAATACACATAACCGAAGAGTAAGCTCACAACTCTTGGTTACTGGAAGTTCTTTCTTTAGTGCATAGTTGGCATTTTCTGCCCTCAGTGGTCTGTTCCCTAAGGCTGTGTTTGCTTGGCGTTGCTAATTTATTCTCAGTGTGTGTCTCAGCTTCTGAGTCAGATACTACATTCAGCTAGTTCTATCCCATTGGACACTGCAACCTTTTTCAAAGGTTGTGGCTCAGTTGAAGATCAGTAGGTTGAAGATCAATTCCATCTTTGGAACTCACAATTTCTTGTTACTGGAAGCCTTTTCTTCTCTTCATAGACTTGTCATAAAGTTGCCCTTAGGTTTAATTCTGCACTAGGCTCAGATGGGCATTGCTCTTATATAGTCCATAGACTGTACTTCTTTCTGCAAAGGGTTATAATCCTTGAAATTGACTCTTTCCTAGAGTGACTTATTTTCTGTACCCATGTTAGTCTGTATCTTTCTTTAGTGTCTTCTTGGTGTGTTTTCCTATGCTCTTGGCTTGATGTATTGGTTTTTCCTGATAGAGTGTCTTTGATAATATTGTAAAATGGGGGGGAGGTTATATAACCCTCCCTCAAAATTCTATTTCCCTCTTGCTGCCCCTCTTGTATATATGTAAGAGTCTGACTCCTCAAGGTAGTTTCAGACCGGGAAAACCCTTTCCTGCTTGGCTGGACCACTATGTAGCACCAATACAATATTCACAGCACCAACAGTCACTATAAATATGCCCGCATAGTGCTCCATCACAACATATAACAGAATCTTCATATAGACGACAGAAGCAAACATTTATTCAGACATCAGAAAACTGAATCCCAAAATCATTAAGCTGACTCCATCCCAGTAGCAAAGAAGTTAATAAGCCACAATAGCACAGAAAGCCACAGTATTCTTTAGCCTTCTCACAAACCAACATTTACTCACAAGCCTAACTATCTCTCTCGAATAGGTCCTCTCCCACCATGGCTAGCTGCTCTGACTCCCAGCTTCCTATGGGCTCTGTTCCACCCTTCAGCAAACTCCTCCCACCGCAGGCTCTATGTGGTTATATTCAGCCTATTAGGGGGCAGGGTATAGTTTCAAAGCAGAGAAGGTCTTCAAATTACCTTAGGCTTATTAAGGGGCAGCGAAGATCTTCAAATTCCTATTACCATTGCACACTGCTAAACTGAAATGACTGCTAGTCCAATATCTTTGTTTCTTTCTTTCTTTGTTTCTTCCTTCCTTCCTTCCTTCCTTCCTTCCTTCCTTCCTTCCTTCCTTCCTTCCTTCCTTTCTTTCTTTCTTTCTTTCTTTCTTTCTTTCTTTCTTTCTTTCTTTCTTTCTTTCTTTCTTTCTTTCTTTCTTTCTTTCTTTCTTTCTTTCTATATAGCCCAAGACATATTACTTGATCTCAGACCAATCACAAGATGTTTCCTGAGTGGCATTATTTGCCTTTCATTCAGTGGCTAAAAGTCATATGATCCTTTTTTATTGATTAAGAGCTTATTATACATTGTGATGAAGTTTTAGGAAAATTCCTAAACATCTAAGAGTTTGTTCAGGTGACTGATTCATGGATGTGGGGCATAAGTAAACATTGTCATTGTAGCAACAATATCTTACAGATCATTTCAATGAAATTTTTTGTTTTTGCTTTTGGAGGGCTATTGGGGTTAAGTGACTTGCCCAAGGTCACAGGCTAGTTTTTGTGTTGTGTCTGAGGCTGGACTTGAACTCGGGTCCTCCTGACTCCAGGGCCAGTGCTCTATTCACTGTGCCACCTAGCTGCCCCAAAATTTTTAATTAAAATATATTTTTGTTAATTTTGTTCATAAGCTTACCTGTTATTTCAGCCTTTGCTGGTCGTTTCCTTTGTTAAGAAAAGTAAAAGGAATTTAGTACTTAGTGGAGACAAAGTTTGGAAAATTTGCCTTTTTTTGGTCCTCCATGGACTTTGAGCCTTTTCTCTATGACAGATAATTAATTTTATATAAATACCTATAGGCTCCTTTGAACAGAATCTTATGGCATTAAAAATGTACATTTATAAAAAGTGGTACCTTTTGTGTTTCTTTCTTTGTGTCACCATTTGTCTCATTTATTTGTCTCATCTCCTACATTACTGTCTTGATTACTCCATAAACCAGTGCCACAAAATTTCCCATATACATAGGTCCTAAGGAAATCCCTGAATCACCTTTCCCCTTCCTTCTAGATATAAAATACCCATCATAATATACCAAAGGCCGGGAATGGATTGGATGATCTCTTAGGTCCTTTCCAGTTCTAAATCTATGTTTCTATCATCTGAACAGTTAAATGCCTGAGTGGGTTTACTCCAGCTTCCTTCTGTTCAAGTGCTGGGCAGTTTTGTAACCTACCTCCAGCCTGAACTGTAAGTCAAGCTGCAGTTTCTTAATAAATAATAAATGACTTGCCACCTAGCCCCAAATGTCATAACAATGTTTGACATATAGAAAAAGACTAGACCTGTGATTTCATTGGTATGGGGAACTAGGGAAGAGGTTATTTCCTTTACTAATGCAAAGTATCTCATCACCTTTCAGGTTTGGAGTGTTGCCTAGACTAGCACTGAGAAGTTACATGACTTGCCCAGCGTCATGCAGCCAACATGGGTCAGACACAGTTTTTGAATGCAGGTCTTCCTGGCTTTTTTTTAGAACAGTTTTCTACTCACTACATGCTATCTCTCATTTAGCTAGCACTTAAAATTTTAATAAAATACCTTACATACATTTTCTTTTGATCCTTATGATCCTTGTAAGGACAGTCCTATGGGTATTATCCCCATTTTGTAAATGAGGAAACAAACCTTGGTAAAACCAGTAGTTGGTAATTCACCCTTAGCATCAAAGGCAGATATTTGAACTCAGGGCTTCCTGACTTCGAGGCCAGTTATATGGTTGCTTGTACAAGGATGTACATGTTTCATATGTTCTGCCCTGTCCCTTTTTTTGCTTCCCAGAATATATCCTTATCCAGTGGAAGAGAAGCTCCTTGAGGGCAGGGACTGGACCCTTCTCCATTTTCGTATCCCCTGCCCCTAGCACAGCGCTTTTTGCATTGTGGAGGTTGAGTAAATGCTAGTTGAATTGCTTATTTTTGAAAATCTATCTGCTATGTCGTTTGTCATCCATCCAGTCCATATATTCCTTGTAAGTAGCATTCTAAGGTCAACTCTCAAACACTTTCCCAAGGCAAAGGAGGCACCGCAGCCTTCCCTACCAGCAGGCTCAGCCGACCCTCTGGCTCCGCCCCGTCCCTTCCCACTACCTTCTTTCCCTTCTCTCCTTTCACTCACTCCGCCCCCTCCCCCGCCTCCCTATTCTTTTCTCCTTTTTCCTGCTCCCCAGCGTCCACAACGTCGGGATGGGGAGCCTGCGCCTGCGCCTGCGCCATGGGGCCGAAGCCCCTGCCCGCGGTGGAGAGAGAGGAGAGACTGGCGGACCATTTAGCCAATGGGAGGCTCCGTCGCCCAGCTGCTGGGAGGCGGGGCCTTTGCGAGGGTGTTAGGTTAGAGCGAGGCGTGACCTAGTTGACAGGCTTTGAGGGGCTGCTGCCGCCGCCGCTGGTGCTGCTGCCGCTGCCGCCGCCGCCGCCGCTGCTGCCGTCGCGGCTGCAGCTCCCGAGGCGTCTTTCGAGGGGGAATCGGAACCAGAGCCCGAGGCAGGAGAGAGGCAGTGAGGAGACGGGGAAGGGAGAGCCGGAGGAAGGGGGGACGGCGGCGGCGGCTGCGGGCGGGGGGGGGCAGAGACTCTTTCACTTTTTGGATTTCCCCGAGTTCCCCCTCCCACCCCGCGCGCGCACACACCCCCCCTTTTTTCCTGTGAGCCTGGGGAACTTGCATCTCAAAGCCAGCCACCCCCACGGCAACATGTACCCCAGCAACAGGAAGAAAAAGGTGTGGAAAGAGGAGAAAGGTAACCAGCCCCTTTATTTTCTTGGGGTGGCTTATGGTTGTGGGTGAATGGGGGGAGGGTGGGATTGCCGTGCCGCCCTCCGCACAGGCTGCCGTCCCTCCTCTTCTCTGATTGCTTCCTCCTCTGCTCGAGCTTTCTGTTGCTCGTGGTGGCCCCCCCTCCCCCGCCCCCATCCCCGTACATGCACACGAGTGTGCACACACACGTGCAAGGACCACACACACAGAGACACACACACAACCCCCCCCTCCCCCCCTCCGGTCCTCCCAGACTGCTCTTGCACCTGGGTCTCAAGTGTTTGTTTCTTTCTTCTCCTTTCCATCCTTCCAGGTTGGGACCTGAACCTGCAAGGATTTTGCCCTCTTCTCTCCCTCTCCCCCCTTCCTCCCCCATCTCCAGCCTCAGCTGGGACCTTCGCACATCCACCTGCACGTGCCGACCTGGCTGTCACCTGGCAGTGGTGGCTGCTGTTTTCTCCTCCCACTTCACCTCCCCCTCCACCTTCCCCGACTTGTCCCGTCCTTGTTTTTCATTGGCATAAAATGACAACACCTTTGTAGTTTTGTCCTTCCTCCCTGTTCCCTTTGACTTGACTGAAGTGTGGGTATTATTTCTACAGGGTGGGCACTCCTAAATAGATAAGTATATATGAAGTAAAGTTGACCCCAAACTGTGGGGTCAGTATAGGATAAATAGCTTGAAAGCAATCTTTGCTTTTTTTTTGTTCATATGTGTTTTTCTTTCTCTGACCCCCATTGATAAACTAAAGTTTCTTGGAGTAAGCTCTTATTACTTATGTCATTGTCTAGGACGAACTCCCTAACATTTGTGTATATCAGATAAGGCTTATCCAAATCAGCCGATATTGTCAGTGTCACTGATTTTGTGTTTAAAAAAAAAAAAAAACAACCATCTATATCGATCGTTTTGTATATTTTTTTTAAAGGGAAAATGATGTTTCAGGAAAGTATATTTTTATACAAAGCACACTTTTTGACATACTCTTCCTTTTCATTTCTCTTTCCTTTCCTTTTTACAAAAATATAAAAACATACCTGTAGTGCTACTGCTCTAAGCACATCACCCTGTAAGGTAGACTGAATGTATAGAATATTCTCCGTGGGAATCTCAAGCAATGAATAAATGGAAAGTTAAATACCTTGTAAACTGCTACTTAAAAACTGGAGACTTCTATTTCAAATCCCAGTCTTTATGAGCAAGAAGGGCAAACAAAGGAGATAAGAAAGAGATTTAAACTGAAAAAGAACTCCGTAGAGTCTTTCTCACACAGCACCACTGGGAGGCATTCACCCTCCCTCCCTTTTAGAATTTTGGTAAAGGCCATTATGAGAATTATAGGTCAAAACAAATCCTGTCAAAATTAGGTATATGGAAGACTGATACGTTTTAATGTAACAAAATAGAACAACAACCTTAGAAAAACGATCTCTAAAATATCAGTTAGCTTATGTACTATTTTATCGTACAGTGTTTTTTTTTATAGGCAACTAGAGTACTAAAAAAGCTAGCCTTCCAATAAATTTCATTAATGATTATGACATTAAGACTCAAAGCCGGAGTCCTAATAAAACCCTGGAAAAGAATTTAGTAAATCTTAGACAACCCTGGTAACTTTAGTTGATAGCAGTTTTTTTGGGAGGGGGGGCTAATAATTATTTTAACCACAGCATATTACCTTTGTGGAAAGACAGAATTTATACCTTTGTTTTACATATTGTTAAAAATCCTTTGCACACAGATTTATCCATGATCCTGAGATATTAAAATTAACAGCAATGATTGCATATAAGTGGAAAAAACTTTTTGTTACATATTTTGATTAAAATGAAATTACTCATTACCTATTTTCTTTCATAACAAAGCTTCCCAACTTTAAATGACTCTACACCATATATTATTGTCTTTTAATAGCACACAGCTATAAATGACTAGCAGATGTTTAAAACTTCTTTTTCCATGACTTTTCTTATTTGCTTCTATTAGTGTAGAGAGAAAGGTAACTAGTTTATAAAATCATAAAGAAACAAATGCACAATTGATGGCAAATAATAATAAAAGTGCCTGTGGGCCAAAGCTAAATTAGCTGTTATACTTGTAATTTTTATTTCACAAGAAATTTTGTAGCTTCAAAGTCTTTAATGTAACTTAAGAGTGATTATGTTGATGAATTATCTTTAGTTACTGTTAGATTACTTACGACTTAAAGATTAAGTTACACTTCAAAGTGGTGAGACCTTCCTTTCTGAGTTTTTAATATCTCAATTGATACAAAAGAGAAAATAGAATTTATACACTTTCAATAGTCATTCTACTAGAAAATATATTACTTTTTTTGTTTAAAGTTGTTGAATTATGAAGTAATGTTGACCTACCTCTTGAAATGACAAGACCCCATATAAACTTACTTGAACTCAGTATCTAAATAAAGATAGATGGTTTGCTTGCCTGCATTGTTGTTTTAGATTACATGGAGCCTGTTTTGGTGATTCATGTGGACAGTATTTGTTAAGAAGTGAATTGCTTTGCTCTTTAAGAATAATTTTTACATAACACTGAAGTAGCCCCTTATACTCCTTTGTAGTCAATGTATTTATTGACATGCATTTATTTCCTGGTTTAAAGAAATAGCCAGTTAAAGTACATGTATTGGTAAATTAATGTCCTTGGCTCTGCATTTTTAAACTTTTATCTTAAAAGACCCATTATATTGGAGGCAGATAACTTACATTTTATCTAAATATGTTTTATAATTTCAAGTTTCCAATGTGAATTATGTTCTATATAGTTGCAGATAGATTTAGCTTTTGATATTTTGATTTGTTTCCTTTATTGTTATTTTGTTTTCTCATTTAAAATCTTAAATGACTACAGTTGTAAAGGTGTCAGGTGACATTCATCTAAGTTATGACTAACATTTATAAAACCAGTTATTTATAACTTTTCTGAACCTAAAGAGTGAGAGGCAGTGTTCTATATAGTAGATAGAAATCTAGCCTTGTAGTCAGGACCTAGGTACAAATCATGTCTCTAACATTCTTAACTGTGTGACAATGGGCATGGTGCCCTAGATAACTTACTAAGAATTTTACATTACAGAGGAATTGCTGATTTGCATTGGTAGAGGGAATTTCCTCAACTAGAGTTCCCTAAACCCATGAAATCATAGGTACAGATCATCTTCCCAGATCTCAGCAGTAACTAAGCGTTGTAAATATTTTTTATATATTGTTTATATTTTTTAAAAATAGCATTAAGTAATCTTCCTCAACTAAACATGGATGTTATGAACATTGGCTAATTTTTTTTCTTCTAGAATAAAATTTATTTTGCTTTTGTTATTAATCAGTCCAAAAAAATTGAGAGGTAGCATGGTATATGTGCAGAGTCTCTTGATTGGGAGTAAGGTGCCTGTTTTTATCAGCAGTGGAAAGAAAATGGGCAAGTCACTTCATCTCTTTAGGCTCCAGTTTTTCTGCAAAATGAGATTAATTATAAAGTTTCTTTCAACTCTAAAATTTTATAATTTACCAAGTATTTAATACTTAAAATTGTGAAATTATTATTTTGGGAGTGTTACTTAAAGAGCACTTCAATTTCTTCATAAGGCCACTTACGTTTTCAAAAGTTTAAAAAATAATACTAAGTTTTAAAGTTTAAAAAATAAAAATGATGATTTGCATTTTTTTAAAAGAACGTTTACTGAAGATGACCTTGGAAGAGAGACGCAAAGAATACGTGAGGGATTATGTTCCTTTGAAAGACATTCCATCATGGAAGGAAGAAATGAAGAATAAAAGCCAGAATGACGGTAAGTTTTAAAATGCCCAGCTGTTAGAGTGTAACTTTTTATTGAAGACTTCAGCAGGAAAGGTGTTACCCTCTATCTAGAATTTCAGTAGAAAGGGGGTAATGGCTATTAACTGTTGGTAAAAAGGAGGTGCCACTTACTGCTGTTTGAAATTATTATTGGGTCATTTAGATTCTCCCTGTGTCTTTTTTTTTCTAATTGAAATTGAATTAATATAGTTGAATAATGTTATAATGTAAGCTACTTTGTAGTATAGCTGAAAGAACAGTGGACTTAGATCCAGAAAGACAGGTTTGAGTTCCTGCTCTAAAATATATGTGTTGGGCATAGCTGAGACTTGTAATCTCTGAACCTTAGCTTCTTTGTCTTTAAAAGTGAGACTAATACTTGCATGTCCTCTTTGCATCATGGTTATACAGTGCTTTGTGAAATATAAAACATTAAATATTACCAAATAATATTGTCATTACAATTATTTCTTGAGGCATGTATTTTTTCTTATTCCTAGACAAAATGCTGTATTTTTGTTATATGTAGCCCTTCATGAATGTATAGTTTCTTGAAATGAAAGTTCAAGTAAAACCATCATTTAAAAAATACATTTAGTAATACCTTACATGAGCCTTCCTAACTTTGTAGCAAATAGTTGGCATCAGCCTTTTCCTTCAGCTGACTAATTTTGCATCTATATACATTTTTAAAACTACAGTATATATTATGTATCTTGAATTTGTGTTTTTCATTAATAATATTTAATCAGTGCTTAGTACACTGAAAAAAAAAATTAAAAGACAAGAGTTAAGCATTTTTTTCCTTTTTAAAGTTGCTTTTAAAAATGTAAACTTAGGAACAGATAACAAAGATAGGAGTAACTTTAAGCACGAGTATAACTATAATGTTATATTTTCTTTTTAATAGCCCAAGCCACTATATCTATTTCTCTATCTACACACATATATATACGTATATGTATACATGAACATGTATATACACACATATATACATATATATATATACACACGTATACATACATATATATATATATTTACACAGTTATATATTTTTAATTTAACTAAAGTTCTCCTTTGGTGCCTCTTGTGGTATGGAAGTGACCTAGGTTCTTAAAAGTCTATTCGCAGACCACAAGCTTTGATAGGCCCTTCTAAGATGGAAAGCACCTTCATAAGGCTTCATGAACAGGCCTGGGGATATAGATCAGTGTGCCTGTCATTCAGGGACCAACCTACAGTTTGAGAGACCCATCACCAAGTTGGAGGAAGGGTAATGAATTTTTTGGTCACAACTGCTCTTAGAAACTCTCTACTAAAAACATAGAGAAGTTGAGATCTGTGTAAGTAGAGGGATTACCCACCACAATGAAATTGCACATCCTTAATTATGTATTTTATATGTGTTTAATAAAAAAAAATTTATATCTTTCAAAGTAAGTTTTAAACCCAGCTAACAATGTTTTTTAAAATAGCTGATTTGTAAGGAGGGAGCAAATTTAGGAATTTAAATATAATTCTGTATTAGAGATCTAGGAGTTAGAATAAAATTGGATGAATAACAGATTCACTATTTTGTCATAATTGACCATATCTAAGTTTTCAATGGAAGACTTTTTTTTTGTCTGTAGTGCAGACGTTTCAGCACAGTGACATCATTTAAAATCATATATGTGATATATGTCATTTTTATTTATTTTCCTCTAGGTTTGCATTATTTAGTTGAATTCATTTTTTAATTCTTGGATTATAGGTAAAAGGTTAAAAAGCAGCAATTATGTATTAACTGGATTCTATTAAAATTTCTTTAATAGGTTAATCTCATAGTTTTGGAAGGTTGATAGGTTAGAGAAGAGTAGAAAGCAGGTCCTTTTTTTTTAACCTATTATACTTTTTTGTTAATATCCTTCCTGACATTTGTAAATATTTTGGGCTTTTCTGTTCCAAAGTATTATATTGTTGGTAAAATATAAAAATGAGAGTTTTACAAGTGTGCATATCTAGTGCAATTAATATATACAGTAAGTTCCAGAAGTTTCAAGAGGAAAAAAGACTTTTGATAATTATTTTTAAAGTTAGGTGAAGCTGTTATTTGATCTATTTTCATTTGCCATGTTTCTGTTCATGCTAGAGTTCTATTAGAATGTCACTGTATTCCTGGATGTATTATTTGCTGTCTTTGGATGGAACAAAGTAGCATAGAAGACTTGGTTGTATTCCTACAGCTTTTCTCTGATTTCATTGAAAATCAGGTGCTACATCTAGAATTAAGTGTTTGATGCTAATTGCTTCTAGTGCAGCATAGCACTAGGAAGAAAACTGTCCTAATTTAATTCATCAAATACCTTGTATAATTAAGGTATTGTGTTCCCTCTTGGAAATATAAAAACAAAATAAAAAATTATCCCTGCTCTCATGGTGCTTACATTTTACTGGGGCAATTGTACACAGAAGCAGCATGATTAATTAAGTAGAACTCAGGATTTGGAATCAGGGAGACCTGGATTCAATTCCTCCTTTAGACACTTAGTACTTGTGTGATCTTGGGCAGCTCTTTTAATTTTGCTGAGATTAAATTTTTTCATTTGTAAAATAGGGCTATTTACAGCATCTATCCCAGGGCATGTTGTGATGAACAAATGAGATAAGCTATACAAAGGCTTCTATTATATGTTGTTATTTTTATTAATATAAGATACCTTGGTAAAGAAAAAATAAAATAACATATAATGGGCTAAACTAATACTTGAAATGTTATCTATTAAGGGAAGAGTACTTTTGGATCCTATGCTTATGTAATATTAGCTTTTTTGGGTTGCTGTGTCCCACTATTAAGTCACATTGGGCTCATGGTCCATTAAAACTTGTAGGTTATCGTTGTTGTTCTTTTGTGAATTGCTCTCTAGCCACATTATCCTCATATATAATTATGCATTTTATATCCCTAAGCACAGTACTTTACATTTGTCACTATTAAATTTAATATTATTATTATATCTTATCATTTTCCCCATTTATATATCTTTTTTGCATTCTGATTCCATTATTTAATGTATTAGCTATCTGTCCTAGATTACTGTCCTTCATAAAGTAGATAAAAAAATTAACCTAAGTCACTGATAAAATATTGAACAGGACTAAGGATAGACCCTTGTGGCACTCCATTAGAAATGTACTATTATTAAGCCACATATCTTCACATATATCATGAAAGACTTTGTCAAATTCCTTGTTGAAATCCAGGGAGAATAAAGCACTTCAAAAGTCTTAAAGGATTTTATAAAGTGCTGACTTTATAAAGCTGCTTTGCTTGCTGACTGTATAAACCATAGGTAAACTGCTTATCTTCTTTGAGGCTCAAAACTGAGGATCATCTGTAAAATGGGGATAATATGTGTACTACCTATTTCACAAGACTTCTTGTGGGGCAAGCACCTTGTAAAACTTAATATACTTCCAAAATGGAAATTACCCTAGTTATCATTCTTTTTGCTGTATAAAGATGGAATTTATCTTAAGTTATTGTTGCTGTCATCATGTCTGTCTATGGTATTTTCCAGATCTCCTAACTGTGCAAAAAAATAAAAAAGACATAAGAGTACAGAGTCACAAAATTTTAGGATTGGAAAAGATCACAGTGGCCACTTGATCCAAAAAGAATTCTGACTGTAACATACTGAACAGGTGTTTGTCCAGCCTCTGTTCACAGACCTCAAAGAAGAGGGAACAAACTTCCTATAACATACTGGACAGGTGTTTGTCCAGCCTCTGTTCACAGACCTCAAAGAAGAGGGAACAAACTTCCTCTGGAGATAGCTTGTGCTTTTGATAGGAAATTTTTTTCTGATATCAAGCCTTAATTTGCCCATTTGCAGCTTCCATCTATTGTTCCTGATTCTACTTTCTTGGACTGATAAAAGTAAGTATAATTTGTCCTTTATGTCATATCCTTGTAGACACTCAAAGACAGTATCACATCACTTCTGAAACTTCTCTTCTGTTTACACATACCTTGTTTCTTCAGTTGATCCTCATATGACATAAACTCAAGCCTTTTCATCATCTTCTTTGCCCTTCTCTGGACACATGGACCTAGCCTAGAACTGAACAACCTACTGTAGATAAAATCATCTGAGGGCAGAGTACAGTATTACTATTACTTCCCTATATCTGGAAGCTCTACCTTTCTTAATGCAGATGCTACATCACACTGATAACTCATATTGAATTCATTATTATTATTATTATTATTATTTTGGGGGGGAGTAAGTCAGGGCAATTGGGGTTAAGTGACTTGCCCAAGGTCACATGGCTAGTAAGTGTTAAGTGTCTGAGGTTAGATTTGAACTCAGATCCTCCTGACTCTAGGGCAGGTGCTGTATTCACTGTACCTCATATTGAATTTAAAGTCACTAAACTCCACAGGTCTTTTTAGGACAACTATCATATAAGCTTGCCCACCTTACATTTGTTAAGTTGATTTTTTTGTACTCATAGTGAAGACTTTACATTTATCCTTGTTGAATTTCATTTTACTAGATTCATCTCAATTCTCTTGCCTGTCAAGATCCTTTTGGATCCTGATTCTGTTATCTTCTGCACTAGCTATCGCTCTTGGCTTTTTGTCATCTTCAAATTTGAGTAGCATGTCATCTAGACCTTTATTCAGGTCATTGATAAACATGTTAAAAAGCACAGGGTCAGGCACAGATCCCAGGGGTACTCAAATGGAGACTTCTTATTAGGAAGTTCTCTAATACAGTTCTAAATACATATAATTGTATAATCTAATCCTTAGCTTTCTATCTTCTCCACAAGAATAGTATGAGATACTTTATCAGAAGCTTTGCTGAAGTTGAGGTACATTATATGTCCACAGCATACCCCTCATCTCCATGTTTATTAATTCTGTAAAAAAAGGAAATAAAGTTAGTTTGGTATGATATTCTTGATGAAGACTTTCTGACTGTTTGTCATCATTGATCCCTTTTCTAGATGCTTGTTTTTAATGCTCCATTCTAGAATTTTCTCTGGAATTGAAGTAATGCTCAATGGCCTATTGGTGTAGACATTATTCCCCTCCCCCCTTAAAAAAACAGGATTATTTGCCTTATCCCAGTTTTGAGTTACCTCTTCTGTATTCCATTATCTTTCAAATACAATGTAACAGTCTGGCAGTCTTGATCAATAGATTAGTCTGGCATGTGTTATATTTAACAAAAAGATCCCTGACAGTGGACTTAGCAGTTACATCCACAAATTCTTTAAGTATTTTGGAATGTAGTTCATTTGGGCCAAGTGATTTGAATATATCGAGGGCAGCTAGTATCTCATTTATCTTGCTTTTCAGCTTTCTTTCCTCTCTGGCCTCCTCCCCCTGTGGCCCATTCTTTCCAACATGCAGATAATTCTCCCTGACAGGGAAAACAGAACCAGAATAGGGGTTGAGTTGTTTTGCCTTCTTTTTGTTGTCTCTTGTCCCATCTGTCTCAGTCAGTGGTCCTATGCGTTGTTCCTCTTCTTTCTTCCAGTGTGGCTAAAAGAGCCGATTATTTCTGTAGCACTGATTACAAGATTCCATTTGTTTTGGGCTTTATTTAGCCTTCTTGACATTATTTTTATAAGACTATGACTCATTTTAATATATTCTTTCTTCGTTGTTTACCTTTTCTTCCTTTCTTCTGTGCTTATTCTTTTAAAATCCAAAGATAGATGAGTTATTTGTGCAAACAAGTTGATTTCTTTATTACTGCTTCTTATTCCTCATTGGAATTATTTGCATTTGTGTCATTAGAGTTTAGTTTTAGTGAGCTTCTCATTCCATTTGAACTGACTTCCCTTGTGGAGTGTTGATCCTACCTACTTACTATATGCTAGGCACTAGAAGTACAAGTATAAGGAATTAAATAATCCATACTTGTGATTAGCTTACCTTCTAATTAGGGAGGCAATAAGTACATATAAAAATATAAATTTAAAAATATGTATTATATATACACAATGTAGTTAAATACAAGGTAATTTGTGAGTTAGGGCACTAGCAGTTGGGGACATCAGAAAAGATTTCACAAAGAAGATGGTACCTGAACTATATACAAAAAGAGGTACATTCCAGACAGTGGGGATGGATAGCCAGTGAAAAGGCAGGAAGAAGGATCAGAGAGAAGGCCAGTTTGACTGGATCTCAGAGTGGAGGAGTAGTGTCCAGTGAACCTAGAACAGTGGTGAGGAACCTGCAGCCTCAAGGCCTTCTAGGTCCTTGGGTGTGCCCTTTAGACTGAGTCCAAATTTTACAGAATAAATCATTTTATTAAGGGGATTTGTTCTGTGAAGTTTGAATTCAGTCAAAGGGTCACACTTGAGCACCTAGAGAGTCACATGTAGCCTCAAGGTTGCAAGTTCTGCACCCCTGGCCTAGAAAGATAGATTGAGTCTAGGTTGTGTAGTAATTTAAAAGCGGAACAGAAATTTTTCTTTTTATTCTAGAGACAATATGAAGCCACTGGAGTTGTTTATATAAGGGAGTAACATTATCAGATCTCTGCTTAAGGAAAATTACTTTAGCAGCATTGTTTTGGATGGACTAAAGTGTTGAAAGACTTGAAGCAGGGAGACTAGTTAGGAGGCTCTTGTAATAGGCAAGAGATGATGAAGACCTGAACTAAAGTAGTGGCTGTTTGAGGGGAGTGAAGGGTACACATGCAAGAAATGTTGTGAAAAGGTAGAAGTGTCAAGATGTGGCAACTGATTGGGTAGGCAGAATGAGGAATTGAAGATAATGCTGAGATATGAACCTGGGAGACTGGAGGTTTGATGGTGAAAGTCTGCAGGAGAGTTGGGTTTGGGGGAAAGATACTGAGTTCCATTTTAGACTTTTAAGTTTAATATATCTCTAGAACATCCAGTTTAAAATGTCAAATAGCCAATTTGAGATCTAGGACTAAAGTTTAGAGAAGACACTGGAACTGGATATGTAGTACTGAGATGATAGTTATTACTCATGGGAGCTGATAGTGTTACTGAAAGTACAGAGGGAGAAAAGAAGAGGGCCCAGGATAGAACCTTGGAGAAAATGCCCACATTTTGGGGGTGATGAGCTAGTAAGAAACCTAAGGAGTACTCAGACAAGGAGGAGGAGAACCAAAGGAAAATATTTTTTCTTTCAGCCAGTTTGAAATCAGTTTTCCCAAAGTCTAGGGTGTATGTTTTCCTTTTTACCTTTGACAGTCCCTAGGAAGGGATGGCCATTTCTGAGATTCTTGTTGGTTGTTTTTTGAATATAAGTTTCATGTTATATGTTTTCACAAATTGCCTTATTGTGAATTTAATTAGTAATATGTATGTGTGTGTGCATATATATGTATATATGTACACACACATATATATGCGTATATGTATATGTGGTTTGCCTCCAGAGACACACAATTATTTTCTGTATTCTTGAATCATTTATTTACTTCATATGTTATTTCACATGCACTATTGCATTAAAAGTAGAAACTTTTTACTTTGACAGTCTTGACTATCATTAATACAGGTTTTGTTTACTGCTAAATGTTTGCATAGTGATGGGTTCAGAAGGTCCTACGGCTCAAGCCTTATCTCCCATTATTATGTTGAAAAATAACTCAATGTGGTAATAAAGAGTTGAGAACTGAGCTAGAGGATTGTAATTTCAAGTTTTGTCTTTATTTTTTGTATTTCCTTCACTATGTTCTGTACAGAGTAGATAGGTATTTACTAAATATTTTTGAATGAATTATTTTTATCAATACAGAAAATACTTATATCTTCCTAACAAAAATCAGATAACTTTCAAAAAAATTGTGTGAGAGGGATAACCCATATGTTGTTAGTGTTAACTAACTGTTAGTATTAAAATGGTCATCAAAGTATAGTATGGTATCAAGTGCTTTAATCAGCTGTTGATGAGAATTTGTTTTAATTCAAGTTTACTATGTTACCAAAGTTTGTCATTATAACATTAAAAAATCATCATAATGTTTTTCCTTTTAGTAGAGTACCCTTTAAAGTTTCATATCAACAATTAGAAATATAGTTAAACATGTTTAACTAAATTTAAGTTAAACATATTAATTATATAATTAGTAAACATGCCAGTTTGGTAGACAATAATAATAAACATTAGTAAAACAATTAATAGTAAACTATTAATAAAAATATTATTTAAACTTATTGCTTCTGTGTTACCCTACAATATTTAAAAGTTTATACTCTTTCAGAAGAATGAGTTTTCATGCTAATATGCATTGGCAATATACCATTTCATATTCTAATTTTAAATATATATTCAAGCGATAGAAGCTTGAAACTGCACTAAGACTTTTGGGACAATGCATTTAAGAATAATGTCCTTTTTTTTGAGGGGGGAAGGCAACGCAATTGGGGTTAAGTGACTTGCCCAAGGTCACACAGCTAGTTAAGTGTCAAGAGTCTGAGGTTGAGTTTGAACTCAGGTCCTCCGGACTCCAGGGCCGGTATGCTATTCACTGTTCCACCTAGCAGCCCCAATAAATATCTTTCTTAATTTGGAATTCATACCATATAAAAGTGGAAAATTTCACTGAGCTGGTTTTCCTCAAAAAATGAATTTGTTAAAAGAAAACCAAGAGAACAGAGAACAGCTTAGTTTCATTTTGAAAACATTTTAAAAAATGAAAGTGAGATCTTGATTCTGATATTTGAATTAAAAAATGGAATATATGTATGCACACACACATATATGTACACACACAGATATATATTTTGTTGCATAATGACATTCCTCACATAAGCATAAGTTTTGTCTTACAATACATTTGACAAAATCAGGCAGCTTAATTTTCCTTTTGAAAGGTCGAAGAAATGACTGAATTGTTTTTTTTTTATGCTAGAAACCTAAGGGTTCTGTTTCCTGCATGGTACTGCAATATGTGACTTACTACCATTAGTTTTCTTCTATGTTGATTTCCCTTTTTGCATATTCTGATAATCTTTATGTACTGATTTTTAAAAATTATTTTGAGGACAAATTCTTGGATGGAATTTATCCAAGTATTTGTGTGTGTGTGTGTGTGTGTGTGTGTGTGTGTGTGTGTTTAATGTAGGTTTAGTACTATGTGTATTATCCTTGAATTTTTTAAAGCAAAAAATGGAAAGCAAGTCATTGTTTTTCTGTTAAGTGTGAACATGACCTTAATGTTGAGATTGAGATGAAATATGCTTTGTATTTATTAATTTATTCTGTACATTCCTTTACTAAAAGAATTATTATACTTCATATAAAATTGTGCTTGATTTCATATTGTTTTAATTGATGCAAATTGTAGGGCCGAAGTTTAGTATTAGCTGTCCTTTTCTTAATTTTTGTTGTAATCTTATTTTCTTCATTCTTATTATACCATCTGGGAGATTCTTTCTGTGGTCTGTTCATATTTTCTAAATATTTAGTTTTTGAAGTTTGCAAGTAATCAAAATAACATTTTAAATATGGCAAATTGTCTTACCTGAGTATTATGATGTAGAAACAAGATGAATAATATTTATAAAAACAAAAAGTGGGCTGTGAAATAATTTTTAAAAATTCAGATTTGATTTCATCAGTATAGGGAGCCCTGGCTATGAAAACTATTGGAAACTTTCATGTGACTTGTAATCATGCAAATTTACATGGAGATTTGTTGAGCCATAGGAAAAAAAAATGTCACATTGAAGTGGTTATGGACTAGGAGAGATGTTTTGTGGTCTAAAGTAGGCACCTTGGAGACTGGATTGTTCTAAATTTGAACCAAAAAATTAATTTTAATGTAGGATAGGGCATAAATCAAGTTTAGTAAGATGTCCCCTCAACTCATGTACGGTGGGCTATAATGGATATTCTCTGTCAAGGATGACTTGGAACTGACCTAAGTGGATTGGCCATGCTGGTGTAGTTACAGATTATTTCTACATTTGCTTTGGTCCAGATTCCAGATTCTGCTGGTTTAGAACTGCTTTAGATTTCTGTAGTACTGACCTGGTAGTTTGTCTTGTCTTCTTTATCTTTTGCTGATATGGATTTTGTTTTTGTGTCTAGTACATTTCTTTTTTGAGAAAATCAACAAGTTTTTTCTTTTAAAATTCCTCTAACATAGCAAAAGAAATTTATTGTGGATCATCTGATGTCTATTTGAACCTTGGATGAAAAATTTCAAAAGACTGTAAGCCCCACAGATTTACAGTAGAATCAATCATATTACACATGTTAACATTGAAATAGGGAGATTTGTTCGTGAAGTTTAGTGTCAGTCACTGTATTAGGAAAAGTAGGATTACTTTCAGTACTGAAGTTGAGGTGATTTAGGCACCTAAAAAAAAAGAATTTGCACAGTTGAAGCCTTTGTCTCAGTGTAGCAACAGCCTTTGCTAGATATCTTCAACAAAGGTTTCACAGAAGAGAAAGATCACTTTGTAGTTTTGTTTCTGTCACTTGTACTTTTACCATGTGGTTGTCTATGGGTATATGCCTTAGAATTATCATGTAATATTGTCAACAAAGTGTATGTCAAACTTGGATGCTTTTGCTAAGAGGAAACCAGAAGAAATCTCCAAATCTCTTATTTGTATCAGCTGAGTTTTCTTTTCTTTTTTAAGAAAAAAGTTTGTAGACTTGAATGCTATATGGTATCTTGAACTTAGTTTTGTTAGTTTGGCATTTTTTGTTGGGGAAGAGAAACATTGTTGTCCTCAACTTATTCTGTCTGTGAAAGTGCATTAATTGAATAGATTATATACTACTGAGGGTGGTATACAACAAAAACTCTAAAACAAAACAAAGAAAACTCTTTATTCTGCATAGGCTGAATCTGTCTTGTTGTTCGGTCTGTTAGTCACATTTGCATACTGTCCATAGGGTTTTCTTGACAAAGATACTGGAATGATTTGACCTTAAGGCAAACAGAGGTTAAGTGACTTGCCCAGGGTCCCACAGCTAGTAAGTATCTGAGATCACATTTGAACTCGGGTCTTCCTGACTCCAGGCCCAGTGATCTGTGCACTGAGTCACCTAGCTACCTCCAATTTTTCTTACCTCTTTTTTATCTTCTTAGAATTCTCATCTTTCAAAGATCAGTTCAAGGTGCTCTATTCTCTAAGAAGCCTTCCTTAATGACCAGACACCTTCCTCCCTGCCACACCCTTTATTGGTACTCTTTCTTCAGATTGCCTTGTATTTACTTTTTAATGTAAATTACATGTACTCCCCCCAGTAGAATGTAACTTCACAGAGTTGTGAGGATTAAATAAGATAATATATGTAAAGTGTTTTTGCAATTTGTAAAGCACTTACATACATGCTAAGTATTATTTATCATTATCATTACATTATCGTTGTAATTATAATTAGGGGAAGAACTATACTATATTTGCACATAATTGTCATTTAATATTTGAATTCAGTTGGATTTTATAAAGAGCCTCATTTCTGCTTGTTTTAATTTTTTAAAAGAAGAAAATGTGACTTATAGAGGAGAATTTTACATGGGCAGCAGCTAGGTGATACAATGAATAGAGCATTGGATTCTGATTCAGGAAGACTTGAGTTCATATCTCTCCTCAGACAATTACTAACTGTGTGACCTTAGGTAAGTCATTTAACCTTTTTACCTCTGTAAAATGGGGATAATAATAGTGGCACCTACCTCTTAGGGTTGTTGTGAGGACCAAATGAGATAATAATTATAAACTGCTGAGTATAGTTCCTGGCATATAGCAAGTGCCATATAAATGTTGGCTATGATTATTCTTTTTAAATAAAATAAAACTGAAAAGTTAAGGGTTCCTCAAGGTGTATATTTTTTATACATTTATGACATTCAATGATGAGAAAAAACTTTTGTAGTTGATGATGTCTGCTACATGCATTGGAGTTATCTACTCAGATCCTATTGTCTTTGGCTCACTATGTTTTTGTAGGCTCACACCATGCTTTTCTACTCCTGATTAACTATATAATTTGTTAATT
This sequence comes from Petaurus breviceps papuanus, assembly GCF_028583685.1. Classification (NCBI taxonomy): domain Eukaryota; kingdom Metazoa; phylum Chordata; class Mammalia; order Diprotodontia; family Petauridae; genus Petaurus; species Petaurus breviceps. The sequence continues at coordinate 5,788,683 of NW_027187378.1, forward strand.
TGGCATCCAAATTTTTCATATGTGCATATGTGTGTATTTAAATATATATATTTGTATGTATATGTATATACATACACACATGTGATATTTAATGGCCATGTAATCTCAAGGCATATAACCATAGATAACCATATGGTGGAAATAGAATTCATAGAAATAAAACTATATAGGATCTTTTCTGTAAAACATTTGTTTTATTTTTGTTACTACTCACTTTATCACTATTTCACAGGTGGTGACAAATATATCTAACAAAGCAGGAGTTATGGTAAAGACAGAGGTAAAGGCAAGATCACAATAGGAGCTATGGTTTCCTGCTTTTTTTTTTCCTTTTTGGAGGGCAGTTGGGTTTAAGTGATTTGCCCAAGGTCACATGGCTAGTTTTTGTGTTAAGTGTCTGAGGCCAGATTTGAACTCAGGTCCTCCTGACTCCAGGGCTGGTGCTCTATTCACTGTGCCACCTAGCTATCCCCTGGCTAATTTTAGTCTCAGGTATCTCCTGGTTCAGATATGGGGATTCTATATTAAAAATATAGCATCTGCCTTTAAAGAATATTTGAATTCTGAAGGTCTTAACTATGGTCACCATTGCCTCTAATAATAAAAATAGAAAACATGTGAAGGACAGAATTGTGGGGAGTCTTATTGAGCTACTAACTAGATCAGAAATCTTTATTTTCAACTTCTAACCTCTTAAGTGATCTATATAGAATATAGATGAGGGGTAAAATATTTTGTCTTTTTTTTTTCAGTGCATACCAATAGAATCAATGTTACAAGCAACTATCTATGCTTTTTTTTGTTAAGTGTGGCATAGTACAGTATATAAGTACTTACTTTTTGGTGAATACAATACATGGAGTCTAAATTTGTCAAGAGATTTTGAGTTAGCTACATTGTAGAATTTCTTTCTAAGAATCATGTAATAATCATATGTATTATTGAATCTTTATAAATACTATACTATATGTAAAATATATTAGAAACTCATATTACCAGATTTGTGGAAGAAAACCATCAGAATATTATTAGATTTGTTTAATATTTTGAAACCTTAAATTTTGTCAACTAAAAGTTTAGGAAACAAACATACTATTGGCAGTTTGAGGAATGTTAGCCTAAAAATGCATAATTTTAAAAAATAGTTTAATTTTATTGTGAGTTATAGTGAATTACTGCAGAATAATATTACTAAATATATTATTGATTCGGGCACTGTTTATTACTTGCTCTGTAGTGCTTTTGTAGAACTTTTGTATTGACAACTTTGGAGAATAAGTTTCCCTGGTTGTTTACATATTTGTGATTTTGCAAACTGGTAGTATGTGCCTGCATATAGCAATCAATTATATGTGTCATTTTCAGTAGTGATTTTTAATAATTAAATATTTTACTTTTCACTAGGCATTTAACTTGATGGTATGGTTCTATTTTTCATAGATATCATTGGAAGTTGAGGGTAAGGTAGAATAAGGAGGCCACTCAGTTGTCACCTTACCTGAACTTTTTTTTCCTTTTAAATTTATTTATTTTTAGTTTAGAACATTCAGTTTCAAAGGTTTTTGAGTTCCAAATTTTCTCCCCCAAGACAGCATGTAATCTGATATAGGTTCTACATATACCTGTACATTAAATATATTTTCATAATAGTCAAGTTGTAAAGAATAATTATAACCAATGGAATGAAACATAAGAAAGAGGATACAAAACCAAACAAACAAACAGAGAGCAAATAGTTTGCTTCAGTCTGCATTCAGACTCCATAATTCTTTCTCTGGATGTGCATAGCCTTTTCCATCATGAGTCCTTTGGAGTTGTCTTAGAACCTTGCATTGCTGAGAAGAGCCAAGTCTATCAAAGTTAATCATCACAGATATAATGTGTCTGTAACTGTGTACATTGTTTTCCTGGTTGTGCTCCCCTCACTCAGCATCAGTTCATATGAGTCTGTTCAGGTTTATAATGAAGTCTGTCAGCTTCTCATTTCTTATAGAACAATAGTATTCCATTATATTAATACACCACAACTTGTTTAGCCATTTCATAATCGATGGGCATCCCCTTGATTTCCAATTTTTTGCCACCACAAAGAGTTGCTATAAATATTTTTGTACATATGGGTCCTTTTCCCATCTTCTGTGGTTTGATCATATCCCTACTTCTTGTAGCATACCCAAATGTGTTTAAACATTGATTTGATTTAGTGATTAATAGTAACATGTTGTAACTTCATGTATATAATTTTGATATTTGTCTATTCTAATGGTGCGTCTTTGCTTCTTATGATGATGGTTTTGTAAGGAAAAAAACTAATCCTAAGTCAAGACCTTCTCTGTATTTCTTTTATAACTTGCATGTGACTGAAAACTGGATCTTCCTTTTGGTTCTTACACATCTTCTAGTTTGCTAAACAATAATTAGCTCATACTCACATCCTGTCAGATGTTGCTTATCAAGGTAATATTTCAGGTTTGAGCATCCTTGTATGTGGAGTTACTTTTAACTTAGAAATATTATTTTCATAGTCATATATTGATTTGCAAGTAGAGCTTAGAAGAACACTGGACTCTGTCAGAAGGACCTGAGTTAGACTTCTACCTTCCACTTTTTGATTTTTCAACTCTGGGACACTTAACCTTGCTCTTCTGTAGAATGGTGATAATAATAGTTCCTATATAACAAGGTTGTTGTGAGGACTGAGTGAAATAATATATGTAAAGCTCTTGGGGCCTCATTCTACTTTCATTTTAGAGGTAGGTTTTTTCAGTTTTCCTTTTCTCGTTTTTTTCCCCTTCTAAATATTCCAGTCCACACCCAGAGAATTTTGTTCTTCCTTATCATTGTTGCTTCCCACTTTGTTTATTTACTGTTCCTTTTAAAAAAAAAATCAATGAATGTTTTTAGTTTTCACCATTCACTTCCATAAGATTTTGAGTTTCACATTTTCTCCCCATCTCTCCCCTACCCTCATCCCAAGACTATTTTTGATCTAGGCTCTACATAATATATTCATATTAAATTTATAAATATATTTCACATTGGTCATGTTGTTGTTAGCCTTCTTTTCATTATTTCTGAGTGCTCACAGGACTTCTATAACTATTCAGTTTTACCAAGCTATTGCTACAATCAGGTCTTCTCAGAAAATAATAATAAAAAATCACAGTACTTTTTTGAGTTTCCTTGGACTTAGTTCAGCTTAATTTGAACTTTTGGTTTTTCCCATTTTCTAATTGATATGGACATATACATATATGCATACATATACATACATACACACATATATTATATATACACATACATACATACATATACATATATATTATATATATATAAAGAGAGAGAGACAGACAGACAGACATAGGCTACTTAAGGATTCAGATTTAGTTGGTTCTAGTTATTTTTCCTTTCCTTTTAATGTTATATCTATAATATTTCTCTAGCAATCTCTAAATAAAAAAGATGGTGAAGACTCATAATTTTTCCCCTAAATTGTTTTTCTATTTTTACAATTTTAAAAGAAACATAGGGAAACTGGAGCATACCCAGGAAAATGCCAACAGGATGATGAAAGATCAGAAAGCCTTGTCATATAAAGAATGGTTGAAGGAAATGGGGATGTTCTACTTTAAAAATAAAAGACTTAAGGAGGGGACATGATAACTGTCTTCAAATTTAATTCAATAAATGTTTATGAAGCACCTGCTTACTATCTTAAGGCATTGTGCTAAGTTCTGGGAATATAAAGATAAAATGACAGTATGGTCTTGAGTTTATATTATCTTATGTGGTGTGACATCACATAGATGACTACAGTAGAAGATAGCGAAAAATGGAAGTTAAAAAGAATCAAAGTGTTCTTGGAAAATTTGAGAAAGAGGAGGGTACTTTTATTTGGGGATCAGAAATCTGTGTGGTGGAGGTAGCAACTGAGCTGAACCATTAATGAAGAAGATGACAACAGGCAGTCAGAAGGAGTGAGTGAGTGCATTCAGAGGATCATAAATTATAGAGTTAGAGCTGGAAGAGTCATGAGGTGATGCAGACCCACCTCTAAAATATTCAAGTGAGGGAACTAAGGTTAAATGACTTAACCAAGGTGTATTGCTAATTAATTTATGGGATTATGAAATAGGGGCAGGCATGCCTGGATCTTCATTATTCTTGGCAAAAGGCCATAATGGCAGCAGGAATTAAGGCTTCAGTCACACTTTAATAAGCCACAGAGGGTGTAGGGGTACATGGCACAGAAAGTATAAGACAAATGATTCAGGGAGGGTACTGCAAAGGCAGGTGGTGTGAAGATGGGGAAGGGGTGGTGCAGGAAGGTAAGCATCATGAGGAAAAGGATGAGGAAGGGGAGTTACATAACAGATCAGAGTTGGGAGCACTTGAACAGCATGGACCCTTAGAATATGATTTGGGGTTCTCATTTTTATAGAGTTTTGGTGGTGAACAGACAAACTTATCTGTGCCACATTGGGATTAGTTTGTTAACCTATCCATATCATCTCAAAATCAGCAGTGTTTGGTGCTCTCCTGGTCTTAATGCAGATGTCTGGTGCTCATCTGAGGTTTGTAGTCATAGGATCAAAAGGCTATAATGGCAGTGCCTTGCTGACTTTCTCTGATTTAGCACATATTCTCGGGATGTGATTTTTAGTTAATATATGATATAGTTTGCAAGTAACTGTAATGCTTCTTTGTGATCAATGGTATGGTTTGTAAGTGACCTTTGGGTTCCCCTTTGCAGCCTTACTTCTTGGTATTGCTAGTTGAGGCTGGCTACTTATAAACTTACTACACTAACTAGACAGGAAATCAGGGTGACCAGAATAAGATACAGTTTTAACAAAGTCATTACAGAAGAAGTAAGAAGAAAATCTAATTTGAGTCTGGATTCTCTGATTACACTTAAAGCACTTTCCACTGTAACATGTTTCTCCCATTCTAGGTGGTAATTTGTATGAAAGTGTGGAGAGGTTGGAGAGAGCATGTGGGGATAGTGGTCTCCTATGCCAGGTATGTATTGTGTATGAAGGAGAGTAGTATGAAATAAGGCAAGTGAAGTAGGGTTGTTGTCTGGAAGAGAAATTGGAGACTGGAATGTGCTGTCTTGTGAGGTTATACAATCAGAGAAATACATCATAGGATTTAGAATAGGAAGGGACTTTAGAAGTCATTTGGTCAATCCTGTTCATTTTACAGATGAGTAAACTGAATCCCAGAGAGATTAAGTGACTTGTCCATTGTCATGCACTAGTAGAGCTTGGATCTAAATCCAGGTCCTCTTTTCTTTTTTTCAGTTAAAATTTTTATTTAAAATTTTGAGTTCCAAATTCTATTCCTCCCCACCCCTGCCCTTCCCACCCCTGTCTGACAGTAAGCAATCAGATATAGGTTATATGTGCAATTATGTAGAACATTTCTACAGTAGTCATTTGTACAAGAAGACTTGAACAAAAAAAAGAAAGAAAATGAAAAAATGCATGCTTCAGTCTGTATTTAGTCAATATCAGTTCTTTCTCTGGAGGCAGATAGTATGCTTCATCCTTAGTCCTTTGGGATTGTCTTGGATCTTTGTATTGCTAAGAATAGCTAAATCATTCACAGTTCCTTGTCTAACAATATTGCTGTTACTTTGTACAACATCCTCCTGGTTCTGTTCACCTCACTATACATCGGTTCCTCTAGACATAAAAGATTTATTTATGCTTCCTTTCTCTTTCTCTGAAATGGTTCTAAGAGAGGCTTATGTGAACTTGGACAAGGTGATGCTTGAATGCTGTCCCTTCCAATTGATAGTGTTAATTCTATTTTATAATTTTAATTTAATTTGTATAATGCCATCTCTTTTCTTCCTTCCTAAACTCTCATTTCTTTGTGTTAACCTTCATTTATATGGTTCTTCTTAGTGATGAAACAAGATTTTCTCTTGAAGGAAGGCAACTAAATTCAGATATGAGCAAGTCCCTAATTGCTTGAAGATCTTTCTGTGTGCAATTCTTAGTCACATATGTGTATCGTATCTCCACTGGAGAATATATACTCCTTTAGGGCAGAGGCTATTTTCCCCTTTTGTACATAATACTGATTAATTGAATTAAATTGAATTTATAGTTATCTGTTATGTTTAAATGTTCTTTGATCTTCAGATATTGGCATTCATATACTGACAGATGAAAGAGAGAAAGCTTTAAAAGACTTAAAAAGTGCTTTGGGTTCTTGAAAGGATTTAAAAAATATTTCATTTAAAATGAAATTGTGTCCAGCTGCATGTCTCCCTTTTTTGTTTTGGGCAGTGTTCTCATTACATTGTTGTTTCCTTGTTAAGCCAAACCTTTTTTTGTGTCTACTCTTAGTTTTGTATTTGTATCCCCAGTGTTTAGCACAGTGCCTGGAATGTAGCAGGTATCTAATATGTATAATACATATAAGTATCTAATAATCTAATAATCTAATATCCAATGTTAATTGATTGATTTATCCAGCAGCAGACGAGGAATTCCCATTTAACTGCTTAAATAGTAACAAAATAGTCAAACCATTAAAAGATACAGGAATAGACTTTTATTATAATTTGTTTTGACTTTCACAAGGGAAGATTTAAGACTTAACCTGAGACTCCTAGGGATATGGAGGAACAGGGACAAAGAAAGACAGGGGTTCAGGGCAAAGAATACTACTAGGTTTCAGTTCTAACAGGGAGAAGGATACAACTGGGTTTTAGTTGCTGGAATAAATTTCATTCAGTCTTGGTACATGGAAGTGCCAGAGGTGGGGTGTCAGTAATGATCCTTCAGACAGACTTTCCCCAGATTTAGCACTTAGCACTCAGATGTGCTAAGATCTCTGTTTCTCTTGCTTGTTGATGAAAAGCACTAGGGGAACTCATTAAGATAAGCTAGGTCATTGGTATTTATAGGGACATTCTCCCTCAGGCATTGGTTTTCTATCTCTGATGTCTTAGGAAGAGAAATGCTGGGAATTGGCCAACAAGGACCTGGCATTATTGGCATGGGGCATGGGAGTTTGCAAAAAAGGACAGGAGGGAGTGGTTAAGTGTAGACCAACTTTAATGAATGCTAAGGGTATCTGAGAGGCTCTCAGGCTTTATGTTTTGAGTTTTTTCTTTTTTTGACTATCATTATATAGATGAAAAGCTCTGATAATATTGGATTTCATCAAATTCAATAAGTATTTCCTTTTCAGAGTCAGCTCAAAAGATGTAATTAATAGTATATCCCATACTGGTTTTTAATAAATTCAACCACTATTTTCTTTTCAGAACTGGTCCATTAGATGTTGTGATTTAATATACAAATCTTTCTCTTCCAAGCAGATATTTTCTAAAGAGTAGAAGTCATAGTTTTTATAGAACTGGATGGAAAGTGGGTGGCTGTTGTTTGGGGAATGGCTGAACAAAATTTAATGGAATAGTTTTTTGCCATAAGAAATAATGAATGTGAAGAATCCAGAGAAATTTGGAAAGACTTGACACAGACTGAAATAAACAGAACCAGAACTATTTATGCAGTGATCCCAATAATTGATCAACAAATATTTGTGTTTATTGTATGACTGTATAACTGAAATACCTAAAAGACCTAAGATGAAATTCAGATCAATGCAGTGTCTAATCCCAGTTTCAGAGTTCTGATGGAAGCATGTCTTGTACCTCTTGACAAAGAGGCAGTGGACTGCAAGTGCAGAATAAGGCATGATTTTTCAGCATGGTCAATATATTGATTCTTTTTTTGCTTGACTTTACTTGTTTGTTATGAGAGGATTCTTTTGGTGGGGGCAGTGGTGGGATTCAGTTATAATCTTTATGCAGATGATTCTCAGAGCTGTATAGCCAGCTCTAACTTATATACTGTGCTCCAGCATCTTAGTTTTCTTTTTCTATTTCCAACACTTAACACAATGCTTTGCACATAATAAATGATTTTCATTTATATAATTGATTGATTCATTCTAGTTCTGCATCACTGACTACCTTTTGGACATTTCTAATTGGCTGTCTTATAGGCATCTCAACCTTAACATGTCCAAGACAAATCTCATTATTTTTTCTCTACTCTCTACCTTCCATCAAAGGGCCCACCATACTTCCAGTCATCTGAGTTTGGAATTCTCAAGTTACTACTGCCATTCATTCTCACTCATCTCACACATCCAAATCTGTTTCCAAATCTTGTCATTTTTTTATCTCTATAATATCTCTCATATCTGTCCCCTTCTTTCCACTCATAACTGCCATGATTGTTCAGGCCCTAATTTTCTCTCACCTGGGCTATTGCAATAACTTTCTAATTGAGCTTCCTAATTTATATCTTGCCCCATTTTCCAACAATGGCCAAAATTATTTTCCTAAAATTGTTTTGACCATGTCAACTTCCCTCAAGACCTCTCCCTCAATGTAGTAAACCCCAGTGGCTCCCTATTTTCTATGGTCAGATGTAAACCATTTTATTTTGCTTTTAAAATTCTTTTTGCAACTTGGTTCCTACCTTTCCAGCCTTCCTAAACATTACTCCCCTTCATGTATTCCACAGTGCATATGTGTAATATGCTAGCATATTAAGTACACAGGGATAGTTACTTGGATACTTCGATTGACCTATGATCTCTAATGTGGCTGTTGATAGTCATTATTATATTATTTCTTAGTGGTAATCCAGTCCTTTAGGTCAATTTACCTGTCAGGTAAAGTGGACTAAATCTCACCTATAAAATAGGAATTAACTATGTAGTACCCTCCTCAAAGAGTTGTGAGACTCAAGTTATATAAAGCTAACTTTAAAGCACTATCTAAATTCCAGTTTTAACATAATAATAACTAAATAAACATGAATATAATCATAAAACATTGAGAAATCTGATTCACTTGTTTTTCTATGACATTTTATAAATCATATTACTCATGTTCTCTCAACTTCTCCATCTATAAACTATAATGACCACTGGGTGACAAGTTTAGAAATTTACAGACAAATTACTAAATGAATTCAAAACATACTTGCTTTTCTGTGAAAAGTTCAGTATAATAGAGTGCTACTCTTGAGAAAGATTTGAGTTTGAAGAATTCTGTTTTGTGTTTTTGGACATTATTTCTATCAGTGACCTTCATAGTATCTTAAATGTTTCATGGGGACCTTTTGATCCACTGATTGTCTATAGGAATCTGATTATTCAGCCCCTTACAAAAAGTATCAGTGCTCAATAATAGCCATTTGTCAAGTTTTCATTGTAGTAGGGAAAGGAGGAGGAAGGAATGTACAGAAAATCCAAAAGAGTGAGTAATCAAAAAATAATTCCTGATGCATTATATAGTGCTTCTTAACCTTTTTTTTGTAGCAGATGTATCTTCCTAATTGGGACTTACTTAAACTGATATTAAAATTAGTCTATATTCATTTAGCGTGTGAGCATGTGATTGTTGATGTTCTGTCATTTCAATTATGTCCAACTCTTTGTTACATCATTTTGAGGTTTACTTGGCAAAGATACCAGAGTGGTTTGCCATTTCCTTCTCGAATTCATTTTATAGATGAGGAAACTGAGGCAAACAAGTCTAAGTGACTTGCCCAGGGTCACATAGCTAGTAAGTTTCTGAAACAAGATTTGAACTCATGAAGACAAATCTTCCTGATTCCAAGTCCAGTGCTCTATCCATTTCACTACCTAGCTGCCCATATCTAGCACACACTGGCTAGTTATTGAAGGGTAGGGGTACTGGCAGCATTTGGGGAGGGGGATGCAGGATAAAAAATTGTGTATATTGAGAAATGTAGATTATTAGCATCATGTTTCACTTATAATTCCAGATAAATCTTTTGAAGTAGTAGATTGGCACTCTTTCACCGTGTTTTTTAGACCTTAGACTTACTATATTCTTTCCACTGCTTTTCATAGACAGAAGTGCTGTGCTAGTTGACTTAGCATAGTGCTTGGACTTAGTAAATGATTGCTTGCTATCACTGTCCTACCTGCCCTGTGGTGTTAATTGTGCAGCCAAGCTTACTAGTTGAGTTATTTGACTGACTTAAATTAACTTTAATATTTTTGCCAAAGAAAATTATCAGTAAAGATAGAAAATGTCAGAATACTAACATTTAAGTAGAGTTGATCTTTTGAGTTACCCCTTGGCCCATAGTTAGAGAGCTTCAAGAACATTAGTGAAAAGAAGTAACTACTGGGAAAATCATATGATTAGGAAAATGACAGGATCATAGATTTAGAGTTGGAAGGTACACAGAGGTCATCTAGCTCAACCTAATTAAGACTAAGGCAACTGAGTCTTAAGTTATTAAGTCTAATTTGCACACATTTTGTATATGCATGATTTACATCATAATAGGGAAAGACAAGGGATCTAGAAAGGAAAAGAGATATTGTTTTGAAGTATGGAAGTAAGGGCAGAGAGGGGAATGAAGACTAGTTTGGACCACTCTACAAAGTGAAGGCCCCAGGAGGAACTCACGATTGGGAGAAGGGGAGAGCCTTCCAGAGTGGATGTTCTTCTTCATGCACAGTTGAGTGTTATGGGGCAGGGAGGCCCCAGGTGCTGAGGGGAAGTTCTAGGATGAGAGAGCAACAAAAGCATGGTTTTGATAATTGGAAGTCAGGAACAGGATAGGAGGGGAATGTCATTAGTAATTTATAATCTTAATTTTTAAGAGTTATGAAATTTTTCCCAATGATCTTGTACAGCTAATGCCACAAAAAGTCTTATTTTACATAATTATTTAAAAAAACCTTTAAAATCTCACCCCAATAGTAGTTTAGCTTTGTAATTATCAACCTAATTGCTTTAATTGAGGATTTACATATTCTTGTTTGATTTCTATAATTCATAGCTCAGTAAAGAAGGGATATTTCATTTTAGAAGGTAAATCTATGATTTACTCATAACCTATAAAAAACGAAGTACTTGGGGCGGCCAGGTAGCACAGCGAGTAAGAGCACCGGCTCCAGTGTTGAGAAGACCTGGAGATCAAATC
>NW_027187378.1:5799698-5821628 GCF_028583685.1 Petaurus breviceps papuanus
TTAACCCCAATTGCTTAGGGGTGGCCAGGTGGCTTAGAGAGTAAGAGTACCGGCTCCAGTGTTGGGACGACCTGGAGATCGAATCCCGGGCTCAGACACTCAGCACCACACCCAGAAATAACTGGCCGTGTAACCTTGAGCAAGTTACTTAACCCCGATTGCTTAAAAAAAAAAACAAAAACAAAAACGAAGTACTTGGGGCAAGACTAGTTAGTATAGAGAGAGAAAGCATATTTCATTTAAATAATTAAGTAAATAAAGTCACTTAAAGGAAATGATAAATTCTTAAATTGGAATTGGGAAGTATTTTAACTTGGCTGTGAAAAGCCTCATTGGGCTGTATATTACTAATTAAAAATTGATTTATATTAAGATATCTTGTGTTTTAAAAGCACTTAAAATTGAATATTTTGCTCTCTTAAATTCAGGATTTATAATCTGGGTTTTTGAAAAGTTGTACAGATAAACATTAGAAAATATAAATTTTCATGAGATACTACGATTGGCAATATACATGTTCCACAGTTTACTACTTGCTTTTCTGACCTGAAAATAATTTTTTTTTCTATATGAAGATGAGTAATGAATACAAATTGATACCAGTGGTAATATAAATCATAAGCCTCAGTTAAGTCCCATCTTTCTAGCTTCTATTCTTGTATCATATTGATTAAAATTTAAAAAACAACTTAGAAAGATCTTAGAATTCATACAATTTAAGTTTATAATGAACTTCAGCCAAAACAGTTGCTAATGATAGTCTACTCACTAATATGTATTACAAATGATAGAGGATATATCCAATTAAAAACTTTTTTTTCAGGAACCATTTATAATCTTTAGTAATATATCATATTTGGTCAAGGTAGATAAATTCTTTGAAAGTTTTTGTTGTTCAGTCATTTCAATTGTGTCCGACTTTTTATGACTCCATTTGAGGTTTTCTTGGCAAAGATACTAGAGTGGTTTGCCACTTCCTTCTCCAGCTAATTTTTCAGATGAGGGAACTGAGGAAAACAGTGGTTAAGTGACTTGCTCAGGGCCACACAGCTAGTAAGTGTGAGGCAGGATTTTGAACTCTGGTTTTCCTGACTCCAGGCCTGACAGTGTTTCTATCCATCGTAACACCTAGCCACCTCTCTTTGAAGCAAAATAATTGTCAAAAAATGCCAAGCTGTGGAGCTGAAATAGATCTTTGTTGCTTTAGTTGGTGACCCTTATTAGTGTTTTGACCTCTTAGCTGTGGGCATTGCATAAATTACCTAATTTCTCTGAGCTCCTGTTTCCTCCCCTATAAAATGATGATATTAACATTTGTAATGCCTTCCTCACAGGACTGTTGTGAGGAAAGTGCTTTATAAATTTGAAAATGCTCTAAAATCATAAGCTATTAAGTTAGTGACTGCTTTGTAATCAGAATCTCCTTTTTGAATGCTTAGAGAGACCAGTCATCTCTGACATCCTCTGTTTTAAGATTTTAGAGTAGTATCTTAACATTTTTGTTCAGGTATTTCCCAGTTTTAAGTAAAGCCAGAGTATGATTTGAATTTTTAAAGATGCTACAAAATGGGGTAATTATTACCTTTGCAGAATACCTTTAAAAGCCAGCTCTCCATTTGTAAACTTTCATTTATATACAACTCTTCAAGAATTGATCTAATGGTATCAGGTGGGAGTTCTTAACCTTTTTTTTTGTGTCTGGGCCTCTTTGACAGTCTGGTAGAACCTTTTCAGGTCCCTTCTCAGAATATTTTTACATGCTTAAAGTAAAAGATCACAAAGGAAACTAATTATTTTGAAGTGCAACTATCAAAATGTTAAATGTTGCAACTTCAGTGATACTAAGTTAAGAACCTCTAGTGATTAATGCAAGGTATACCTGTAGTTTTATCTGCTTAGAGAAAGTAGTCTGAAATGAAAGCTTATTTATAGCCAGTGTTTTTTTTTTTTGGAATTTGCTTACTAAACAAATTGATATGCACTGTTAACAGTTTATTGATCAGATCCCCTTAAGCTATACCCTGAGATCAGAATTGCTTGTACACCCCCAATTGCTTTTCATTATTTAATGTGATTGTGAAAACCGTATTGATTGGAAATATGAGATTGATATGAATTTGATCCTCAGGACAGCCAGACAAAAATTATTGTAGAATTCCCTTTTTGTTCCAGACTGACTTTAGGAGGGACAAGTCTCTCAGGAGGTATATTGTGAGGATGGTAAAATTAATAATTTGTTTCCTGATTATCAATGGCAGTGGTTAGGCAGCAGCAAAGAAAAGAGTTGTGTAACCTGTTCTCTAAATACAGAAAACTCAATTATCAGGTTATATATCGTGGAGCAATTTGGAGAACAGAATGTTTAAGCAATCAAGATAAATGGGATCTAAAGGGTTAGAAGACATCAGGGTCTTATAGCATTGAACATGGACCAGAATCCAAAACCCCTTTATTTATGGCTGGCTCAGTTAAATGTCTCATTTTCCTTGTAACTGAATCACCTATAAGTTTTTAACAAGTGTGGGAAACCTGCCCCACTGATTTAATTTTAAGTTTGCTTGGACATTTTTGTCCTTGTAACTTAAAGTGTGGAATTGTGGGTATAGAACAAGAAGAGACCTGAGTGGTCATCAGGTCTAGCCCAGAGTGGGTGAAGTGACTTGCTCAGGGCCCTGCAGCTAATAAGTGTCTGAGAGAGTATTTGGAGCCCACTCATCCTGATTACACTATACTAGGTAAAGCTAGGTAGAAATGGGTGCTAATGATGGGTGCAGATTTTTAAAGGAATAAGGAAAGAAGCAAAAAATTAAAAGCAAAAATATTATGCCAAAGGACAGAGGCTGCTGATTGCTGTCTTCATGTCCTCTGGATCATAACCTCTCTGAGCCTCTCAGGCTTTACCTCTAACAGTCAGATATTACTATTTGTACTACTCTGTGGGACTAATACACACAAAATGCTTTGTAATATAAATGCCTTTATATATATACACATATATATAAAATAAATACCTTTATAAATATAAATTATTATTTAGTAATGTATAATAAAAGAAAACAGAAAGTTGGTGATCCTTTGAAGAATCTGCCCCATTTCTTATAATTTCTCCTGTTGTCCCTATGCTGTCAGAGACCCTGGGCCCTTTGTTTGATGATACTGTCTTCATGAAGTCAGGGTAAATATTTTCCTAACCAATAAATTTGAAAAATCATGACGGAGATGGGTAGCGTAGGATATTCATGATGGTACAGGTTAAAGGAAGAGATACCAATGTAAGTCATATAATTATTCACAAGAATGGGTTTTCTTGGTCACAGAATTTTTTTTTCATACCCAGTCATTTGTTAAAAATTTTTTTAATATCTTCTCTCCCCTAATATAGAACATTCACTCATTCCATTTGTATGGCAATATTTTTGTGTAGATGAAAGATTATATGTGGGTGATGCTTATAAGGTACAGGTAGCAAATTGGGTTTTTAAATTGAGGGTGGTGGGGTTCAGTTAATGTAAGGGAATATTAAAGCCCTGGAGAGTCAGTATAACTAAACGGGAGGAGAAGCAGTATTCTGGAGCACATAGCATCCTACCTTTTTTTTTAATGAGGAGATGGATATGAGACTTGGCCCCTATCCTCGACATCTACTATAAACTTCTGAACCCTCCACCATCATTCAGGATACATCACTAATGGTTGAAGAGAATATGGAATGTGACATGGGAGATGACAGCCCCGAGGATCCTTGTCGTGGGACACAGTTGTGGGAAGAAAATCTTACAGGTATAATTTTCATCTAAGTTATTTGGCCTCTATGTCTTTATTCAACAGAATAACTTAGTTCATCAGGTGGTGTATATAAATATATATATATATATATATATATTTTTTTTTTTTTTCCCCCAAAGGAAAGAAGTAGGGAAGATGACCAGGCATTTCTTCATTTTTGTTATTGCAACATGTTTGTAGCCAACTTTAAACACTGAAATTTGTATTAGAATTCATAATTCACAATCTCACTACTATGGTAACAAGGACCACTAGAAACATTCCTGGTACATAGTGTGCTAATATAACACTGAGTACTAGTTGTGCTTACTCTGTGATGGGAATGAAAAATGTTTAGACCTGTGAGCCTTACCACATTGAATATGAATTGTTTTAAATTACAAACTTCTAAAAATCTTGTTTGCACTAGGCTTCTTAGTGACCTCTTCCTTAGAATACTGGTTGTTTTTTTAACTTACTGATTACTCTGGTTTTATTATTGTTACCGTGCAGTTTAATTAATTAGCTAATTAAATTTCCTGATTCTTTACTTAGTCATTTTTTTAGAAAGGTTCATAGACTTACGTACTCAAAGCTCAGTGTATTGCTTTCCTGTCAGTTCAAGTGGCTGTGTTATATATTAGGGTGTCACTGCTGCTTGAGAGATTAGTATTTAGATTTTTCATAAAACTTATCTGTGGTTTTCTTAGTCAAACCAGCTATAAAACTGGGGATGGAATTAATGACTTTGTTTAGAAGGGACCTTTTATACCTGTAAAAAATAAACTATAGGATACATTATTTGAAGCAATATGTTTGATGATTCTGTCTGAAATGTCCCCCTGATGACTTATAATTGCTTTATGCATTTGTATGCTTTAAAACTGTATTGTCTTGGACCGTGAATAAAAAGACTTAGGTTAGTGATAGAACAGTTGGAAAATCAGCTTAATTTAATGGGACTAGGGTAAATTAGATAAAGTAAGTTAAATAACAGATAATAATGGCAGTTTTTGAAAGTAAGTGCTAACTTTTAGAAAAAGAATTTGTATTATTGTTTTTTCTTTGTCTTTCTAGCTTCTTGGGTAATAGGAAAAGAGCCCTTCATCCACCCTTGTCTTCCAGTTCCAGTCCATTTTGCATCAAGAAAGGTCCAGTGAAGACTCCTTTTGGGAAATGTCTATTCTGAAGCAGGAAAAGATGTACAGGATAAATAATGTTGGAGGAGAAGGCAAGGACCAGAGGGTGAAGGAAACATGGATTTAAAAAAAATTGAGGTGATTAGAGAACTCAGGGCAAGCAGAGAGCTGAGAAGAGAGTAAACTGATGACCAATCTGTGACATAATTTTGTGAAAGCTGATAGGAAAATGTGATTATTACTAGACTGGTTCTTTAGCCTCAGGTATTTTTGCCTCTGCTGTATTCATGTCATAAACTCTCTTCACATTAATATTCACTATCACTTTTATCTTTAGTGAATGATGGCTCTTTTGCTTCTGTTCTTGCAGTGTTTCCATGGATGAATAAAAATATATAATGCTTGCCAAAACCTAGAAAGCACAATCTATTTATTTATGGGTAACAGTGTAAAATGACCTCTTTATATTTTTTGAGACTCTGTAATGCTAAACACCTAGACTGTTGCTCTTTCATGTATTAATAAATATTCTTCATGGTGTAAAAGATGCTCCTGCTTTGTAGTCAGTTTTCAGTTGTGTGATAAGCATGAAATTTTAGGATACTGAGGGTTTTTTTTCCATGTTTTCAAAGAAGAAAGAGACAGTTTAATAATTATAATAGCCTATACTACATGTTTATGCCTTGATCTTTCTCTTTATGATAGTCTTTATTTTTGCTGCTCTTGAGTGGTACCTAGCAAACTAAGAACTTTTATGTTTTTTTTGTGTAAATATGGAACATTATGGCTGTTTTAAACTATTACCCTTAAGCTGATGTAAGTAGTTCCTGTTTGTGGACTCAATGCAGAATACAATGCCAGTTAATTTCATCTTTGAGGGAAAGAAAGCAGATAAACAAAATTGTCATGATAACTTATGACAAGTGTCAAAGAATGTGGGACCATACTGTTCTCCATTCCTTATATAGGAAGAACAGAGTCACTGAATATTTTTTGGGGGGCCATGTAACTGGCCATTTAAGTTCTCTAGGGAAAAATGAATTCTAAACACATGCCACCCACTGTTTTCAGTTGTTTGAATTGCTCATCAAAGCTCTAACAATTAAAGAATTTTGAGGCAAGGTTAAAAAATAGTAACTGAAAGCAAGAATTTGCTTTTCCTGTCAGTATTTTTGCAAAGAGAATTGCCTAGCTTCCCAACAGTACACACTGTGTTCAGTTGTGAGCGTGCATTTATTAATGCAAAGCACATTTTGGGTTTTCTTTTATTTCATTTAAAAAATATTTTGATGTGTCTGCCTGTGACTTTTATTCTGAAACTTAAAATATTTAATTATTGCTATACATAATTTATGTTAATGTTAATCGACTTAAATAGGCCTCAGAATGCTTATAATCCAAGAGAAATATTTTTGTGTGCAATGTGATATAGTATTAGCAATATGGATGATGAAAAACATATATTATCCAAAATCATTATTGTAGCTAATAGTTTCAGTCTCCTCATTAAGACTATTTCCTTTTCCCAGCCTTATTTTTTTCTAATACTAGATGCTAAGCTTTCAACATAGAACAAAATTGACAAGCTTTAATTCTTTTTCTTTTCCTTTAGTTTTTAATTTTCTTTTTTAAAAATTCTCCTTGTACTCCCTTACTCCAGCCATACCTAAGATGATAAACCATGAGTAATCTATGGATAACTCATGAGTAGAATAGGTTTATCATAGTCTAGGAGAAAGATCAATGATTTCAAGAAACACGTTCTAATTCTGGCTCTGCCATTTATTCACTGGATGATCTTGAAGCATATCATGTAGTTTCTTTGAGCCTCAATTTCCTTATCTATAAAATATCAGGACTGGACTTGTTTTATAAAGTGATAGTACTGATATATGTCAGTGTAAATGTTATGTAGAAATGGCATTTCTTTCATCAACTAGATTATTTATTAGAGTGTCTTCATCACTTTTGGAAAAAGAAAATCATTCTGGTGGCAAATAGCTGTGGATATTTCCAGTGAACAGATCATTTTGTTATGCCTCAGAGCTATATAAATATAAATTATAATGTAGGGATTAAAGTCACAATGAAAGAGTTGTCAGATAAGGAAATTTCTTTGTCAGAAAACAACCACATGTTATTAGTGCTTGTTAATAGGCCAAACTTTTGAAACTACCTTTGTACAGCTTCACAGAATATTTAATAAATACTTAATAAATTATCGTTTGGTAACTCATAGTTAACTTGAGAAAATAATTTTGTATGTGTGATAGAGATTAATTCTTTCTATGAGGATTGGATACCTTCTACAATATAGGTCAGATAATTTATGTAAGAGGTCCCTAGACAGAATTTCAAGAGGAATCAGGCCATTATTGTATCCCTCCATTCCTCTTAAAAGTCCAGGTTATCCTCCAAGCAACTCAGAGTTGTCTTACCCCAAGTCATGGTTTTTTTTTTCACTGTTAATAAACCTGTTACATATTTGGGTATTAAAATCAAGTTTATTTATTTTTGGCTTATGACAAATTAACACAAGATTTCTGAGTCCATTCCTTTCTAAATAGCTGAAAGAAGTTTAGTTTCCTGTTTTGTAGTTAATTCAAATGCATAGTACTTTCAGTACATTTGGTGCTATGTATATGGCATACTTTCAGTAACTATATATATATATGTATATATATAAAACAAAGGCAATAAATGCATTATGAACCTTATTTAATATTTGTATTTTTCCTAAAAAATGCCTGTTTTATCAGCGATCATATATTGTCCTGTCTGCATCACAGTTATGGGCATTAATTCAGATAATGGCTTTTGAAAACAAAGTCTTTATGAGTATAAGGTAGGTTGTTGTGAGGAAACTAGATAACTGTAAGCTATTTTTAAGGTAACCTTCAGTGACTATAAGTTTTTAGTGGGTCTTTATAGTCATATTCTCAAGAGAGGTAGAATTTACACATTATTTACTTACGCATTAGTGTTGGAAATTGAGTTACTAGTGTTATGATAATTTTCCTGCTTTGCTGAATTGAAAACTGAGGTGCAGAAAGATTACATGATTTTAGCACTATTACAGGATGACCTAGTAGAATGATATATATGTATAAAGGATTTAAAAAAAAACTTTGACAAATAGAAATTTTAACCTTACAAGCATGATTTAATTGGGATTATGTCTTGCAACAATGTGCTATAATGCTCTTTTGCTAAAGTCTCAGTGTAAGAGTATATGGGTTTTTTTATTTGGAGTCAAAGTTGTGTACTCTGAACTAGGGTGGCAGTGGTGGAAAAAGGTCCTGGTGTCATTGCTTTGAGCTTTCCATTCCTAAGTTAGCTGAAGGAGAGAAATTCTATAAGGTAACTTTCTTTTCAGTCACTGTGTATGTATGAGGATGCATGTGTGCTATATTATCATTTATGATTTTGTGTTTCTTTCTTAAATAAACTTGCATCATTTTTGAGCACTCAATTGTATGGTGATCATCATTTCGTCTAGTACTTTTCATTGTGTTATAACAACCCTGTGGTTTTTGTAAAGCTGGCCAAAGGTTTCTCTAGGAAAAAAAAAAGGTGTAGTGGTGTTCAAGTATACACAGCAAATCTGTTGGTTTCACGTCTGTTACATATTATGTATACATTCTGCTGCTATGGAGAATCATCACACATTAATTGGAATAGATCACATGATCAAATAGAATCTGCCCAATGGATGAACAATTAGTTTACTATTAATCATTGTACAAAATTATTGTACATTCATCTGTTTGATTTTTAAAACTATATGTATTTTTTCTACTACTGATCATTGTGAATAATTACAATCAGGAAAATTAAAGAAACAAAAAAGCATAAGTGTTAACTAAGACAATAATGAAATATACATCCATATAACTAAGTTCAAATACCCAATCTGATACAGAAGAAGCACAAATATGATGATTTGGCTATTCTTTTTACAATGATGACTTGCAATGTGTATTGTTACCAGATTTTAAAAGATAGTATTATTCTGCCCAAATTATAAAGGCATTTACAAACAAAACAGTGAATCTAGCATGAAAAGTCTCCACTGTAAATGGAAATATGAGACCCTAAAATGCTTGTTTATATAAAGAGAGAGATGACGGTTGCTGTGGAGCATCTTAACAAGGTGAGCTATTTTATTTCAGATTGTTCCTTAATTATAAAGCACTGATAGTAAGTAATAATAGCTTTGCTTTAGGTGAGGTATTTGTAATATTAGATTCAGAATGAATTTGATCTAAAAATATAAAGTTAAAAATTAGATATATTATTTTCAATCAATAGCATAGTAGGTTCACTTAAATACTTCCAGTAGTCTATGATTTTTATGTGTATGGGTACTTCATTCAACACAGATCATGCCTTCTTAATATCACAGCAAATGGTCTTTGTGACCTTCTAGAGCTGAAAAATTCATTGCATAGCATTTGGAAGCCTAGGGTCTTCTTGTGAAATGGGGAGGAAAGGAATAAGCATTTGTATAATATTAACTATGTGCCAGGCACTGTACTAAGTTCTTTGCAAGTATTATCTCCTTTAATTCTCACAACAACCCTGAGAGTTAGGTGCCATTATTATCCCCATTTTATAGTTGAGGAAACTGAGGCAAATAGAGGTTAAATGACTTGTTCAGGGTCCCACAGCTAGGAAGTGTTTGAGGCCATATTTGATTTCAAGTTTTCCTGACTCTAGGTCCAACACTGTGCACTGTGACTGTCTCTAAGGATAAAAATTGCTATTTTTATTTGTATCCCCAACCCCATAGCATAGGTTTTCCCCCACATAGTAGATATCACTCCATTAATGTTTATTATATTTAATTGAGTTAAGACCATCAAGGAAGAGAGGAATAGAAGAGAAAAAAAATTTATTAACTATTAACCATATGAAAGATGGCTTCAAACCTTCAATAATAGAAATTCAAACCATAACTCTGAAGTGTGACATCACATATTGTCAAAGTCAATGAACGGTGGAAATGGTCAATTTTGGGGGGCTTTGGAAAGACAGTATTGGTTAAATGATGAGTGGTTCCAGCCCTTCTAGGAAGCAACTAGCAAATTATGCTAATAAAATTATTAAGTTGTCTAGATTTTGACCCAGAAATGCTATTGCTAGGCACATATACCCAATGGAAAATACCCATTGTAGGTCAAAGATGACAAAAAGGTTCCTATATATGCCAAAATATTTATAGTAACACTTTTTGTGGTAGCAAAGAATTGAGAACAAAGAGTAGATGTCCCGCAATTGGGGAATGGCTATAATCAAACTGTGATATGAGAATATCATTGTGCCACATAAAATGAAAATGAAGAAGTCAGAAAATCATGAGAAGACATTTATGAATTAATGAAGAATGAGGTGACTGTGATGATGTAAATGGAAAAGACAAACTGAATATTGTATAATTATGCTCAGCAAACTCTTCCCTAGAGAAGAGACGAGGAAATGTACCTTTCTCCCTTCTTTGCAGAGGTGGGGGGAGTGGAGTTGGTGGTTATGGGTGTCATATGGTATGGGAATCATAGCCTAAAGTTGCAGATGTGGTTGATGTGTTGGTTAGTTTTGCTGAGTTGCTTTTCTTCTTTTTTATCTATTTGTTATAATAGTTTTCTTGCTGCAGAGTGATATATAAAGCAATGCAAAAAATAAAGATATGATCTTTTAAAGAAAAGAGTGCTTAGTTAAGAACCAAGGGATGCTTACCTTTACAGGGTGGGAGGAGAAAGAAAAGTCAATGAAGAAAATAGGAAAGTAGCAGGAGAAAAAAAAATAGGCAAGAACAGTCACAGAAACCAAAGGAGGAGAAGTTAAGAAGCAAGAAGTAGCTAGCAGTGTCAAATTCTGCACAAAAATCCTCCTTCTTCTTGACATGAGATATAGGGTAACAGGATTTGATTATTTGGAAGTCATAGGATCATATATTAAGAGATATAAAAAGGACCTTAGAGATGAACTAGTCTAACCCCTTCATTTTACAAATGAAGAAACGAGCTGAGAGAGCTTAAGTGACTTGCTCAGGGCTGCACAGTAAATAGCAAAGACTGTCACCCACCTCCCCTGATTAGAAATTCAGCATACTTTATGCTTGAAAACAGACACATAAATTGTGCCTATGGGGAAAAAAGTCTTAATAGTGATGGGAACAGATTGTTGGAAGTTAAGGAGTATCAGTTTATGGTGGGGGGATGTATAGGCATCTAATATGGATTACTTTCTAGATGTTTGCCATTGAAGATGGGTAGAGTTGTAGGATGATAGCTTGAGAGGCTAGTATGGCCTGAGGAAGGGGATTTTTGCACTAGTATGTGTATGTTTTTTTTTCTTCAATATAGATTGATCAGCAAGCATAAGGAACCTACTTTTTTCTAGACAAGTGAACATCCCTTCCCTTGAGTAATTTATAATCTGGAGGTAGGGATGGGATACAACATGTTCATATATAAGTATATGCAGAAGAGGTGCAAGGTAATTTCAGGAGGAACATACACAGAAGGTGATGCTTGAACTGGCCTTTGAAGAAAATTAGTAATTTCAGGAAACAGAAATGAGAAGGGAATGTATTCCAGGCATGGGAAACAGTCAGTGCAAATGCATGGAAGTGAAAGATGGATTGCCGTTTTTGAGGAATAGTTAAAAGACTGTTTTGGTTGGATTGTACTGTGAGTAAAGGGAAAGGTAGATTGAAGCCAGTTTGTGAAAGGCTTTAAATGCCAAGCAAATGAGTTTGTCTTTGTTCTAAGAGGTCATATGGAATGACAGGAGTTAGTTGGGGAATATGACATAATATGACATATGCACTTTTGGAAAATTACTTTGATGGCTGTATAGAGTATAGGTTAGCGTCAAGAGAGATGAGACAGAGTGGCCAAACTAGAACGCTATTGTGGGTGTCTGGGCAACAAGTGGAGGGTCACAAAAACTGGGGTAGTAGCTATATGAATGGAGAGAAGGGAATGGTTGTGAGAGATGTGGAAGAAGCTAGGTGGTACAATGGACAGAGTCCTGGGTCTGGAATCAAGAAAACCCGAGTTCAAATATGGCCCCAGATACTGCCTAGTTATGTAACTTTGGGTAAATCCCTTTGCCTTATTTTACTCATCTGTAAAATGGGGACAATAATAGTACCTACCTCACAGGATTGTTGTGAGGATCAAATGAGATTTTATATATATATATATATATATATATATATATATATATATATATATAGTGCATGGTACATAATAGTTACTTTAGTACTGTTAGCTATTATCATTGTTATTATTTTTATCAATGATAAAACTTTGCAATTGATTGGATAGGTGGGGAAAGTAAAGTTGGGTAGTTGAAGATGATATTGAGATTGCAAACCTAGGTGACTGCAAGTGTGGTAGCATTTTGGAGGTAGGTATTAGGGAAAAGAGTGAATTCTGTTTCAGTCAAGTTGAGTGAGTGAAATGCCTGTAGGACATCCATTTTGAACTATCCAATGGGAAGATCATGATAGCTGCAGCTCAGCAGAGAGAGTTGGGCTGTATATCTATATCTATGTCCGAGAGTCACCAAAATAGAGATGAAAAATCTGTGAGCAGGCAGGTAGGCATAGAGACAGACACTTTTGGGGGGTAGACCTGCTGTAAGAGCATGTATATATGATGATCCAGTAAAGGAGAATGAGAAGTAGTCAGACAGAAGGAGAACCAAGAGAGAAGTAGAAGAGGTCAAAAGAAAAAAAAAACTAGAAATGAAGAAAAATTTTCTTTGAACCACACTGACAGGAAGTAAATTGTTAAATTGAGAACTGAAAAGAATGAGAATTTTCCCTATTTTCACACTTGAAAGAATTGAAACTTTTCCTTAAGCCAATTATAGAAGGAAAACAATTTATTTGGAAATTGCCACCAATCTTAAAATCAGAATTAGCTTTGGATCTGAATGGACAATTCTGTATAATTTTAAAATTGTTGGCCATATATCTGGAGGCCCAACAATAAGATGTCATTAGATTTAATTAATTACCATACTTTAACAAATGACTTTGATGCTTCAAAAAAATTATCAAATGCTGGCCGTATACTTTGAGACAGTGGTGAATTTTAAGAACTCATGCCTAGTTTTCTCTAGTGACTTGGATTTTTCTGTCTTATAAACTTAGAATTTTTTTTTTAATTCATGAGGAATTTTAGAATTTAGATTTCAAAAAATCTAGATTCTCTTTGTCTCTATTAAGAAGTGAGCATGCAACAATAGATTTATAAAACTCAAGATATTTTCCTTAAACCTCTTCATTTAATTTATCTATTTAACATGTAAAAAGTGCTCTTAAGGATGTAATGATACTGCATTATCTCCAGAAGCCATTTTTAAAGAAAAGTAATTAACAATTATAAATGATCTTTCTCACTATCTTCTCTTTTCTAGGAGAGAATGCATGCTTGGATTTTTCCTTTCTCTAAAAGAATTAAGTAATTTTTTTTCAACAATACTCCTACTGCTTTCTCACCCACTGCAGTGTTTTTAGTTTCTTGATTACTACTATGTCATTCTACAGCTCCCACTTGAAAGTTATCTGCTCTCATTTCCAAAACCTTTTTCCCCTCAAGTTTTTAAGCTTTAAAATTTACAGCAATTTCAAATCTCTTACCTGAAATTTATACAAATAATCAATCTCATATATTTCCTCAGGTAGGTATATCAGATAAATTTTGATTCCTCCAGAAGCAATTCATGGTAGTTGTGCTCTTTTTAGTAATGTTTTGAGGTGAATCACCACATTTCCATAATGAATTGTTTGTATTTTGGAAATGAAAAAGAGGTACTCTCTTGATTTTCCTTTCTTTCCTTCTTTTCCTTTTTCCCTCTCTTCTTACCTCCCTCCCTTCCTTCCTTCAATGCTTTATATATGTATATATTAATAGATCATCTTTCAGCCACTTTCCATTCTCCGCTGAATGAAAGGGAGGAGGCTAATGAAGAGGTAATAGAAATAGCCATCATTCAGAACAATTATGTAGTGGTGTTTGGGCAACCCTTACAGAAAACTTTAGTTATGATTTATTAATAATATTGGACAATGAAGTTGATTGGGACAATCATGTGGTGTTATAAAATAGTTTGGGGAATACTGTACTAAGTTTTGGGTAATATACAAAGTTTAAGTATGACTCAACAAGGTACTTACATTTTGGAATTTTAATATAGTAGGAGTACAAAAATAAATGAAAAGTACATAACAGAAGTATAAGAGTATTAATAAAAGAAGCAATACTAACAAAACAAAGGCAAATTTTGGGGCCAAATTCTTTAAATTTGGGGCAAATTTCTTAAAAGAAATGTAATTTGCTTTCAGAATAACAAGTCATATATGCAGGGTATTAGTTTTTGGAAGAATATGTAGGAGATATTGATGATTTTTGTGTTTATACACTATTCCAGATTTCTTTCTACTGGTTAACATCTTGTTTTTTGAAAATAAAAGGTTATAAATTCTTTCTTCAAATTTCAAGCAGAAAAATACTCTTTAAAGCATTCATTAATTTTATTAGTCTTTTGACATTTTAAAAATGACATTTCCAGGAAGAAATAAGATTTCCTTTGCTATTTAAACATCTATTACTATTAAGGTGCTTATAGTTACCGCTGAATAGTTGCTTTTCTTTTAAAAGATTTTCATAGTCTTTGCAGCACCCCCCTCTAGTGGTGACTTTCAAAAATGCATTATTTTTTGATTTGTTTAAATTGGGTTCTTGAACTGTCTACAAAAAATCAAAGGTAGTAAAATTTTATATGTTAAAGAAATTTTTATGATTTGACCCTGGTCATCAACTTTAGGACACTAGATCTTATTTTATTAGCTACTTTTTTCCTCCTGCCTGTCCTCAATGAGATCTTATTCTAATATACCATTTAGGCTCTAGCTTGGTTGGGAATATGCTACTTTTCCGTGGGATTTTGGGGCTTGGGAGTTTCCCCTGGTTTGGCCATTCTAAAAGACACTTTAACCTTGACTCCAGGACCTGGAGAAATCCCTTTTTTTCTTCTTGTCCCCTTCTTTTTCTCCCTCCATCTTCACCTTCTCTCCCTCTCCCCCCTCCAGGTTTGATGCCCAGTAAGGTAAGAGTTATCGCCTCTTTCTGTTTTTAAGGCCTTATGCCTTCCATTACATTTTGTCTGGAGGTAGCCACATTCTTATCTCCTGGATTACAGGACTGTAGATATTTGGCTACAAGGGACTTTATAAGTCACCTAGTCCAGCCCTTTTATTTTTTAAAATAAAGAAATTTAGAATTAAAGAGGTTAGTTAAGTAACTCGCCAAGGTTACCCAGACAATTAAAGGGAGATTTAGATCCAGTATTGGATCCAGGACTTCTGAGTCCAAATATAGCATTCTTTCTTTTCCTTATGGCAGCCTTCTCCTGTGTGTGTGTTTGTGTGTGTGTGTGTGTGTGTGTGTGTCTACGGACACTCATACATATACCTATATATTTATAGATGAAAGGTATACGTGTATGTATGTATACATATATACATATATACATCCACATCCACATACATATATATGTATATATGATAGGTGTGTGTATGGGGATGGGGTGTTCAGGAAGTATTAACCACTCTGGTGTGAGGGCTTTTTGCCTTGCCACTGAATTTTGATGAATCTGGAAGAGACAATGAGGCTGCCGACTCTGCCCCCCTTAAATCTAATTCATATTGAAGTCATCACCCTGTGATGTCATGGTTTGAATAACAATAACAAAAAGGTTCTGGAATTACATTTTATTGTTCAGTATTTTAGAGAAAAAAACCCCCAGACTTTTAAATACTGTTTCCCCTCCTTAGAACATATTCTTCTGGAAAATGTGCATCCCATATTCTTCAGTTCAGAGGAAAGGTAGAGATGTCTGAGTGTTCCATTGCTTTGATGAATCTCTAAGTGTATCAGAAATTCAGATTGCAGTTTGGAACTAATATGACATGAGGAAAGAAAAACTTCAACCATTGTAAAGTACAATGCCTTGTCATATCTAATATAGAACTAAAAATTTCAAACCATATTAAACATGTTTATTGCCTGTTGAGTTTGCTATTTTTCATATGTTTTCTTTGATATGATGTCTTGCTTACTTTATATTTTAACTCATTTTAAAGACTTTAAAGTCACCTGGAATTTGTTGAGTGCCTTTTATTTCTAGGTGTCTTATTTATTCTGGTCTACTTATGATGTTAGTTTCCTGTTTGGTGATGGAATTGTGGTGTCATTAAAATGTGATATTTCTCTAAAATGCCATGCTTGGAATATTTGAAATTTACTTTTCTGTCCTTTCCATGGTTAAATTTCCTTTTCCTATTGCTTTTATTAAAAACCAAAGTGCTAAAATGAAAACAAAAGCATTGACCTTCTTTTGAAGTTAAGAACTATATTTAATATGTTTCAAAGCAGTGATATCAGATACCACAAAATATTTCAGAAATATTGCACTGTTTTACAGAAGGAAATTAAATAGACCCTAAAGTATTTATAATATTTTACAATTTCTTAAGTGTTTTCACATGGTGTCCCACCTGAGCCTTGTAAGTACCCTATAAAATATGCAGAACAGGTACTTGAAAATGGGAAGGACCAAGTCATTTGTGGAGGTCTTATATATATACTTAGTAAGTGCTAGAGCAGACACTTAGAACCCAAGTCTTCTTACCCCATCATAAATGATGTCTTTCGCATTATACCGTACTCTCTACCTGTGATAATGAGTACAGTTATTCTTTTTTTTGTACCACAGACCTAAAAGATATCAAAACATCTTAGTTACATGAGCAGATACATATAAAATATAATAAATGCTGTAGACTAGGTGTCATAAGACTTGGGCTTTAGCCAGGGTTCTACTACTAAATAGTTTTAAAAAGTCAATTAATTCCACTAAACTTTACTTTCCTCACTTATAAAATGGAGAAAATACTATATTAAGGATATTTTAAGGAGCAAATAAAATAATATGTAATACAGCATTTTGGAGAAAAAAGCGATTAGCTCTGTGTATAGAACTGTTATTAATCTTATTGGAATTTGGGAGGAGAGGGAGTAATGATCAGATCATTTGCATTACTTTCTCAAAGATAGTAGGCTAACAGATTCTGGGAAGTAATCATTGCAAGTCTGACCCCAAGGCAGTCAAGGGAATGAGTATTCTATCTTTGTTGGACATAGATCCCATATAATACAACAGTGGCACTGGACAAGTCACATATAACATTTCACAGTTTACAAATTGCTTTCCTTGCCACTAATAACTTTGTGAGGTAGGTGGTACAAATATTATTAACTTTATTTTTTCAGATGAGAAAACTGGGGCTAAGAGAGTTTAAGTCACTTGGCCAGGATCATGGCTAAAAAAATGGCAGAGGCTGAACTAGGTTTTCTGATTTCAAGTTCAGGGCTCATTCATGATAACTTACTGAAGGTGAGTTGGAGTTTTGGTGTCAAACTCAAGTGGAAATGAGGGCCACTAATCTATAGTAAGGATCCCTGCAGGCTGCATATTGACATAGTTTTAAAATGTAATATCTATATGTTACATATTTTTATTTATTTTGTTAACTATTTCTCAATTACATTTTAATTTGCTTTGGGCTGCCCTTGGGACAATGTGTGTATTTGATAATACCTCTGAAGTACAGCAGAAGTTCAGGGGAAGTATGAGATTATTATTGATTTCACGTTTTCCAAGAGGATAGAGGAGTCAACCTAGAAATGTATACTTACTGAATTATCAGTAACCTACTATCTGACATCAAAGATAGATGGGTAATACTGTCAATAATTCCTCTCTAGGTTTAGATAAAATCTCTTCTCATACTGTTTTTTATTATTTTTATTACTGCACTACTCTCTTTGGGACATTTCCTCAGAGATATTTATCCTCAAAGGATATTTTGCAGATTTCTACTACAAATACTACTTACTGTTGTTCTTCTTCTTAAGTCAGCTGATAGACACAATTAACTCAAAGCAATCGGCAGCTTGGTGGTACAGTGGATGCAGTATTGGACCTGGAGTCAGGAAGACACTTTTTCCTGAGTTCAAATGTGGCCTCAGACTTTTACTAGCTGTTTGACCCTAGGCAAGTCATTTAACCCTGTTTGCCTCAGTTTCCTCATCTGTAAAAATGAAATGGAATGGAAAAAATGAAAAGGAAATAGCAAATCATTCCAGTACCTTTGCCATGAAAACCTGAAAAGGGCTTACCAAGAATTGAACATGACTGAAAAATGACAAAAAAACATGCTCACAGCAGTGGACTCCTATTAAGATGGAATATCAAGCACAGTCCTATTAAACATTTCTCCTCAAAAACTTGGCTACACTTTCCCACAAGTACACCCAGCATCTGTGGGAAAAGTGAGGCACTTATGTAGGGAACATATATTGCTAAGGCAACCCCCTTGGGGTTCAGCTTTCCCCACTGGGTGAGTTATTCAGCCAGACTCCCAAATCCTGCTTCTCTCTGTAGTTTAACTTTCATTGGCCAAGGCCGGCTCTTTCCTGAGACTGTCACCAGTTTTTGTCGCCAGAGGTCACCCCTCCCTGAAGCTGCTTTCCTCCAATGACTGCCTCTCTGTGTCTGTGTGTAGAGTTTGTAGCTCTGATCCCTCAATTATTCCTTGTACTTTTGAGCTGCTGAATGTAGTGTCAGGTGAGAAGGTCCACTGAATGAATAACGAAACCATTTATCTTCGAAGCACTCATTAAGAGCAAAGCAACATGCTTTGCCCTGAGGAAATAAATAGAAAAGTGAGACAGTTCCTATTATATAGGAGCTCACACTCTAACTTAGGTTGTCCTATAGACAACACACATATGGAAAGTTTCAGCTGCAAATCAGAAAGAAGGGTACTGGGGGTCCTTAGGGTGCAGCAGCAAAGCAGATGCATATGCCTCTTCTTTGATGTCACTTCCAGTGAGAAATGAATCCATTTCTGATGTTGAGCCATTTGATAGTGCCGAGGACTTTGAAAGCTATTTGAAAGGCAAGAACTTTTGTTTCTGAGGCTTCTTCGGAGAGGCTGTAGTGCTTGCAGGAGCATTGCCGGGCTGCCTCTTCACAGTTGTTACTTCTCAGGATGATGGCCGAGGGCACCAGACTTGAAGCATTGCTATTCCAAAAGTCCTTGGGTTCCTAGTCCTTGGTTTCCTCTGTTGAGGTGTTAGGGGTCAGGTAGTCAAGGATGGTTTGACTTTCTTGTCACATACAAGATTTGTTCTGTGAAGTTTGGATTCAGTCAAAGGCCAGCATCTAAGGACCTAGAGGGCCACATGTGACCTTGAGCCCACAGGTTCCCCACTGCTGTCCCAGCCCTTGAGGCTTACAATGTAGGAATTATTCTGGATTCCTCACTGTTTTTCACCCCTCCCCCCATATCCAAACTATTGCCAAGGTCTGTAGATTTCACCTTAATAACATTTCCTAATTATGTCCCCTTCTCTGCTCTGATACTGCCAACAGTCTAATACAGCCTCTCATCACCTCATCCCTGGATTACTGCAATAGCCTGTCTGCCTCAAGTCTCTCAGTCCAATCCACCCTCATCCATCTGCTAAACTGATTTTCCTGAAATGCAGGTTTGATAATGTCACTTCTTTATTCAATAAACACTAGTGGGATATTATAGCCTCCAGGTACAAATAAAAGATGCTCTGTTGGGTTTAAAACCCTTCATAAACTAGCCCCTCGAACCTTACACTTCTTACACCTTTTCCCCTAACATATACGTTTCTATCCAGTGATACTGGTTTTCTGGTTGCTCCACAAACAAATGGAACTATGTCTCAACTCCAGGAATTTTCTCTGACTGTTCTCCTTGCCAGGAATGCTCTCCTTCATCAACTGTATCTATTGAATTCCCTGGCTTCCTTTAAGTCACAAATCTTACCTTCTATAGGAAGCCTTTCCTAATTCCTCAATTCCAGCACTTTCCCCCCTTTAATTATTTCCTAATTATTCTGTATACAGTATAACTTGTTTTGTATATATTTGTTTGCATGTTGTTTCCCCTATTAGATTATAAGCTCCTTGAGGGCAAGAACTGTAATTTTTTTTTTGATTTATTTTGCTTATTGTGTCTGCCACATAGTAGGAGCTTAATGAATGTTTATTGACTGATGGGCAGTTTGCTTGGCAGTTGGTAGACATTACTAGCTTCATCTCTGTAGGAAGTGTTCCCTTAGATGATGGATAATGCCACTGCTAGATTCCATGGCCAATGAGGAGGGGGACTGAGAAAAAACTTCTCCCCCAGGGGTTAAATTCCAGAAATCTCTCTTAGCCTGCTCAAACTACCATGGTCTTCTAACAGTCACTGGGGCATTTCCATTCATTGTTCTTCTTATGTGTTGTTCCCTTCCTACTCAATCAGGGAGGTGTTCATAGTTTGTAAAGGGATAATAGAATATTAACATTTCACCATATGTAACTACATCAACTGAGCTGGGTGGGTGGGGGAGAAGGGAAACAAATCTTTCCATTACAATCGTAAAATAGTAAGACTTCAAGATTTACAAAGCAGTTTCCTCAACAATCCTATTAGGTAAATAATACGGATGTTATTATCCTTATTTTGCCCGAGGAATCTGTCTCAGGGAAGATGTGACATGTCCAGGGTTAGTAAGTTAGAGCTGGGATGTGAACCCAGATCTTTCCTAACTCCAAATCCAGAGGCTGAGGAAAGCCAGTGTTGCTGTCCTTTACCCTGGATGAATTAGAACCTGACTTCTGGAAAGTTTCCAATTTTGTTATCATTTAAAGCAATTGATAATGTCTGTTATTAGTCCCCATTAGGTCCATGTATTTGTATTAGTAACAAGTAGAATAGTATATGATGAATAATGGACTCATATAGAACTCTTGGCCCTGTTAATGATTTTTAAAAAATAACTTTAGATAAACCACTTCTTTTTCTCTGTACACCAATTTCATTTATGATATAAAAGATGTCATTTGAACTTAGAATTATAGGATTTTGAGCTAGAAAGTAACTTAGGGCTTCTTAAACTTTTTCAACTTGCAACACCTGTTTGTGTTTTGGCAGCATTAGTTGGTGTTGTGTGCCTGGGGGCATTCATAAGTGTAAAGTACACATGCTTTGTGTTCAGAACCAAGGCTGCAGTGCAGTTGCAAGATGCAAGATGGGCAGGTGCTGCCAGAAACACATTGGATTTGTTACCAGTTTGAATTTTGAATTGATTTTTGGTTGTTGTGCATTCAGAAACCTTTTATTGTTGCCAAAATTTTGCAACCCCTAGGGCATCAGGACCCACAGTTTAAGAAAACTGATACATCATCTGGTCTGACCCATGCATTAATAAAAAAATTTATTTCTTACCAATTACGTGTTAAAACATTTAAAAATACTTTTAAAAAAGTTCTGTTTCTCCCTCCTCCTTTTCTCATCCCTCTTCCTGAGACAGTAAGAAATCTATTACAGGTCATACACGTACAATTGTGTAAAACATGTCCATGTTAGTCATTTTGTTCAAGAAGACTAAAATGAAAATAGAGAAAGAAAGAGAAAAATAGTATGCTTCACTTTGTGTTCAGACAATATCAAATATCAGTTCTTTCTCTGGAGGTGGATGACATGTTTCATCATGAGTTCTTTGGGATTGTCTTGGATCATTGTATTGCTGACAGTAGCTAAATCATTCACAGTGCATCATACAATGTTGCTCTTACTGTGTACAATGTTCTCCTGGTTTTGCTCACTTTACTTTGCTTAAGTTCACGTAAACCTTTCCAGGTTTTTCTGAAAGTATCCTGCTTGTCATTTCTTATGATACAGTAGTATTCCACCACAGTCATATGTCACAGTTTGTTCAGCTATTCCCCAATTGATGGGCATCCCCTTGATTTCTTTCTTTCTTTCTTTCTTTCTTTCTTTCTTTCTTTCTTTCTTTCTTTCTTTCTTTCTTTCTTTCTTTCTTTCTTTCTTTCTTTCTTTCTTTCTTTCTTTCTTTCT
>NW_027187378.1:5821638-5824577 GCF_028583685.1 Petaurus breviceps papuanus
TCCTTCCTTCCTTCCTTCCTTCCTTCCTTCCTTCCTTCCTTCCTTTCCTTTTGCTCCTTGGAGGGTGAAAGGAGGGAAATTGGAGTTAAGTGGCTTGCCCAAGGTCACACAGCTAGTAAGTGTCTGAGGCCACATTTGAACTCGGGTCCTCCTGACTCCAGGGCTGGTGCTGTGTTCACCATGACACCTATCCACCCCTTCCCCTTGATTTCTACTTCTTAGTCAACACAAAAAGAACTCTAAATATTTTTGTACAATTAGGTTCTTTCCCCTTATTTTGAATGGGTTTTTTTGGGGATATAGACCTAGCAGTGATATTACTGGCTCAAAGGGAATGCAGAGTTTTATAGCTCTTTGGGAATAGTTTCACATTTTAACTCTCCAGAATGACTGGATCAGTTCACAACTCCACCAGCATGCATTCATGTCTCAGTTTTCCCACATGCCCTCCAACATTTACCATTTTCTTGTTTGTCATATTAGCCTGATTGCAAGATACAAAATGGGCAGTCAACCAATTATCTGATTGACTCAGAGTTATTTTAATTTGCATTTCTCTAATCAATAATGATTTAGAGCATTTTTTTTTTTGCTTTTTGGAGGGCAATTGGGGTTAAGTGACTTGCCCAAAGTCATATGGCTACTAAGTGTGTCAAGTGTCTGAGGCCGGATTTTAACTCAGGTCCTCCTGACTCCAGGGCTGGTACTCTATTCACTGCTCCACCTAGCCACCCCATGAACATTTTTTCATATGACTATAGATAGCTTTGATTTCTTTATCTGAAAACTGCCTGTTCATATCCATGGACCATTTATCAATTGAAGAATGACTTGTATTCCCATAAATTTGACTCAGTTTTCTATATGTTTGAGAAATGAGGCCTTTATCAGAAATAGTTGTTACAATTCCCACCCCCCCAGTTTTCTGCTTTTCTTCTAATTTTGGTTGCATTGGTTTTGTTTGTGCAGAAGCTTTTAAATTTTATATAATCAAAATTACCTATTTTACATTTCTTGCTCTCTATTGTTTGGCCCTAAATTCTTCTATTATCCATAGATCTGATAGGTAAACTATGCCGTGATCTCCTAATTTTCTTATGATATCACCCTTTATGTGTAAATTATGTACCCATTTTGACCTCATATTGGTATATGTTATGAGGTTTTGGTCTATACCTAATTTTTGCCATACTGTTTTCTAGTTTTTCCAGCAGTTTTTGTCATGTAATGAGTTTTTGTCCCAAAAGCTTAGATCTTTGAATTTATCATATACTAGATTATTAGAGTCATTTACTATAATATATTGTGTACCTAATCAATTTCACTGATCCGTCACTCTTAGTCAGCAACAGATTGTTTTGCTAATTATCACTTTATAATGCAGTTTGAACGCTGGTATGACTAGACCATCTTGCTTCACATTTTTTTTCACTGAATCCCTTGATATTCTTTTTTAAATTTTTTGCTTTTTGGAGGGCAGTTGGGGTTAAGTTACTTGCCCAAAGTCACCTGGCTAGTAAATGTGTTAAGTGTCTGAGGCTGGATTTGAACTTAGGTCCTCCTGACTCCAGGGCAGGTGCTCTATTCACTGCGCCACCTAGCCATCCCCTCCCTTGATATTCTTGACATTTTGTTCTTCCAGATGAATTATATTTTTTCTATTTCTATAAAATATTTTTGGTAGTTTGGCATGGCACTAAATAAATAGGTTAATTTAGGTAAAATAATCATTTTTATTATATTGGCTTGGCCTGTCCATGAGCAATTAATATTTTTCTAATTGGGTAGACCTGTTTTTATTTCTGTGAAGTATTTTGTAATTATGCTCATATAGTTCCTGGTCAAACCATTCATTTTACAGATGTAGGCATTTAGGCCTAGAGAGTTTAAGTATCTTACTCAAGATCCCTCCTATAATAGGTTACAGAGATGGGATTGAACCCAAGTTTTCAGACTTCAAATCTAGTATTTTTTTCACTTCATCATTTATCGTTGACCCTATTTCCTTTCAATGGCTCACCATAAACCGGAGGCTATGAAATTTTTAGAAAGTTTATAAAAACTATGTCATGATACCTTTTTATAATTTTGTTGTTGCTGTTTAGTCATTTTCAGTTTTGTCTGACTCTTTATGACCCCAATTGGGATTTTTTTTGACAAAGATACTGGAGATGCATTTCTTTCTCTAGCTCATTTTACAGATGAGAAAACTGAGTGCCCAGTGTCACATGGCTAGTAACTGTCTGAGGCGGTATTTGAACTCAGATCTTTCTCACTATAGGCCAGGCTCTCTATCCACAGCACCACCTAGCTGTCCTTTATATTTCGCTATTCTCTTACTATCCATCAGTTGGCCTGCTCTAATGGAAAGTATAATTGCATGTCTGTAGTTGTCAGTAAAAAACTCTAGTGGTAGCAATATTCACCATCTCATTTTATTTACAACAAAGCTTGGTAAACAATGAGATGGGAATATTTAGGGAAATGAACTTTTTTCCTTTTCCTTTTTACTAATTTTAGCCTTCTAAGTCTTTGTCCACTCAGTTGTATTTGGTGTCATAGATTAAGATGTTAAGGAAAGATGCATCAGAAAAATGATAGGACAAACAAGAGTTCCAGATCTGGATTCAGAAGATGTGAATTTAAATACAACATTTATACTTATTAACTGTTTCTTCCTAGCCAAGTCATGTAATCTCTCTTGGCCTCAGTTTCCTTATCTATGAGGAAATTAGACTAGATGGTCTCAAAGATTTCTTCCAGTTCTAAATCCTATATACCTAGGAAGGGCACTTGGCTTATACAATTAATTATTCTTATTGGATCTTAGAACCAAAGAGGCCCCAGGTAGCTCTAAAATGAAGAACTTACAGCTGGAGCTTCTCCTCCCCTTCCCTGCCCAGTTTTATAGATGAAGGAGCAGATTGAGAGATGTCAGA
>NW_027187378.1:5824587-5892519 GCF_028583685.1 Petaurus breviceps papuanus
AACTAAGAAAACCTAATCAATAATATACATGATATTGGGGGTGGGGCTAGGTGATACAATGGTAGAGTGCTAGCCTAGGGTCAGGAAGACCAGAATTTAAATCCACCCTCAAATACTTTCTAACTATATGATTCTAGGCAAGTAATTTAACTTTGCCTCAGTTTCCTCATCTGTAAAATGGGGATAAGTATAGCCCTTATCTCTTGGAGTTGTTGTAAAGATCAAAAGAGATAATAATTGTAAAGCACTTGGCACACAGTAAGTGATATATAAATGTTAGCTATTAGCTCTTATGATAAAAATAATATTGCTATAGGAAAGAGAAATTGGTGTGGATTGAAGTGGTCAGAGAAGGCTGTGTAGCAACAGGAATTTGCAGTTCAATTAAATATGTATTTATCAGAAAAGGTAAACAGTCCTGTTCTCAGAGGAGTTTATAACCGTTGTGTGTATGAAACACATATACAATAACTATGAGAAGGGAGTTGAGGGAAGAGGGCACAAATACATCGAGGATCAGATTCAGGCTGAGATTCAGGGCTACAACTGAATTTGTATAGGGACATGATAAAGCTTCGAGGTCCAGGCCATTGATATGATCTTTAGGTTCCACAGAAGAAAGAAAGGGATGAATGATGCAAAAAAGAGGCTTCCCTCTATTCTTGTACCTAGGTTGGGTCCCCCCACCCCCATTGACTAACACCTGGTCTGTCCCACACAGTGGCCCCAATGAAGAAGAGTAGATGATTCATAGAAAAAGGTGGGTGGGTGAGGAATCCTGGTCAGGTGTATCCAGTTGTTTTCCTACCTCTGATATTACAGGCAGGAAGGCCCTTTTTAGGGAGGAGGTGGGGGAAGGGATTTTCTAGCAAAGAAGGTTGCAAATGTAGGAGACAGCAGAGGGAGGGTCAGGGTGAGGGTACTAGGCAGGAGGATGCATGCGGTGTGATAGGGTTAGAAACATTAGATAGGTATCTAGTAGAGGGAATAACAGTATAGAAAATGGAGGCCTGTTACAGAAAGGCTAGATCCTGAATATCAGTGTTTTTTTTATGTGCTATCACAAAGTTTATATCGAGATGCTTCTGTTTATCCCTGTCATCTTGCTTTGATAAATCACATCTTTAGGAAAGATTGTTGCAAGGCAAGATAATGTTGGAATGATGTCTTCTCCTGAAGGAATTTCCTATTTTATTTCAGTTTATTACTTAATTCACATATTTTAATTGAAGGAATTTGACATAATTAAAATTATAGGCACTGATTCAAATATGTGAAGAAAGTCCTAATAAGTTTGTATGACTTTTTTTTTTGCCAGTATGCAATAGGAAACAAGAACAAAAGAAAATTTATATGTAGTTTTTAGTTGCAAGCCTGATTAGAGAACGAAGTACCTCCATTTAGCTCTGATTGATGATGGTAATGTACTTTGGTTACTTTGGATATCAGTATTAAAAGGCTCTAATTCTTCTATCCTGTTCCAGTTTAGAATCACTGAGCAGGAATGGACTTTAAGATATGTCTGGTTCAATTCCTTGCCTTTAGGATTGTGAGTGTCTTAACTAAGAATGATTGTTCTTTTCCTAAAGATGGAAAGAAGTGGTGAATCTACAACTACGACTTAAGTATAGCTATATTATACCCTCAAGTTTATTAGGACACTTAGCAGACTTTAATGGACTAAATTATCAGCCTGGGAAGAAAGACAGTATGTAAGAATTCTGTATATTTAATGTGAAAAAACTCAAGAACATTTTTGGAAAACAACCTGTTATCCTTATTCCTCCAGTGATTGTTATGAAATGGAATGCTCTTTTGTAAGTGATATTAAATATATATATATATATATATATATATGTATATATGCATTTAAAGTGTACAAACATAACTCCCATCAATCCTTAAAATTGTCAATATATTTATTTTAAATATACTAATTTAAACAATAAAGATAGGATTTAGTGATAAGCCCTTAGAGAGTACAAAATGGAAAGCTGAAGAAATCAGCATATTTTTCAGAAGAGAATTTCAAGCAGGGAAAAATAATTTAATGACTTAAAATAATTCTGAGCTTATACCATTTTCCTACAGAAATCATTTTAAGTTGATATAAGATTTTTTAGAATTCTTGCTCACTAAAGACACTTAAAATGATTAGCCTTGATGTTAATTGCTCAAGTGTGAATGTGATCTCTTTATCCATTTCTCTCTTCTTCCTTTTCCCTAATCAAATGGCATTCACCTGCATAATTTGCCTTTCAGTCTTTCAGATTTTATACAAGAAGGCAGGTAGATCCAGCTAACAGCAGGTATCACATGGTATTGGTTTTTACATGTTTTGGAGATGGGGGATGCACATAATTGATGATGGTGGGGTTTGCTTTAGTATATTAAACCTCTTCCCAAGTATTAATTACTTGGTTCCAAGATAATGTTTTTGTTTTCTTGATTAGGAATGATATTGTGATTATTATAAAATTAAAAGATGATATGCCAAGATTTCATCAGTGCTTATTATTTTTTTCCTCAATAGCTGATGTATATTTTTGTTTCATAGGGAAGGGAGAAGGTCAGAGATGGGAACCAGAAACTTGAGTATCTTTGTATGATGGCATATTTAATATATTTCAAGAATTGTTTATTATGGATAAAAATAACTAGGTTGAGGGTGGATTGCAGTTTAGCAGTGGATGAATGCCTTTTGGATACAAATCAGAATATTACTTGACACCCCTAACTATGTAGTACATTGGACCTGTCTGCCCTGGGGTATCTCTTTTTTAGTTTCTCATTTTCACATGGGTACCCTTCTTGGTTTTCTGTTCCTCCCCTGTACACTGCAGTCACTGGCTCTTGGTTCATCTCTCTCCATTTCATTTAACCTACCATCCTTACACTAGACAAAAACTCTTTGAATTTATGGATTTTTAAAGTCAGTGATGCCTGACCTAACCTATCTCCTAACCTTTAGTCCCTTGTCTATAGCTGCCTATTGGACATCCCTAGTTGAATGTCCCATATACATCTTAAACTCAACCTGTCCAAACTGAACTTATCTTTCCCCGCAAACCCTCCCTTCTTAATTCTCCTATTGCTGTTGAGGGTATCATCATTCTCCCAGTTATGCAGACTTGCAGTTTAGGTCATTCTTAACTCCCCAGTCTCTCTGACCACCTTTATATCTAGTCGATTGCCAAGGCCTGTTTATTCTACTCCTAAAATTTTTTTTTACCACTACCTTGGCACAGTGAATCATACCTAGACTATGTCTCTCCTCCTTCAGTCTATTTTCCACTTAGCTAAAGTTATACCCCTAAAATGCATATTTGACCATGTTACCAACCCAATTCTATTCAATAAACTACAGTGTTTTCTTATTATTTTCAGTATCAGATATAAAATCCTCTGTGTCACTTTAACAACTCTTCATAAACTGACCCCTTCCTATCTTTCTAGATGTCTTACACCTTACTCCCTCCCCGCCTGCCATACTCTATAATCCAATGACTCTGGTCTCCTTATTGTTCCTAGTACAAGACACTGATTGTCCCACATTCTTTTCCAACAATTTCTCTCTTTTCATCTCCACTTCCAGGATTCCTTGGTTCTTTTGAGTTCCAACCAAAATCCCACCTTCTACACAAAGCCTTTCTTGACCCCGTTTACTACTAGTGCTTTTCCTCCATTGTTTATCTCAAGTTTATCCTGTATATATCTTATTTGTTTACAGTTGCTGGGATGTTGACTTCTCTATTAGATTTTGAGCTCCTTGAGGGACTGACGCTGATTTTTATCTTTCTTTGTGTTCCTAGCACTTAACGCAGAGGTCATCACATAGGAGGTGCATAGTTTAATAAATAATTGTTGACTTGACTTAACCATCCCTATTGACTGATATTAGTAACTGCCATGATGATGCAAATATAGACAAAAGTCTACCTTTTTAAATTTTATTTTTATTATTTTATTAATAATAGCTTGCATTTATATAGCACTTTAAGAGTTGCTCATGTGGTTCAGTTGTCTCAGTCATGTCTGGTTCTGCGTGATCCCATTTGGGATTTTCTTGGCAAAGATACTAGAGTGGTTTGTTCTTTGGTTCTTTAGCTCATTTTACAGATGAGGAAACAGAGGCAAATAGGGGTCTTGCCCAGATGCAGACACTAGCAAGTGTCTGAAGCCAGATTTGAACTCAGGAAGATGAGTCTTCTG
The DNA here is from genome assembly GCF_028583685.1 of Petaurus breviceps papuanus. NCBI lineage: Eukaryota > Metazoa > Chordata > Mammalia > Diprotodontia > Petauridae > Petaurus > Petaurus breviceps. The sequence goes on from NW_027187378.1 coordinate 5,828,800, forward strand.
ACTTCAGGCCTGGCACTGTCTGCTGCACCACCTACCTACCCCTTAAGAATTTCAAAGTGCTTGATATATGTTGGCAACCCTTAAAGTGGCATATTACCTGATGTTATCTTTACAAATGTCACCTCAGCAACATATATCTCCACAACCTTTTGAGGTAGGTTTTATTATTATTATTATTGAAAACAAATACAAACTTTTATCTAGAAATTGTCTTCAACAAGGTTCACTTTATTTTTTAGCTGAGTACTCATGGTGTTTCCAAGGTAACTAGTAAAATAAAGAGAAAAAATTTCAGTATACATGGGTTACTTCTTTCACATATATGTGAAATATCAGATATTATTTCATCTATAGTGCACAAAATTTAAATTGTCTTAAACATTAAAAATCCGATGGATTTTATTTTTTTCTATTGCTGTCCTGCATTGTTTCAGAAGCAAATGAGTAAGAATTATATAATAGATAGCATTATATTTCATAGTTCCTTATAATCTCTGTATAGACTTGATTAATTAAGCATTCTCTTCCATTGATATTTATGACTTCTCTCCCAAGCATCATAATATAACCAGCTTGAAAAGGAATCTGCGATAGACCAATGTTCCTTTTTATCTGGCTTAAAACTTTGTGAACCAATTCTCAGTGGGAAATAACCATTCAGGATATGAAAAGCCCATTTACATGTTAATTAAACTTAAATGGCAGAGCTTCTGAAACTTATAGATTCACCAAGTCCCTGAAGTAGCTGAAGAAATTTCTAGAGAGTCTGATAGTCTATTGTAACTCAGAGATTTTAATTTTAGTCTGAAAAAAATCTTTCACTGGGTTAATTTTTACTTTTTGATGCTCTGAAAACAAGTGCCAAGGCAGAAATTAAAGAACATCTTTATAGACATCAGGGTTTGTTACAACAGAATTTCTTAGACCCTCAGGTTCTGCCCTCCAGACTTAAAGTGGAGCAAATTGAAAATGAAGCAGCTTCCCAAGTCAGAGTCACTAATATAACAAGACTGCCACCATCCATTTGTATATAGCCTTTCTCTTTTTTTTAAAATGAGAGTGGTTTCAAGATGATTTCTTTATTATTATTATTATTAATAGCTAACATGCCAGACATTGTACTAAGAGCTTTACAATTACTATCTCATTTGCTTCTCACAACAATCCTGGGAGGTGGATGTGATTATTATCCCTATTTTACAGGTAAGGAAATTGAAGCAAACAAGGGTTCTAAGTTTATGACTTGCCTAAGGTCTTAGTCTGGATTTGAACTTTGGTTTTCCTGACTCTGGGCCTGATAACCTATCTACTGTACTATCTCTGTAAGGCAGATAGAGCCTATATCATTACACCAGTTCCACTTTAAAACTTTAGGAAGTTGATATGCTCAAAGCATCATAAAAATGTGCATACCCTTTGACCCAGCAATACCACTTCTAGAGTAATTAGACCCTGAAAATCCTAGATAAGAGAAATTTCAGCTTAATTTAGAAGAAACTGTAATTGGGTGGTTTTTATTTCCTTTAAATAGTTCACATCTTTTTTTTTTTAGGTAACACCAGAATTGGACACGCATATAGTATGGTTGATTTATGTTCTTTCTCCACATATCCTGATTTTAGTTCTTGGGGGGTCATGCAGGGTTGGCGTGCAGGGTGTGTCATTAGTGTATATGTGTTTACATGGTCCAGCACTTTTTCCTCTTCCCTAGCTAGAGGAAGAGGCACAAAAAGAGGGAATTAATTATTAATTCATTAATGTTGACATTTTGACATTAACAACTAATTCAAACTAGAGGAGAAATAGGGATAGGGATAGGGATAGGAATTGGATTTGTGATTATCTTGATATAGGGGACTCCTGGGAGGAAGAAACTACTACCTTCATTAATCAATGGAAACTTATAGTCTTAGAGTTGCTTAGGCACTGTGTCAGAGGTGGAACTTCTGATTGTAAAGCCAACTCATGATTATGTGTATTTCATGGTACCTCTCCAGAGGAGAAATGAATATTAGACATTTCTCCAGAGGAGAAATGAATATTAGACATATTAATACTTCGATAGATCTGTAATTTTTGTGGTGTGGTTACTCCTTTTATCAGTGCAGATCATAAACCCTCTAAGCCTTCTCATCCTGGGGGATTCTTGTTCATTTGAATCTGTAGCGTTCCGGATGCCTTTTAGGCCTCTTAACATTTCACTGGTACCAGTGTAACACTTAGTCTTTGTCACTCTTATCCCTTGCACTGATTTAATTTAACTAGATTAGTTTAGTTTAACACATACTTAATGTATGTTGAATTTCCCGATCAATTATTTCTTAGATGATTTCTTGTGTGCTATATTTCAGATACTATGCTGTAGTCTGCTTACATCCGTCTAGTATCTTTTCTTTATTCTTTAGGTCACTTGCAATTTTGTCTTTTCAGAGATTATGGTATTCTGTGATTTGTAGCCATGAGCACACCAGAAACAAAATTTTCTGTTTTTCAGAGTGAACAAAAAAGTACCAAAAATAGTAGTAAATTTACCTCATCTCTTTTATGTTGTCTAACTGAATGCTTTTCATGCAGTAAATGCATCTTTGTTTGATTTGAATTTGCTAAATTTGGGGTTCTGTACTGATAGAAGGAAATGACCAAGAATTTCATTACTTAGAGGTATAATATGTATCACTGTTAAAGTAGTGTGAAATTATTAGTTGAATGAGAACAAACAGTTTGACTTGTCTACTAAATAGTTTGTTCTAATGGGGTATTTAAGATGTTTCATGTAACTTGTTATATATAAGTAGGGACTGAAAATTGAGGTACTTTCGTTGGTAATAATTTCCCTGAGTTAAAAAGATATTTAATTTTCTTGATTTAAAATGGAAAATTGTGTGATATCTGTTTAGGCTAATATTTCTAATAATTGCAAGTAAAATCAAGTAATTAAGGTTCATATGGTTGTACAGATGGACAGTAAGCTTGGCCCAGAGTTTAAGAGGAGGAGAAGAATAGATTGGATTGCTTTTAGGACATTGCAAATATCTTATACTAACTACTAAATTTCACTAAAACAGAGGCCTATCTTTTCAATACTCACATTTTACCAGTGTTACATGACTAGCAAAACTTTATTAACTCCAAAGACCTAAAGATAAGTATCACCCAGAACACAGTAGAAAGGCTGCAAAAATATAACTGATGGGGAACTCTGAAGGAGAACAGGGGTAAAGGATACCATCAAGGAATTGTATGTCAGAAAGAGAAGACTGGGTCAATCACTTCACAAGAATAAGGAATAACAAGTAGACAGCCAGAGTGACCCACTGATATCCTTGAGATGTTGATAAAAAATGACGAAGTACTCTTGTATGTCAGGTGAATCCTCTGTGCCAGGCTTTTGGGAGAATGTGGTCGAGATTTTTATAGGATAGGTAGGCATGGATGGGTTAGGGTCTGCATTATTGGAAGGAACTTTCTCATCAGTGGGATCACTGATGCATTTGAGTATGGTGATACTTAGGAGAAAAAAAGGGAATTGAATTTCTGTCCCCTTTTTAACCTTTATTACACAGAACAAGATATTAGTTTGTATAAGAGATAGAGGAAAGAAATGACAGTCAAAATAATGATTTTGTTTTCCTTCTAATCCCTCCTTTATCTATTTTTGTATTTCTGCTCCCTAATCCCATCCCATCAGTTTTCAGAATGCTATGCCTTTATAACCATTAAAATTACTAAAGTAAATAAATAAAATTTATATATGTACACACACATATATACACATAAATTATATGTATACAAATATATGTACAATACAAATATACTATACTTTTTGCTTAGAGAATAGTTCAACCTATGGAGAGTGAGCTAGGGAATCAAGATGGGGAATCAATTAGAGAGGAATAAAAGAACTTCCTTGTTGCAGTGTGGGCCAATTTGAGAGTAGATAACATGAATGTACCTAATTAGCACAGTTATGAGACTTTAGCTGCATTTAGCAGGTTGTGAATAGGAGATGAGATTTATTGTTGGAGTAATTCAGGGCAGAGTTTTGGCAAAAGATGGGTGTGATTGGATAAGGGATAGAGGGATTTGAGAGCAGAAGGCAGTGGAGAGATGAAATGGCCAACTATTGGACGGGGATTAGAAAAGGAGGAAAGTGAAGTCTGAACTGCCTGAGAAGGTACTAAGGGGTGAGAAAGTGTTGGAGGTCTCAATGAAGACAATGAATAGGTTGAGGAGGGGATAAAACCTAGGGAGAGGTAGAATTATTGAAACTTATTGTAAGATAGAGGAATGTCAGTTTCTAATTAGGGAATACATATTTGATTAATTAATGACTTTTTGAGAAGACATGTTGACCTGTGCAATATCCAAATCAATATTATTTTTTTAAACATAGAGCCATACCATGCTGAACTTCTCTTATAGAAATAAAGAAGGAAACAAATATTTATTAAGTACTACTATATGCCAGGCACTGTGCTAAGCTTTACTGACTCTTCATTCAGTGCTTTTTTTAGAATGGAGATGATTATACACTGGATGGATCTCCAGGGTCTACTTTGGTCATCTTAGTTAGGGCCATAATTATTATTAAAGTACTAGGAGACCACACAATTTATGAAATATCCTAGCCCTTATCATTTTTCAGTAACCTTTTAATTGGTCTTTCTACCTCAAGACCTCACTCTAATTCATTCTCCATATAACTGCCAAAGTGCTTTTTTCCTAAAAAATAGGTCTGACTGTCACCCCTCTATGCAGTAAACTCCAGTTTTTACTATTAGCTCTAGGATCAAATATAAGTTGGCATTTACAGCTCTTAGTAACCTGTGTTCTATCTTTTCAGTTTTCTTATACATCATTCCTCTATATGCACTCTATTGTCCAGTCATACTGATCAATTTGCTTTTACTCAGACATAATGCTCCATCTCATCTTTTGTGTCCTGATTGACTCCATGCCTAGAATACTTGCCCTTCTTACCTTTTCCTCTTAAAGTCTTTCATTTCCTTCAAAATTTTCCTCAAAAGTCATTTTATGAAGAAGGCTGTTCCTGGTCCATCCAACTCCTAGTATCTTCCCATGTAAGGTTGTAAGGTTATCCTTTATCAATTCTACATGTTTTTCACATCCCTATTTATAGACATGTTGTTTCCCTCAGTAGAGTGTAAGTTCCTTGAGGACAGGATCTGTTTTACATTCTATTTGTATCCCTAATGATAATCAAGGTGCTTGGAACATATTGAATGCTTAATAAATGCTTATTAAAAAAATTGAACATTCATTTTTTTATTTTGAATTCTCATTCTCCCACTGATTCCAACCCTTACCTTTCCCATTGAGAAGGCAAGCAATATTATACTCATTATAGATGTGAAGTCACACAAAACATTTCTATAATAACTATGTTGTGAAAGAAAAAAGCAAGAAAAAACTTAAAAAGTGAAAATATGTACTTCAATCTATGCTCGCTTCATCAGCTCTCTCTCTGGAGACAAAATTTTTCTTTAAGAGTCCTCTTGGAATTGTCATGGATCATTGTTTTGGTTAGAGTACCTAAGTCTTTCACAGTTAATTACTTTTGATAGTATTGCTGTTACTGTGTACAGTATTTTCCTGTTTATGCTCACTTCACTTTGCATCAGTTATATCACTCATTCATGTGAGTCTTCCCAGGTTTTCTTGAAACCATCCCTTGTTCCATTATTCCCCAATTGATGGGCATTTTCCAGTTTCAGTTCTCTGCCACCACAAAAAAAGCTTCTCTACATATTTTTGAACATATGGTCATAAGTGTCTGTTGATTGATTGATAGTTTATGGTTTCTGTTTATTCCTATGCACAGAAAGGTAAATAGCTCTACTGAAAATTGGAAAGATATGCCAGAGAGGAATAAAAGGCCTTATTTTTCATGGCCAAAAACTATAGAGTCTCTCAGTAAGACCTCTCTTAAGCTTTTTGGGTTGCAAGCAGAGAATCACTCAATGCATCTCATCCCCATAAATGGTAAGAGAAATACACACAGATGCATGCATGCATGTGCACAAATGCACGCACGCATGTGCACACCACCTCATTTATATGTCTACTCATAGTGGACTAATTGAATCATTTTTATACATCGAGGATAGCTCAATGAATAAATATTATTCTTGGGCTTGCATTTTTTTGGTATTAGAGCACAGAGTTATATTAAGAATGTTTTACCTATATTATTTAATACAGTTTTGTGTGCTACTTAGCTTTTTGTTCTCATAAAATTTTTTTCAAAAAAATAATTTAAAAAACCTAGGTCATATTAGCCACATAGTTTTAATAATTTTAAAACATTTTAAAATAGAGATAAAGGACACTTAGGATTTGAAGAGTTAAGGTTTTGCCTTTTAAAAATACTATATATTAAACAGGGGCTTTGCATAGACTTTTTTTGATCCCTGTTTTAAGCTAGCAGCTCCCTCTAGGGTGAAGCATAAGTACTCAAGTGAATGAGAAGTAGTTACAAATGGAAATGATTGCTCATGCCTGGGTTTCCCTCTCTGAGGAAGCTTAGGATTTACTGTTAGGTGAGGGATGAATCCTAAGTGTGTGTACACATACATGTACACAGACACACATGTTTATCTGTCTACCTATATATACATACATGTACACACATTATATATATGTGTATATATACAGACACACATTTATGTGTATTTGGTCTGGTCCTGTGATTTCATTTATTTAGGGAAATAGAGGTGTAGATCATCAATTTATTTGTAACTTAGAGTCTTAGAGATTTGCTTGAGACTCTGACATATTAAATGATTTGCCAGTAGTGACATAGCTACTCTATGCAGAACAGGTAGAACTTGAACCCAAATCTTCCTGACTCCAAAGCTGTGACCCTCTGTCTGTTTCACCAGGATATCTCTCAAACATTTTTATTCTCAAATAATGTTTCAAAGGTCACTGGGAGGGAGGACAAATTTACCCTATCATGACAGTTATTTATCTTGTTGCTGCCTATCACACAACTCATTTTTTCTTTACCTAGAGCTGAAACTAGCAATGCATATTTTTGATATTAAAAACAGGAAGTCTTGCAATAAAATTAATGATAGCAAATGATAGTTTGTTACTGACATAGCTGGAAATCTAAATAGTCAACCAATCAATAATTATGGAGTGGCTGCTTTTTGCCTAGTACTAAAGTTGATGTTTTGGGGGTACTCTTTCGCTGTTTACTAGACATATCTTTTTCTCTTACTAGCCATCTAGGTATCAGACTATCAAATATAAACTCAATTTGTGACCTATAGCTTTAAGAACAAAGTATTTTATATTGAAGTTTCATTAACAGATATTATAATGCATGACATTTCTCTTAAAGTATACCACTTAAAATATATCACATTTTTGTTTCTGGATTATAGATAAAAGTGCCCAGGAAGTTTCTCAAGTGAAGAAAAGTTTGAGTGAAAAAGTTTCACTCTATAGAGGTGACATCACATTGCTTGAGATTGACGCCATAGTCAATGCAGGTGAGTAGATTTATATTTGATTCATCAGTGTTTAGAGAGATGTTGACTATGTATTTAGCATTTAAAAATATTCCATTCTTGCATTATATAACATGTGAATATCTTATAGAAATTTTTATGCTTCTTGGTATCCATCAATGTGTCTGGAGACATTTCAATCATTTAGGCATTTGTGTTGTTGAATAGAAAGTAAGATCAAAGATTAATTGCACATGCTAACCATAATTAGTATTCTAATTGTACAGGGAATGTATATGCTAAATAGAGGCAAGTATATGTGACCGATGTAGTGTATAGATAGTGGGTAAGTCTTGCTTAGAGATTACTTTAGCTACAGTATTATCTTAAAAGGATTCTGTCAATAAAGAGTTAGAATTATGTGATAGAATTGATCTTTTCAAATATGTGACTACAAGTACTTCATACTTTAATTTCACATTTGGAGAAGAAGCAAAAAAATCACATGAACCATATTAGGTCTAATCTAAATATAGAGAAAACCCTGAAAGTTCATAACTGCAGTTATTTTAGTTCACAGTTTTTTAAAAATTAATTTTAGTTTTTAAATGGTATGTAACAATAGACAATTTGGAAATGAATCAGTAAACAATCTTCTCAGTTATGTTAAATGTGATTAAGTGTCTGTTAGTTTATTTCACTGAAAGTATATATGTACTATATGTTTTACTTTACACAAATATGTCAAGAAGTCTATTTCATTGTCTTATCCTGTGTTTGAGGATTTCTGGGTTCTTGAAGGCTACTGCCAATGAAGTATACATTTGACTGGTCTGAGCAAGCTGGAAAGATTTCAGATATGGAACTCAAGATAGGATATATGTCTGTTGGCTCTGGAGGAAAACTTTAGTGGAGGTTCAATGTAAAGTTGCTTTTGAATGTAAGAAGCATCTTCAGTTAGTAGTAACACTAATGGATCTAGAGTTTGGAGTATAATCCTGTTCAGTAAGTCATGGGATTCATCATCACCTTTGTGATGGGAAAGGACTATCTTGGCTAATTTCTTGGAAAGATCTTCTGGTGCAGAGGTAAATAGGGAGATCACCAGACTTGGTCCTCTCTATTCAAGACTTTTTCAGAATTGTGATAGGACTGACCCTTTGTTTGCATGCCATGTTGGCTACTCATAGGTTACACTGCAAGTTAACCTGAGTGGCCTCTAACTCTTCCTGGAAGTCATTGGCTATGGAAGTGCTAGAAGAAAAACACAACAAAAAATTAAGGGTAACAGCCATAAAAGGGATTATCCTGAGTGGAGGAATATATAAAAATCTGACAAAATTATGTGGTAGACAGTAGTAGTTCAATTATTTTGATGATGACGTAGGTTCAGGGTTTAGTTTGTATGTTCTTTCTTCCTGTTGTACTGAGGATGATATGCTGTAGAAAGGTGAATTTTTATCTTTGTGAATACTTCATTCCAGAATGGTGAGATAAAAAGGGGAGCCTAGTGGGAGATGATATGAAAGGGGAGGCTGTGGAGCTGCATCAGTCTTTCAGGAGTTCAACAATCATGCATAGTCAAGCAAAACAAGTTTCCACATGGGATATGTCCAGAAATTAAGGGAGATGAAGACATAGAAAAAAAATTTGATAAAAAATTTAAAATAACAAAAAGGAGTTAAGCATAGGATGAAAGGAAAAGAAATAGTGGGGTAGCTCGTGCTGTATTGGGAGGCCTAATAAAGGGAAGAAAGTAAGCCATTTTAGTTAGGGTGTGTACTACCAGTAGATGGCATAATTTCCATGGAATAAGGGCAGGTTCATGATACAATTCAGTATTATTGCCAACTAGGTAAAAGTAGGAATTGCCAAGCACTCCAATCAGCCTGCTATTCCATGTGATCCTTGACACATACTTTGTATGCCTGGACATGCCAACAAATGTTGTTTTATAGTTGTAGCCACCATAAGTCTCCAGTGACCATGTCTTGAACAAGTACTCTTCCATGGCAATGATGAAGCATTGCCCATAATATATGTACGGAAGGGGAAGTGTAGGATTTCATCAGAGATTGATCTTCCCTTGGATACTGATGCTGTGTCTTTTTAGAAGGCAGGTAATTAGACCTGAGAATAGGTGATCTATGAGTGCTGCTTGTGGATTAAAACTGATTGGGAGGTAGGGGCAAAGTTTGCTATTTGTAGAAGCCTATTTGTTGAGGTGAATGATCTTTTAGGTGTCCACATTTGGCCTTTCATGACAGCATATCTGAATGCATATTGGGATATTGCAGAAACTTAAGTAATAATGTAGTTGAACCTGCCAAAAATGATGTGCAGTGTTTCTGGTATTGATTGAACTGTAGCACTATCTGAAGGAAGTGTTCTAAGTTCTTAAGATTAGTTTGGACAAGTGATAATCAGTATACCATTGCTGTAATTTACTGTTTTCATATTAAGGTGGTGTCAATATGACTTTTGCCATGATTAGTTACTTTTCCTACATTGTAGTTTAAAAAAAATTCCTGTGGTAGCTAACTTGTAGGATAAATATGTTCAGGGTTGGGGTGTGGAGCAGGGTAATGTGAGAGGTAGGCTTCTGTTATGACACTGGGTATTGTACAAGAAGACAGAGAAGGGGTGAATGCTTCGAATGAATCTCGAAACACTTCTACTTCCTGTGAGCACCAGAAAGCCTTGGGATGGTTTCAGCAGATTGGTGAAAGGTGCTTTTGGGATAGAAAACATGGAGATAAAGCAGCTGTGGTCAAAGAACTATTACAGATTTCTTTGTAAAGGCAGAAGTCTCTCACTGCAACATGAACTCCATCTTCCTTAAATTCATATACTCCTTGTTGGCTTAATGTGTTCGCAGACACTGAGAATGCAAAGACAAGGAATTTACAGACTCCTGGGGCCATGTAATCTGTATGTACATAGATATAAAGGCCTGATCATCTGAGGAGGAAGAGAACACTAACAAATGTGGGCCATTAGAGAATGCTACATCAAGGTGGTGGTACCTGAGTTGAGCTTTGAAGGCAGAGCTGGAGTTGTGTGTGTGTGTGTGTGTGTGTGTGTGTGTGTGTGTGTGTGTGTATTTTAGGATGGAAATGACTTGTGTGATGGTATAGAGGAAAGACATTGATTGTCAGGTTCTAGGAACTACTCATCTAGTTTGGCTGTAATGTAGAGTTCATGACAGGGATAAGTGTGAAATGAAGCTAGAATTTTCATTTTTCCAATTTGGCAAATGGCTGGTGTGGATGTTAGAAGATGACAGACAAATTTGGTGTGTTGGACCGGGCTCTGGGAATAAATGAATATATCTATTAGGTATCCCATGACTACCTTGGTCTTGGGAGATCCAGAAATACCAAATTCATGAATCTTTGAAAAACTTCTGGGGTGTTGCACGAGGTAATTGGCATAACCAGGTATACATATTGTACCAGGACTAGAAGATTTTTATCTGTATCACTACCTTTTCATGTTTAGATCAGATGTATGCCCCATGAAAGTCAATTCCATCACCCCTGACAGTAGTTCCATCAGGTTTGGTATAAAGGATTGGGGGTGCTAGTCTCTTTGCCTTACTTTCTTGCTTGATTTCTTTCCTTCTTATTATATTTAGCAAACAGAAGTGACTTGGACAAGGTCACATAGCTGGTATCTGAGGTCGAATTTGAACTCAGGTCTTCTTGACTTTAGGCCTGGTATTCTCTCCACTGTATCTTCTGGCTTGCTTCTTGCTGGTCTCAGTAGTTATGAAATTCACAGTTTTATGTCTATGGCATAGTCATAATCCCCAAATCTTTTTCACTAGTTATCACTGCGACTCAAGTCTGAGAGGTAGAGTGTTGGGTGAATCCTTCCTTTCTGTTCTTTTCTAAGAAACCCTATACTATCTCTGACTTGGTATCCAGTATCCAGTTGAGTTTGAGATTCTTGGAACTAGATTATTTGCATAACTGTACAACCTATGTGGGAACAACTTCTCTGCCTTGATCATGCCAGACACATCCCAGTATTCTTGTGTTGGAGCAGGAACTCTGGTTTGGGGCTATAGATGGATGTGGTATTTTTCTGTGCTAAGTGGTATTTCTGGCAGTGATGGGAGTGAATTGTAGTTCTTCCTGAGTTATATGTCATTGTATAGTACTCTCTGACTAATTGCTAACATTATTGAGAAGAGTTAGGGAGTCACTTGTATCTAGGTTGAATACATTTAAGCATTTTCACACTTGTCCTTACAGAAACTTGATTTCCTTATTTTCTGTTTGTCCAAACTATTGTGGACATCTGTTAATTATTTCTGCTACCACTTAATTATTTCCAACACCATATACTGAGACTGTATGGTACTGTTGGAGTGCTAGCTCTCTTTGGCCAAAATCAAATTGATAACATTTGTAGAAACTCCTGAATTCACTATCAGTGGAATCTATAAAATCCGTGGTCTTGTCAGTTTAATCTTGAGGATTATTATTAATATGATTGAAGATCAGGAATACAGTTTGAGAACTTGTCATCTTGAGAGTGGATAGGGAGGCCCAGGAGGATTTACCTGTGGTGGGATGCAAGATACTTTATGGTTGGCTCCTTTCCTATGTGGAACTCTGCCTGAGTAGGAAACTGCCTGGGAGAAAGAAGTGGATGTTTCCGGTACCCACTATTCCTCACTGACTCCCAGGTAAGCCTTAGTGGTAGGCTGTTGACAATCTACCAGGTGGTAGACTAGAAGAGTCCTAATGGGCCTACCACAGATTGTGTTATGACTAGGGGTGGGACTTGATGTACACTCATTGTTGGATGAACATGCATGATGATAATCATGTTCATCTGGGCTATATCATGACAGTTGAGAGTGACCAAACCTTCCTGAAAAATTAATTCATTAGAGCAGCAATATAGTCCAGGCCAGTCCCTGGTATAGGAAAGTATCATAGTTTCTATTGGAGCCTGATAATTTATTGATCAGCATTCTTCTCCATTTTAAAGGAAATGTGTGTATGTGTGTGAAAAGTCTCCTTTAGCTCATGAAAGAACCCTTTCACAACACCTAGTAGGAGACTATTTCTTGTGAAGTAAGGGGTGACACAGAAGGCAGTTGGTTTTCTAGGTGTGTGGAGCTGTGGGGCATCCCCAGGAGTGAATGTCCATGAATGTGGCAGAAACCTCTTCACTCTAGTAACTAGAGACTGATTACTAGACTACTAAAAACTGTTTTTTTTTCTCTCTTTCTCTCTCTTTTTTTGTACTTTTTGGAGGGGGGGGGAAGGCAGGACAATTGGGGTTAAGTGACTTGTCCAAGGTCACACAGCTAGTAAATGTTAAGTATCTGAGGCCAGATTTGAATTCAGGTCCTCCTGACTCCAGGACTGGTGCTCTATTCACTGTGCCACCTAGCTGCCCCTAAAAACTGTTCTCATGACATGGACCTTAAAGGAAGCATCATAGGAGGACTCCCATGTAATTTTGTAAAGAAGCAGAAGTTAGGGAGGGGGCAGCAGATAACTGATTTTCTGGTCCCCAAAATACAATAATCACGAAAAATGAACCTTTATTAAAATAGGTGACAGCCTATTACAGTGGATAGAGTACTAAATTAGGAATCCAGAGATACAGCTTCCTGGGTCTCAGGACCTTAATCTGTAAAATAAGGGAGTTGGACAAGATGGTCACTGAGACGCCTTTAGGCACTAACTCTGTGATCCTGTGATTGGTCAGCACATCGACAGGATCTTTTATTTTCATTGATGTGTTACTCCTTCAGTTGGTACTAGATCCCAAGTGATCCAGCTCTCACCCTGTATTATTCTTGTCTTCATCTTTTCAGAAATCCTCTACACAGAGGATCGTTTTAGTGCCCTGGAAACTTTCCTCTAGTTCCTTTAATATTTTTTTTTTTCAGAAACAAGTCTCTAGTCCCGAGAAGTTCTTTGCCCACTTTGGAGAACATTCAGAGTGTTGTAGGCAGAGCAGCTACCTTCAGCAGTCACAAATGCTGTTGATATTTAGCCACTTTTGCAGAGTTTTTTTTTCCCCCTCTTCTAAATGTTGCTGCAACTCTGATGTTGCTGAAGGTGCCTACTAGGGGACATTGAGCATTTACACTATTGTCTGAGCCATAAATATGAAGAAAAGAGTTTGAAGGGTATTGCTCTTCAAGGAGACTAACACATGCCAATAATCAGACAATTGCTGGGGTTGAGTGAAGGCTTTCCCTCATACTGCCTGTCCTCGGGGAGAGTAGGGTGAAATCTAAAATGGCATTCAGGCTGACATAAATTTAGAGGCTGGATCAGGAAACAAAGTTCTTCAGAATGCTGCAATCCAAGAAGTGAAATAGAAGTGGGAAAGCTAGGCCTTAGAGAGATTTACAGCTAGGGAGGTCTGTACCAAATCATCAGTGATGCTCTCAGAAATGAATCTGGTACTCTACTTCTCCAAAGTTTTGCCTTTTTATGATGGTGGCATGACATTTCTTGCCCGTGCCTGTCTTGTTCCGAAATATCACAGCTAGATTTACCATGCCTCCTTCTGACCTCATTGCATTGATGAGGCTGTGATACTTGGAAAAAAATATGGTTCTGGTGATATATAAGAAACTAAATTGAAGGTAGCCTTTATTCACTCCAAAAAAGGGTACCATTAGCTTACCTTTTTTGTTCTATTTATTGCATTTTGCTCAAGTTTTGACTGTCTCTTGGATAATCTCATCAGGAAGTTCTTGGAGAGACACAAAAGAGATGGAAAATTTGCTGAAGACTCTTTAGAATCTTCTACTGTGCTGTTTGTTTACATAGAACCCAAGGAAAGGAACATCTGTAATCCTTACTGGGAATAAACAAACCTAGTGGGGAACTCTGGAGCTTTGGCAAAAGATTATGAATTAAGTTAGAGGTGAAGCTTTAATTCAAACTGTTAAAGTAGAGGTTATAGTATCAACAAAACATTAAGAGTTTGAGGGGACCTTAAATATACTATAGTCCCTTCATTTTACAGATCAGGAAATTGAGGCACAGAGAGCTGGTGATTTGTCCAGTCACACAGCTGTTTGGGGGGTGGGGTGGGAAGCCAGGACCAGAACATTGGTCTCTGGATTCCCAATTTAGTGTTCTTTCCAGTATCTTAGGCTGTCACCTCTCTTAGGCTTTTAATAAAGGTTCATTTTTCACGATTATATTTGTATTTTGGGGCCCACAAAATCAATTGTCTGCTGTTCCCTAACTTCTGCTAATTTACAGAATGACACTGGAGTCCTACTATGATGTTTCCCTTGAGTTTCATATTAGGAGAACAGCTTTTAGTAGTCTGGTAACTAGTCCCCTTTGGACTGGAACTAGCAGGTGCCTGCCTTTTACAAAATTCTCCTTGATAGCAAATTTTATTATAGTGAGGCTCCAGTGTATTGTTTTAATAAGCCAGAATCATGTAGCTATTTCATTAATTTCTTACCAGCTTTCTTGTCACTGAGAGGAGAGGATAGCAACCATATTTGTTAACTTTGCAGATACTTTTGTTTATTGACTTCAGATATTCTTATGCCTGAGGCGATTCTCCATTCCTGAACTATCCAAATTCCACTCTCTCCAAATAATGATTTCTTTGCCCCCTAGCTTTTTAGTAAAAGGCCTATGTGGTAGATGAGCTAATTTCCTTCTACAGTAATTTTTTTTTTAATGTTAAATGTTTTAATGTCTGTATTGTGTACCATTTAAATTTAGCACTCTTATAAAAGCACAGTAGAAAGAGTACTTGCTCTAGGACAGAGTCACACAATCTGAGTTCATTTGAGTTCGAATCCTGTCTCTGGCTCTTATTACTTCTGTGACCCTGGCAAAGTCACAGCTTTCTAGGCCTCTGTGCTTTAATCTGCAAAATAAAGGCATTGGATTAGATGGTTGTGAACAACCCTTCAGGCTCTAAATCTGTGATCCTATGATTTTTCAGTATATCAGCTGAATGTTCTGTTTCAATGATATGGCTATTCCTTCCATTGGTATATATCACAAGTGATCCAGATCTCACCATGCATTGTTTTGTTTTCCTCTTTCCAAGAAATCTTCCACACAGAGAATCCTTTTAGTGCACTGAAAGCTTTCCTCTAGTTCCTTTAATATTTTTTTCCTTCCAGAAACTGGTGTAGCACTCTGGTTATTTCTCACTACCACTGCTGGATTGCCCACCTCCTTTTCTCAAAGTACACGTCCGTGATCTCTTTTATGTCTCCCTTAATGGGATATTATTCCTCGAAAGCAAGGACTGTTTCAATTTTGTCTGGTACACTAGCACAATACAATTCAATTTTGCCTAGCACATGAGCCACTAGCACAATACCTGGAAATAGTTAGCACTTAATAAATCCTTATTGATTGTTGAATGATTCTGCTATTTTTGTGGCATTCTATATCATTCATTACCAAGAGAATATTGAATTAAAAAGATAAGAGCAGCATGGACCCTCATAGGTGCTGTACAATTTCTCAGATGTGGTTGATTCAGTGTGGTTGTTGGTACTGTAAAGATATTTCCATAATTGGATATTTTTATGTGTATTCTTTTTATTCAGATGCAAAAATGCTGTACTTTGTTGGAAAAAAACTTCTATTTTAAAAGCAATTCAAGGATGAATCTTAGGATGCTTGAAAGCAATTCATTCATAGGTTCTTAGGGATAAACAGGCAGACTTTTAAACACTATCTAAAATGGAACAGTATGAAGTAGTGTTAAATATGGTCTTCAACTAGACAATAGTACTTCAGAGAAATAAGCCTGGTCCTAACTGCTCAGAGCTCGTAGTCTTAGATTTTGCTACTTCTCTCACACAATTGGCATTGACCTGTTAACTTGTTTCTGGTATGTCTGTGGAGTGTTGTGGTTTGAGTGGAATTTGATTACAGAGACTATTCAAAGTGGCAGTTAATGTGATTCCAATTGCATTCTGGTATGATTGGGTTTGGCTGAAAATTAAGAAATTACTTCAGGAACACTGAGTCAAATTATATTCACTATGGTTGATTCAACAAATATTTGTTGGGTACCTACTCTTTGTAAAATTGTCCTGGGTAGGCACCGAGTAGCTACAAAAGGAGTTTAAGGTGTAGGTTCTGCCCTTTAAGGGTTTTCATTCTAATTAAGGATACAAAAATATGTATAAGAAAGAACTGACTTAAAACCAAGGCAACATAGTGCCAAAATTTGTCTTATGCAATATATGTGTAATGCAAATATAGAAAAAGGGTAAATCAGTGCAAATGCAGTGGTTTGAGAAGGACCTAGAGGAGAGGCAGTGCTTAAGTTGAAGAATGAGTCAACTTCATACATAGACTTCTCAGATTCCCCTATTTTCAAATAAGATTTTTTCCCCAAGTCTTCTGGGAGAGTAGAATGAATACACCTGGGCTTAGTGTCAGGAATGACTCTAGTTTATTGAGAATCATCAGGGCATAAGTGGATAAAATACTAAACTCAAAGTTTCAAAGAACTGGTTTCAAATTTCATTTCTGACAAAGACACTTTCTACACTTAGCTTTGTTTCTATGGGCAAATAACAGCTTCTCCGAGCCTCAAGTTCCTAATCTGTAAAATGGGCATAATAATCTCAGAGTTGTTATGAGTTTCAAATATTAAAACACATCACTTCAATTATTATAATCAAAGAAGGTACATAATTAATGTAATCAGAGTAATCACTGTAATCAGTGGAAGGAAGGGGGTTCCTTGTTGATGTGGTCACATAATCATTCAATCAATAAACAGGTCTAGAATGTAATAACAAAGTTTAAAATTCTTAAAAATTTTCCCATTATTCCATAACAATGTGTGAACAAGTCACTGATCATTTTGAAAGGGTTTTAGGGTTTCATAGTTTTGCCATAGATAGTATCAAATGATATCACACAGGAAACATCTCATGATTACATGACAGAATCATAAGATGTTTCCTGTGTGGTGTTTTTTGGGATAATCAGGCACGCCATATCTGTCTGTCTGTCTGTCTATCTATCTATCTATCTATGCTTGTATATATGTATCTATCTATCTTATCTATCGATCATCTATCCCACATATATGTATATGTATGTATTTGTTAAATATCTATATTCAGTATAGATTTATAATACACACACATACAGACATCAAATCAGTTTGGGAGTTGGTCAATTTATAGGCAAAGATTCTAGGCTTAAGAGTTGGAGTCATAAGTGGAGGAAAAACCAGACCTCTGATAGAGAATTGCTCTTGGGAGAGAAGAGGGAATTTTTTCTCCCTCCTTACAATTGCCTGCTTCATCAGAAATCCTAGAGCAATAAGAGACAGTGCATCTACCCAGGAGCAGACTTAGGACAGAGGGATGTGGAGAGAAAATCATCTGGATGTAGATAGAGTCACCCAATAGAGAAGGCAGGACTTCTCATGGCAGATAGAATTTCAGGCTGTGGCAATTCTATCCCAAGATCTTTCACTGATGAGAGTTGATGGAGCTCCATCACTGGACCACCTTTGGACATTGATGGGACATAGAATTTAGAATCAAAATTAAGTAATTTTCACACCAAAATGACGTAAATATTTGTCACACACATTTGAAATTCATAGTCTCCAGAGACAGCCTCATTCCCCTCATCTTGATTTCTACTTTGGCTAGATAAGTGCTAATCTGATATTCTCTACGCGTTCTTCTCTCTTACCTAGACATCTTTAGTTATATCATTATCCCCAGTCTGTAAGTATTTTATTATGTGTAATAAACCCAAACAAACTTTTACATAATCATGGGATCATAGATTATCAGAATTGGAAGGGACCTCAGTGAACATCTAGTGAATCCTGTCATTGAAAAATAATCCCCCAAATGACATAGCTAACAAATGGTCATCTAGCACATATTTTATGAATTCCAATGAAGGTAAAGCTATTACCTTATGAAGTAGCCTATTCTACTTTTGGATAGTTATCATTTACAAGTTTTTCCTTATGCCAAGCCTAAATTAGCCTCTATAGTCTTCACTCATTGTTTCTAGTCCTCTGTCTTAGGGGGCCAAACAATGTAATTCTAAATGTTCTTCCAGATGACAGCCCTTCAAATACTAGCACAGCCATCATGTCCTCACCAAATCATCTCTTTTCCAAGATCAGCTAATCCTTATTTGTCCAGAGGCCTTTCTCAATCCTCATGGCCTTTGGACCCTCTCCAGTTTATCATCATTCTTCTTAATTGTGGCCTCTCAGAATACTCTATTCACGTAAGTCCTTCCAATCTGTTTATAGTTTGGGAGTTCTTGGTTAAATTGAAGTTAATTGAAAGATTGTAATTATGCTGTTTAGGAACTTTGAAAGCAGGCTGTGTTTAACACTTGAACCATTTGTCTTGCCAGCACAAAAGGTCTCCAAACTGACATGCAGAAGGAGGAGTAATGTCAGTGTAGTTGTGTACATTCTAAAATGAGTAGAACTCCTTGACTGAAAATACACTAAAGAAATTGTTGCTTTTGTTAAATTCTATACACAGAAGACTGGTTAACTGACAGTCATTCTGTCAAATTAACTGGCTGCACTTTCAGAATTACTTACCTTGATCCTGATGGCTTATTTTTCTTTTTAACTAAATTAATTCTGAAGGTTTTTAGACTACACAGTAATATATCTTAACATGTTTTTCTTACTTGAATATTTTGTTTTGCTTATGTTTTACTTTACTTTGAACTTTAACTTTTAATTATTTTGTTTCATTTCATTATTATGAATATGAAATATGTGGCATTTCTCCAAACGCTTGCTATAATATTTTAGAATAGTAAGTTCTATTCCTATAGAATCAGATTAATTTTCTCAGTTAATACTACATTATCTATGAATATACAATTCCATTGATCACTTTTATAGGCATGATTTCTCAACTTTTGTGGTAGTACACATCTTTTGGACTTTTATTCAAAGTGATTTTGTTGTTGTTGTTACTGTGCCTTAGCTGTGTGTGTGAATGAATGAATGCATGAAATAAATAAAATGTAAAGCATTCACAAAGTGTATATTATTTGCCAAGCACCATGTTAAGCCCTGGGAGTACAAATAGAAAAGCAGGAAGTATCCCTTCTCTAGAGCTAATTAAGAGAGTGATAGCAAAGGAGGGTTGATCTTCAGTGTTAATAGAAAGGTCCAAAGTCCTCGAGGTTTATGGCAAATCCTGGGGTCCTTTAGGGTACATCAGCAGGATGTGTGGTAAATGCCTGGTGGTCTGAGCAGTAAGACAGCAGATTAGATGGTAAAGCCTAGGCAGGGGTGGGGAGCTTGAGACCTTGAGTCCACATGTAGCCCTCTAGGTCCTCCAGTGTGGCCCTTTGACTGAATCAAAAATTTGCAGAACATATTTCTCCCATATTTTATTTATAAAGTTAATTTTTTGAACCCATGTGGGACTATGTTTTTAATTTGTTTCTCTTAAATTTTTACCTTTTATATTTAACCATTAATTTCAAGAAATCTCTTTCTTGAAAGTGTTAATAATTTCAAACACCACACTAATTTAAATAATTATAGCCTCTGCTAAGAATTATTATTTTCTATTACTATTTTGTATTTTGGATGTTTTTAATTAGTTATGCATATAACATAGCTCAGATTTATCTTTACCAGTTTTTTCATTTTTATAGAATTCTTGAATCTCAGAATGAGAAGTGATCATAGATGTCAGCATTGTAATATTTTTATATTTATTTTTATATATATTATATAAGTAAAATATATAAGATATATAATATAATATTTATTATGATATTTTCAACACTAGCCTGTGAATATGTTTCAGTATATCCCAAGTTTGGGATATACTTTCACAGGAATATTTTGAGTTTCTTAAATTATTGGGAAAAAATCTGGTCAAAACATTTTTAAAAGCGTACTGTTATTATATTTTAATACAAATATATCTGGGCATCACCTTTCAAAGAATCATAATCACAGCACCATTCAACTTAAAATACATTTCCTAATGCTTCATTAAATTTTAGATTTACTCTGTTATAAAAATCCTGAATAGCAAAGAATCTTAATAAGGCAGTATAAACTAGATTTTGTTTATAATAGTTAGGTCTTTGCATAATCTTGTGCCAAGTCTATCTTTCAAATATTGTTGGTCTTTCAGAGAGCTAGGGCAGAATGCGATCCATTTAATTCATGGTCTGCTATTATTCCATTAGCAGTAATAAAACTTGTAGAACAGCCATGGGAAAAATTGTGCAGAGGATATAATTTTTCATTGATTTGTGAATTGCTTATATTTAGAATGGTAAGTGACACAACAGGGTATTGGAAATATTATAAATAAGAATGAATACTTTCTTCTAAGAAATTGCTTTATTCCTGTACAGAAATTAAATGCCTTCTCTTTTGACTAATGAAAAAATAAGTGAGAAAGCTCCAATGGGTCTATTACAGCCAAAGGTCAATATAGGAAAAAAAAAAGTCCCTTTGTTTTAAAAATGAAGCTACTTTCCCCATCAGAAAATTATTTGGTGCTTAGTATTTAACATGAGATTATTTTTATTTTTTAAGAATCTCATTTTAGAGCTAAGCTAACTATAAAGAAATATGTTTTCTTTCCCTTTCTCACAGGCAAACATCACCCTTCCCCTCTAATTAGCCATATCATAATCTGTCTGAATCTTACTTAGGGTATAACTAAGTGTCCACCTCTGAAACAACCTTTAAATAGAAGTGCTATTCTGACCGCAGTGTATTTGTACTCATTATGTATGAAGAAAAAGAGCAATCTGTAGTTTATATTGATAATCACTGGTTTTATAGCCTTCAAATTCAATGAACTCAGGCTCAACAAACATTCACTTAAGCACCTACAATATACTTGAGATTGAAGATGATACCAAGTTTAAGGGACTCAGTCAATCAATACTTTTTATTTATGACTGCCATGTGCCAGGTGCTGAGGCAAGTATTAAGGATTCAAAACAAACTTCATAATAGTAGCTGCTCTTTTGGAGCTTACATTCCAACAAGGAAATAATAATTCTAACAAAAATAGCTCTATATAAAATACATCCAAAGTAGATACAAAGATAACTTTATTTTTTGTTTTGTTTTGTTTTGGAGGGGGGAAAGTAGGGCAATTGGGGTTAAGTGACTTGCCCAAGGTCACATGGCTAGTTTTTGTATTATGTGTCTGAGGCTGGATTTGAACTCAGGTCTTCCTGACTCCAGGGCCAGTGATGTATTCACTGTGCCACCTAGCCACCTCAAAAAGGTAACTTTAAAGGAAGGCCCAGGCAATTAGGGGGGCCAGGAGAGGAAAGACCGCCTGCAGAAGGTAGTACTTGAGGTGAGTCTTGAATAAGCCAGGGGCCTAAGAGAAGGAGGTGAGCTGGAAAAGAATACTATACTTGGGGTACATTCAGTGCTTGAGGCATGAAGACAAAAGTTGGAGGGTTGAGTGTGAATAGGAAATATAGTTATACCCCCCTTATGGACATTATGGTCTAGTACTGCATCAGAATTACTCTCTGGAGAACTCACAGTCCCTCAAATACCCTTGCAGCGCCTGCTCTATCTCAGGATGTTAGGTAGCTTGATGGTATAGTGGAAAGTATTGAATTTGGAGTCAGAGGACATGGGTTTGAATACAGGCTTTGTCACTTAATATTTATGTGATTTCATGTAGCTAGGTGTTAACAGTGGATAGAGGGAGGGCTGGGTCTGAAGTCAGGAAGACTCATCTTGATGAGTTCAAATCTAGCCTCAGACGCTTACTAGTGATATGACCCTGGCGAGTCACTTAACCCTGGTTGCCTCAGTCTTCTCAAGTATAAAATGAATTGGAGAAGGAAATGGCAAAGCACTCTATTATCTTTGCCAAGAGAACCCCAAAGAGGGTTACAAAGAATCAGATATGACTCAAAATGTCTGATCAACAACATTGACTTTGGGCAAATTACTCTACCTCTCTGGACCTGTTTCCTTATCTGTAAAATAAAGACATTGGATCAGATGATTGATAAAGTCCCTTCCAAGCCCAGTGATTGGCTAAAGGAGAGATGCTTCCTTGGATTGAACACCAGGACATTTTCTCCTATGGAAAAGAGACACATCTTTGTCCAGAATCACCATAACTCTTGCATGGACCATCCAGTAAAGGGGCTGTTAGCACTGGAGACATAAACTTTTAAAAAGTATGTTATGCATAGTAGGCGATCAATAAATGTTTATTGAATTGAACACTTTTCTGCTTTAATGATTGCAATTTGGGAGCAAATCCGCACATGTTAAAGGAAAAGAGGAGTAATTTGAACATTGGAGAAAAGCATTACATTTAAAAAGTTTCTCCGCACTTTTTCTACCTGTTGCCTGCTCACGTGAGATACCAAAGAGGAATCAATTGGGTTCCATAGTGCGTGCTAAGAGGCCCTTCTCAGAGAAGACCTGGAAGGGAATATGAGAATGTGAACCTGGAAGGGAGCTTTCATAGAATTCTTTGACTTGTAAGATACCAAACAAGCCAACTTGTGAGTTTCTTTTGTGGGGAAAAAGAATTGCATCATAACTGGTTTGATTGACTTTATAGGCAGTCTTATATGATGTTGATCTTAATTACGATGATTATAATTATTACATCAACATATTATTGTGTTTATAGAGCTATCATGAGTGTAATGGGGTCCATGAGGGCTGAGTCTTCAGAGCATGCACATTTGGTGAGCTCCATCTCCAATATTCCTTCACCTACAAGAAGAATAGATATGGTGGGGATGGAGGCAACAGCATGGTCATGTGCTTAAGTCTTAAGATGCTGGTGCTAGTAATCTCTTTCCACATGAGAATCTTACATGCCTACTCAGTACTGACTTAGCAGCCAGTCTAAGAAGTATACACCAAAAAGATCAGAAACAGTTATGAAATACCACCTATACATGTTCTGAAGTGGAGAGCTGGGCCCCTTCCTTCTACATAATCAGTCACTTCCAGGAGTGGGCTCCTCAAACATACATGCTTCTAGGACTGAACCCTTATTGTCCAATCTCTTATTATTTATTTATGTGTTGTTATTATCTTTGTCTTTTGTCTTTCCTTTGTATATTACTTTTAATGATGGGGTGGCAAATACTAGTATATCTTGCCATTTATGGATGGGAACTACTACTGTGCTTTTCTGTAAATTCCTTTAATAGAATCAGCTTTTAAACAGTGCATTGCACATAGTAGACATTCAATAAATGTTTGTTAAATCAAATGGAATCCTTTTAATGTTTGCTTTCTGATGCAATAATTACATTTGGGAACAAATGAACTAAAACAAGGTGAAGAGAGTATTAGTTTGAACATAGAAGAAGGGAAAAGCATGCAAGGGTTTTGAGTGATTCTCCAAAATAATGGCAATGAAGTGTGAATGATTAGATAGACCTTAATGAAGATACTGACCATATAATTTCCAATACCACAAATTTATAACAAGATCAAGAATTTATTAAATAATAGCGTTTATCTTTAAGAGAATTAATACAGCATGGAAGAAGCGTTGTAGAGTACATTTTTAAATACATAAAGTAAAAGGTATTATCCATTTTTCTCCATTATTTTGTTGAGGTTTTCTAGATTTCCATTGATTTTGTTCAAGCACTCATATTTATAGCAGTGCCCCTTTGTATTGCTTTTTTGCTGTGATAAAAACTTTCCTGACTTTTATCATTTCAATGCTTTCAGTTCTGCTGAAGGGCTCAGACTCAGGGGGCCCAAGGATATATCCAGCATGTCCGTTGTAAAATTGTGTTGATGATAAGCTTATTGAAATTTTAGTTTAGGATGTTAGTTTGCGATAAATATTATTAAAATCAACTTGAAGCAGAAGAGCCAACCCTGCCCTTCTCTCATGTTGCTCTATACCTTGAGTGCTACAATGAGCTGCTGCAGGCTGAGAAAAGAGGAGAAGCATCTTTATGCTCAGCCCTGACAGCTCCTGTACTTCTATTGTAAGTGAGCTGTGGGGCTCGACAAAATTCCCCCAGCAGCTAAAAAAAATACTAAAATCAATATGGTATGGGAGTACAGTGGGGATTGTGGGGCACGTTGGAGAAAGGGCATGGATAGAGAAAAATTATTCTTTATGAAGTAAGTTTGAATCTCAAGAGATGGAAGGGACTATAAAGGTCACTCGGTCCATTCTTCTAATCCATGTTGAAGTCTCTTCTGAATCTCACAGATCATTCGGTTCAGGCTCTGAGGGAAAGAAAGTGAAGGTTTCATTACTTTATGTAGGTTTTTTTTGGCAAATAAGGAGGTTCTGCTCTATATGTGTGTAGGAAAAGCCAGTTGACTAAGCTGCCAGCCAAGAACTAAGGGGGACTGAAGGAGGTGTCTGAAGGCCTCAGAGAATTAGAAGACTAGGGGTTTTAAAGGAAGTTGCTTACTTTCATTATCTGTGTGATTATGGCACAACATCTTCCTACAGTGATATCTGGGTATGCTTAAAGATGATCCAATGAGTGATACTTTAATAATAGGAATATATTTAAGATTATTGAATACTTTGGTAACAGGAATATACTAAGCTGCACAAGCTAGAAACTTTCTTTTTGATTGACATATTATTGATTAAACTAGATGATGCATAAAGGAAGTTTAGATTTTTTGAAGTGAGAAAAAAGGCAGAGTTTTTTTTTCTGCTTCTGTCCAGTTAGATTAACTTTCTATGTTTACATGAAAAAGGTGAAAGCAATAGTAAATATTTTGTTTACATACTATAGCAGTACACTGATAGCATCTTTCTTACTATTCTTTTCATTTCTGTAGCTATTCAAAGAAGTAAATTTATTGTAGAAAATTTCCATAGCTTCTGTTGACCTTGTGGCACAATCTGATTTGCTTTGTTAAATTTTAATTTTATGAAGCATTACATCTCTTCATGCCCCAAATTAAACTTCAAGATAGAGGCAACTTTTTACATATTGGAGTTGTGGACAGAATATATTATCAAAGAATTATGCGTAAATGAAAGTGTAAGTATAGAAACATTGACTTGGTGAGCTACACCTCCCCATATAAACAGCTTGTTAACGTGCAATCAGTCACTGAAGTTGCCATGATCTTGGGGCTTAATGAACAGGTGGAGAAAGAGGATGAATTCCAATCTGAAATGGATCTGACAGCTTATCAGGCAATTTCATTGATCTCTAATCCATTTTGTTTGGCAACTTAATTTATCACACAGAGTTTTCATCCTGTAAGTTTCCAGGTGGAAATTAATTCAGAAGCATGCCCAATAATACTGGATTGAAGAATCCTGCTTAAGGATTGTAAAGACACTGAGAAATAAATTATTTCAATTGTACCAAACAGGTTGCTGTTAAATAAGATGCCATTTACGTTTACTCATTTTCCCTTAAAAATGTTTGGATTCATTTGCAATTAGACAGTTATGATCATAACAGTGAAACTAATATCTATTTGTTTTTATAAGACAGTTTGCAAATTAGGTAAATTGTTTTATGAATAGTTAAATTTAACTTAGTGAAATGAAGAAAATAGTTGTCAGAATACATTTATCAACTTGAAAAATGTCATTTGCCTTTGCATATGAAAAAATATAGGACTTAATGTATGTATAGCATCCATATTAGTGAAATAATAGTTGGAAGGAATTATTTCTAAGTAATTCATGGCTATATGTTTCTTTTGTGTCCCATATACTCTAATTAGACTAATTTACATGACGTTATTTTTTTTTAAACTGGAAAAATACTACTTCATGTCATCAAGGAGGGAAAGAATTCCTTTATATATCACTCACATACTGAATATGCTTGGGTTTTTCATGGATGAGTATAATTAGAAAGACTAGAAAAGGCTAATTACTTATGACTTGTGAAAATGGAGATAGATTTTTTTGAGACTTGATTTATCATGAATAGAGGGGTTAAATTGAATATTGATTCTGTACAGGTGGATATGTCCTATAAAATGACGGAAACAAAAGAATACAACAGAAAATGATATGGCTGTTGATCAAAAGCTTTGAGACAGAAGCTTCTTCCTTTGATGTCATTTTCTTTAGGCATCAGTAGCTCCGAGCAGGGTGACAGGGTTTTAGTCTTTGGAGATTAGTGAGTCCTTGGCATGTACCCAGGTTAGGTTTTAGAAAAAGATTGAGGATGACCAGGAACAAATCGCTTCTAAAGAAGAAATTTGAGGAACAAGTAGAGCAATAAGGGAGGGTTGCTAGGGAGCTTAAGGTTTTTCAAACTCAAATTCTTCAGAAAGAAATTATTTGATCGGTGAAAAATAAGCTAGATGACAGAAAACCATGAAGTGGTATAACCGGCTTTGATTGGATGTGTAGGGCAGATTGTGGCTATCATTCTTATGACCAGACTTATTAAAGTAGCATCTTAATAATGCAGAAGGGCTCTCTGTTGAATCTTTCCTGGCACCCCTCCCAAATCCTCACATTCAACCCTTGGCAGTTCTCCCTGAAACTACTTGATGGTATTATAGCTCTGCACCCTTGTCATTTCAAATACTACCTTCCCATTTTAAGTTATGAAAGGGAAATGATCTCTGTGTTCAGATTCTTATCTTAGTCCTTGGAAATCAAGCCAGGAGGGAATATCTGAAGGCCATTATTTTTATATTCCCCTGCTTTTCCGCCACTGCACATCTTGAAAGCACAGGCACTGACCATGTGCTATTTTCAGGCTTTGTTGGCAGTGTTCCCCCTCTGGGGCTTTAGTGGGTAAGTGCTTTATGACTATGTCTTAAAATCCCTCTTTCTAGTCCCTATCCTGACCTAAAACAAACTAGGCAGTTGTGACCCATGATCTACAAATGGGCTCCTTTTGATTAGATTGTTTCTTTTTAAATTTAAGTTCATTTTTTCAAGTTTTATGGATGTTTTTTGTTTTTATACACTACCATTTTATCTTAACTCCCATATTTCCCTTTCCCAATGAACCTTCCATTGTATCAAAGAAAAAGCATTTAACCAAAACTAGCTGACATGATTGTACCTGATATTGTATACCAGATTCCAAATATGCAATTTACTTTTCTATTTAAAGGAGGGAAGTATATTCTTTATCAGTTGTCCTGGATCAAGATAGGTTGTTGGTTATTACAATTAAACTAAAGAGTGTCTTTTCATTTTGTTCTTTGTAATCATTATGCATGTTTTTCTTCTTTCTTTACTCTGTATCTCTTAATATATCTTCCTACGTTTCTATGCATTTTTGTTGTTATAATATTCCATTGCATTCTTATGCCCAAATTTGTTTAACCATTTTGTTTGATGGATAGCCACTTTTCCTCCTGATTTTTTGCTACCACAAAAGATCTGCTATGAATATTTTATTATACATACATATTTATGTATGTATATAGACTTTCTTTCTGGCTTTGTCCACCTTGAGGTAGATTCCCATTACTGAAATTCCTAGGTTAAAAAAGTGTGAACATTTAGAGGATAAACAAGATGGTTTCTTATAGAAGGAAACTATCTCTTTATGTCTCTATGTCTCTTTATCATTGTATTCAAAAAAAAAAAACCAAAATAGTCAATCCAAACAAAAACAACAAAAATTGCATTATGAATGAAGAGTTTCTACTGCCAGTCCTATCACCAACACTGAATAGTTTTGGATTTTAATGAAGTAAACTAGTTTAATTTTTTTCAGGACCCAGGGTCCTGGAATCCTTGCCTGAAGCCACACAAGCTAGTATATGTTGGGTGTTGAACTTAGATATTTCTGGGTCTGAGGCCAGCTCTTTAGTCAGTATATCATGATGCCTCTTCACATATGTGAAGACATGTAGAAAACTCCAGTGAAATACAAGGCAATGTTATTATTTTGATTTTGCATGCTTGTATTTTCCCTTTCTTATGGCTTGTCCATGTCATTATCTGATCTACTTGCCCATCTTTTAACTTTTGATTCACTTAATGCCATCAGCCTCTGTCCCCACTTCTTGAAAGAGAACATGTACCATTCCTTGTAGCATCCTTTTGGATTGATGTCTTCATGGAGTTGAGGCTAGAGTAAGATGGAAGGAATGGGAAGAGCTAGAGCTTATTTAGTTTTTCATTAGTCTTTGTAGTGTCTTAGTAAGTCTATGCTAGAGGTGTAGTGAAAAATACCCATAATGTTGGGATGCTGATAGGATACACAAATAGCAAATGGCAAATCTAAGGAGAAGACATAAAAGGCTTTTGCCAGAGGCATTGTCAGGAATACAGCTTATAAAATCCAAGATCACAGGACTTGGTCAAGTAGAATAACCCAGTCACTTGTCTGTCCAACTAGATTGCACAGTGTGGGCATTTTCATCCATTTTGCTTTTCCAGTGTGGCTGGATAAGCCCAATGTATTTTGTATCACACCGAATTTCTCTTTGAGGGCTTGAGACAATCAGTACTTATCCTTAGAGATAACATATGTACAGTAAAGTGCTTTGCAAATGTTAAAGCACTACATAGGCATGAGCTATGATTATTTCTAGACTGGCCCTTTCCACTTGACTAAGCCTTGTTTAGGTTTGTATCCTTGTTTTTTAGAAGTTGCATTCTTTACCAAGCTATAGCACAGACTTTTATGCAATGAGTCCACAATGTGCTCTATGTGGTAGGTTCTTTATAAATATTTATTGCTTGTTAAATATGGTAGTGACAGGATCAGAACCTAAATTTTCTTTCTTCCATTAAGTTCTCTTTCCCCTTGTAGATCCTACAACTTCCCTGACTGAAAACCCAATATAATCTTTTTAGTTAATCCCATATTTTAATCTATACTCTGGAGATTTTTAGGACTTTTTTTTTAAAAAGCAATACAATAAAATACTGTGTTTTCTATGAAAACATTTAATTTTCTTATATATTTGTTGATAAATTTGTATAGAAGAAATGTAGATCATTAACAGTAATCTTCTTCAATGATAACTGGATTGCAGTCAAAATGAGTTTTCTTAAACATTTTTCCTTTCTGTGGCTCTTTCTCTGCCACATTTCTTCTTCCTCTATTTTTCCTCTTCTTTCTCCTCCTCTCTTCCTATTTCCTCTACCTTTTCTCTGTTAAAAGAAGGAAACATTTTTATAGATTCTTTACTTCCTATAACCTTTTTTTTAATGATCTTTCTTCTTGAAATGATAAAACAAAGAGAAATTGTGTACTCACACACACCAAAGGTATTAATCTTTTGTTTGTACAAGGTCAAGTCGACCAGCATTTATCAAGTACCTATTATGTGTTAGACACTGTGCCAATCCCTGGGCAAAAACAGGAACAGTTCCTGACTTCAATGGAGGCATGCAATTTAACAGGGGAGATTACAGGCAAACAACTATGTATAGGCAAAATAAATTGGAGATATTCCCCTGAGGAAGGAATAGCATTGATAGGAACCAGGAAAGACTTCTTGTAAAAGATAGGACTTGAGTAGAGACTTAAAGGATGACAGGTAAGCCAGAAAGTGGAGAGGAAGAGGGAGAGAATTCCAGGTATGGGAGATAGTAAATGAAAATGGCCGCAGTCAAGAAATAGAGTGGCCTGTGTCAGGACCATCAAGGAATCCAGTGTCACTCAATCTAAGAGTATCTGGAGGAGAGTAAATTATAGAAAAGTTGGAGGTGGCTGGATTATGAAGAGCTTTAAAAGCCATAGCGAGTCATTTTGGATTTTAAATTAATTTATTAGTTTTGTGCCTTACATATTTCTTTATTTTTATTTTGCTTACATTGAAATTCTAAAATTTTAACTTAACATTTATTGACTCATTATTTTCTCTTTCCTTTTTTTTGCCTAACCACCCTACTAGAACTGTTGCTATCACCATTAAAGATAATAGAAAAAAGACTTGGAGCATTTTTAGAATCTATGGTTTCAGAAGAAAAAGAACAGCAAGAGGCTCTGAAAAACATAAACCTTTAAGGGAGCTTACTTCAGGGCTAGGATCCCTTTCCTTTTTAAGGATTTAACTTGCCTTAAATTTGGACCATCTGTCACTAAAATATCTTTTCCCCCCATACTAATTAAAATCTTTCATTTTACTTTCTTACATTACTGGAATCCAACTGTAATTTATTTGGGTTAAAAATGAACTTTAAGAGAAATTTCGATCTTGTTATGCCTAACTTCTTTCCCAAAGGATTCAGCAAGTGACATGCTTAGAATAGAATAAGGGTACTTAGGACCAGCGTATGGAGGTATAGAAAAGGAGGTAGGAAGGTGTCAAAGATAAACTTTGCCCTATGCCAGTGGTTCCAAAATTTATGTAGTGCTTCCCCTATTTTGTATTTAAAATGTCATACCCTTACATTCATAATAAAACAATCTATGCAGATATTTTATATTTTAGTCAAATAAAAGTAAGAAAATATCAAAATTATATATGAATATACAGATTTAATCATACAATAAATTATATTAGATTTTAAATGATTAATATCCTTTATAATTTTTATATTACAACATAAGCAGAAACAATATTCTTTTTTTTTTTTTTAAAGCAATCGGGGTTAAGTAACTTGCTCAAGGTTACACGGCCAGCTATTTCTGGATGTGGTGCTAAGTATCTGAGCCCGGATTCGATCCACAAGTCATCCCAACAGTGGAGCTGGTGCTCTTACTTGCTGTGCTACCTGGCCGCCCCAGAAACAATATTCTTATATGAGGAAGGAGAACAAAATAATCTTGGGACAGTTGCTTAGTTACTGGGATGGTTTACTTCCTACCTCCCAGGAGGTAGGAAACAAATGGATATGAAGTCTCACTAATCATCACTCAATCTGCAAAAGTCTTTCTACAGAAAATAAGCCTAACCCATCACTCGAGCAGTGGCTGCAAGGTAACTATCAGAGTCCT
The DNA here is from genome assembly GCF_028583685.1 of Petaurus breviceps papuanus. Taxonomy (NCBI): domain Eukaryota; kingdom Metazoa; phylum Chordata; class Mammalia; order Diprotodontia; family Petauridae; genus Petaurus; species Petaurus breviceps. The sequence continues at coordinate 5,860,139 of NW_027187378.1, forward strand.
TCTAGAGAGAAGCCTAATAGGACAGATACATAACTATAGAAAATTCATGTAGCATTAAGATGGAGGATGGACATCAGGATGGACTTCTTTACCCATTCTCCTTCTTTCTCCCTGAATTCTCCTAAATAGTTCAAGATAACCTAAGCTTATGATGTCAGTGAGTAAATAGATTTTTGGGACAGCATCTCTATCACAATGGCAGTTCTGATGAAGAGTTACAGTAACATTGGCATTTGGAATACATTTCCCCCTAAAACATTATTTTATATATAATTATGTTTTCTACTATCATTAGTAAATTATTATATCTAAGATATAATATGGGTTAGATAAGTTTTGTTGATTGATCTAGGGATCTAAATGTTGTTCTTTTTTATATGGGAAGATTCTGAGTTTTGAACAACTTACCTAGAAACTTTGGAATCTGACCTGTGTATAGGTGTGGACCATATAAATGTGATCTCAGGAAAAGACTCATTTTTCTCCTGGTTAAATTAGCAATGTCCTGTCTGTCAGGTTAAATGACTTAAAATATACTTTTAACGGTTTTTTTCTTTTTGCGAAGCAATGTATGAAATTATTCCATATGACAGTCTAATACTTCTGATTTTTAAAGTTTGCTACTAACAACCTTAATCTTCTAACACATGTTCCTACAGATAGATACTAAATGTTCCTCTATGCAGTCTTTCTCCATTAGGTCACAGAATCCCTCATATAGGTTTTTCTAGCCTATTTTGGATTTGAGGTATTTGGGAGACTTACCAAGTTTTAGTTAATCCTAGGTATGGCACTAAATTAATGTTTTCATAAAACTTATCATCTAGCTTCAGCATGAGGCTGTCTTCACACATGGCCTCTCAGAAATAAAGATCTACTAAATTTTCCTCATAAACAAGTATAGTGTTCAATACTTAAAATGTTGCTCTCACTTAAATGGATTTACTTTTCTAGAAAAGATTTTATCCCAATCCTAGTAAACCCTTATTTAATGCATCTCCCACGTATATGTCAAAATTAGACAAGATTCCTTGAAAGCTATAACAATGGGATAACCTTGTTTGATGTACCTGGGATCATATTATCAGACAAGGCATAAAACAGGGAAAGTATTTGCCACTGTGTTGGCAGACCCAGGGAAAAATCCAAGTGAAAAAAAAAATATTCCTTCTAGATGAAGACTAAGAAGGGAGAAAAAAAGATGAAAAGCAAGAACTGTATATGAAAAGAGGTAGACACTATTCATATTTTTTAGGTGCTTTTCAGTGGTCATAATATATAGGATGTCTAACCCTCTCCTAGATCACCTTTCTCGATTTCATTAAAGCTCTAACTTGACAGAATACTTGAAAGGGATACTTTTACTTTCCAGTGAAATTTTTACCTTTCTATTCTAAAATCTGTGGAGGGGAAAACAATATAATAGTGCTACTAGGATTTTCCTCTATTCCTCATCAGATCTTTCCCCCCAACAAGCAGATGAGAGGTTTCTAAAAAGATGATTGTTGTAACCAGCTTCTATTTTGTGACCATGATTACTTTGTGGTCACTTAGGGAAAATGTCAACCCAGAACTTCTTGGACTTTACTGCACATGCTGTGAATTTAGGATTATAGCATTTTCTCCTCTGTGTTTTAATGGACTTAATACTTCATTATACTATTCTTCAGATAGACTATATCATGTGAACCTCATCTTGTTAAATTAATCTATTAAACTGAGAAACCCATACGAGATTCAGTGGGTTAACATATTACATTTCCTTTCACCTCTGGTGCCCAGTATTTTAGCTTTAGCTCAGTTGACAAAATAACTGTAATCTTTTCCTACTTTAAAATGGCTATTTTTGTACATTGTAAAAAAAAAAACCTAATCACGCAATTTGTTGTAATTGACAAGAATTGTTTGGGTAATTATTTAAACTCAAGTATCAGGTGTGTTATATGATTAAAGTGTAAAATAATTTATAGAATTTAGTGCAGTTCTCTAAAATACTGATACCCTTTCTTCTTGAGCCCCTGAATCATTTGAGATTCTTCTTCCATAATAGCTGTTTTTTTTTTAAATTGAATCAAATTAAATCATCCTAGGCCAAAGATATAAATGTGCTACCTTTCCTCTTATTTAAAGATATAATGGTACTTATTTTTTTTTGAACTAGCAACAACATATCTTCTAGAAACCTATGCATAACTTTTAAAGTATATTTATTACACATGCTGTTATGTACACCCACTCTCTTGGTTACATTCCATACATGTCCCAATATGCTAACTTTTGTGGTTTCATACTTAATGCCAATTCTCATAGGCTTGTGGTCAGATATGTGGATGTTTCACAAACATTGTGCAAGAGAGCTTCAGTGCTGACTTGATGTGTTCTTATTTACCCCAGGATTTTGTGATGCTATGGTGATGTAACAGTGAAATGTACCAGCACATTCCAAGAAGAGAAAGAACACTCCATTGTTGTCTGGAAGCATGTGCTGTGTAATCCCAGTTTTGATTAGGGGTTAGGCTCTTAATTGTTGTTGTTAGTCATTTTTCAGTCATGTCCGACTTTTTGTGACCCCATTTGGAGTTTTCTTGGCAAAGATACTGGAGTGGTTTGCCATTTCCTTCTCCAGCTCATTTTACAGATGAGGAAACTGAGGCAAACAGGGTTAAGTGACTTGAGCATCCACACACCCCAGCCTGTACAGCATATACTACAAATGGTTATACATGCATTGTTTAAAGACCTCTAACAAGGAAGAATTTATTACCTTCTGAAGTTGCACGTTCCGCTCTTGTACACATCTTGTTTTGGGGAGGTTTTTCCTTATATTGATCCTAAATCTGCTGCTCTATAACTTATTTCTGCTGCTCCTTTTGTGCTGTCAACAACAACAGCAACAACAACAGCTAACACTTATAAAGTGCTTACTATTTAGCAGGCACTATGATAAGCACTTTATAATTATCATCTCATGTGATCCTGATAGGAACCCTGGGAGGTGGGTGCTGTTATTATTCCCATTTTACAGTTGGCAAAACTGAGGCAAAAAAGGATACATGATTTGCCCAGAATCATACAGCTAATATGTATGTGAGGCTAGATTTGAACTCAGGTTTATCTCACTTCAGGTTCAGTGCTCTACCCACTGTACCACCTAGCGGCCTCCTAATTGTTCTTCTATAACATAGTCTTTCCCATATTTGAAGATAGTTATCATGCTTTCCCTAAGTCTTCTAATCTCTAGGTTAAATACATTCAGTTCCTTTGACAGATCCTCATCTGTTTGGTCTTTCACCATTCTGGTTGCTCCCTACATGGGGCACTCAGTAATTTATATCTGTGTTCTTTCTAATACGTGTCACTCAGAATCAAACACATTTCTTCAGATTTTATTTGATCAGGACAAAGTTCCCTTGGACTCTCAATTCCCTAGTCTTTGATGTTGTGTCTCTCTGAATGCAATGTAAAAAACCCCCATAAATGCTGGAGATATAACAGTCTTTGTGAAACTCTTGCAAGGTGTAGCTTCTCAGATTTTCTTTGAGTAAAGATGTTGTCAAAATATAGTACTATAACAATTCTGAATTTTAAAATAAATATTGATATTTGGTTGAGTAGGACATACAGGACTATAACATTAAAAAAGATATTTACATTATTTAACTTCTTTCTAGAATCAGGGAATTTTTTTTTTACTAAATCTCATTTTTACATACTTTATTCTTTTGCTGATTTAAGTAAAAATAATAGTAGTCGGAATAATAATAATAATATATACATTTATATAGATGAACAGAATCAAACCTTTAATGTTGGAAGGGATCTTAGGCTAACTAATCCAACTCACACCTCCCTTAAGGTGTGCAAAGACTTTTCCTCAAAACAATCCTACAAGGTAGGGAGTGCAAGTATTATTGTCTCCATTTTACATGTGTAGAAACTGAGGTTCAGAGAGGTTAGGTGACTTGCTTTGTGTTCACACATTAGTTGCTAAGTGTCAGAGAAGGGCTTTGCATCTAGGTATTCCTGATTGCTAGTATATCAGTCTCTCCAGCAAACCATGCTGCCTTTCTAACATATCCCTCTACTCACCTCTACAAAAACACACCTTCATCTACCCCCGCCTCCAATTGACTTGATAAATTGCATGATATAAACCATTATATGAGAACATTATATGTATTTTCCTAACTGCCTCTTATGATTCTATCTCATGAAAACTTTTGTTATATTGGTAGCCTTGTTTATATAAAATTGAAAGTCTCCCTTTTCTTCTTCCAGCATCCAATAATAGCAATAATAATTTCCATTTCTTTTTTTCTGCCTTTTGGAGGGCAATTGGGGTTAAGTAACTTGCCCAAGGTTACACGGCTAGTTTGTGTGTGTGTGTGTGTGTGTGTGTGTGTGTGTGTGGGTGTGGGTGTGTGTGTATGTGTGTGTGTGTGGGTGGGTGTGGGTGTGGGTGTTAAGTGTCTGAGGCCAGAACCAAACTCGGGTCCTCCTGACCTACTCACTGCGCTGCCTAGCCGCCCTATAATTTCCATTTCCATAGCACTTTAAAACTCTAAAAGTGCTTTCCTCAAAACAGTTCTGTGAGTTGAGCAGTGCACTATGGTTCCCATTTTAAAAATAAGGAAATAAAGCTTAGAGAGGTTAACTGTCATGTCCAGAATTATACAGCTAATGACTATTAGATCCAGGACCCCAACCAATTCATTTTGACTTGAAGAGTTGTTGTTTAGTCATTCCACTTGTGTCCAATTCTCTATGACTCTGTTGGGAGTTTTCTTGGCAAAGATACTGGAGTAGCTTGCCATTTCCTTCTCCATCTCATTTTACAGATGAGGAACTGAGGCAAACAAGGCCGGATTTGAACTCAGGAAGATGAGTCTTCCTGACTCCAGGCCTGGAGCTCTATCTATTGAGCCCCCTAGCTGCCCTTCTAGAGTAACAGTCCTCAAATTTACCAGTATTCCTTTATCCCCCCTCCCATCCCTACAGTAGTTCTCACTGTTACGCACTTACAATATTATTATGGAATTCCTATTAGGTCTTCCCACTTCTAGTTTCACCCCTTCCCATATAAGCTTACCTAACTCAGTCTTCCCTATTAAAAGGTCTAATCACATTCTTTCCCAGATTAGAAAAATTTAATCATCTCTCTTTGTCTATTAAATAAAATCCAGTCTCCTTAGTTTATTATTCAAGGTCCTCCACAATACGACTCCAGCCTACCTTTCATTTACTCAGTGCTTCAGCTAATATTTACTTCTTGCCATTAGCTAAACACATCTTAAGCTTTCTTGCCTTTACTCATCACTCAGTTGATTAACATTTATTAAGTGCTTACTATGTGCCAAGCTGAACACTAGGAATACAAAGAAAGGCTAAAAAGAGTCCCTGTTCTCAAGGAATCTGGTCAAATTGGAAGACACAACATGGAAAAAAAAACTACATACAAATAGGTATACAAATAAGGTATATATATAGGATAAATTGAAAATAATCCACAGAAGGAAGGCATCAACATTAGGGGGGAATCAGAGAAGGCCCGTAAGTGGGATTTTAGCTTTGAATTGAGGCAAGTCATGGAAACCAGGAGGTAGAGATGAGAAAGAAGATAATTCTAGGCCTAGCACATAGTGAATAGAAATGCCTGAAGTTGGGAGATGAAGTATCATATGAAAAGAATATGAGGTCAGTGTCACTGATTTGAAGAATACTTGGGTGTGAGTATTGTAGGTGATGAAGTAGCTAGAATTCTGGGCCTGGAGTTAGGAAGACCTGAGTTTATATCCAGCCTCATATACTTACTAGTTGTATAACCTTGTCTAAGTCATTTAACCTCTGCCTGTCTTGTTTTCCTCATCTGTAAAATGGGAATAATAATAGAATATCTCTCCCAGGGTTGCTGTGAGGACAAAATGAGACAATATTTATAAAAACACTTTGTAAAACTTAAAGTTCTATATAAATGCTAGTTACTAGTATTAGTTATTATTAAAGTAAGGTGTAAGAAGATTGGAAAAAAGAGGGAGAGGAATATTGTAAAGGGCTTTGAATGACATAGGTTGTTATATTTAATCTTGGGGGTGACTTGATCTAATAATGCTTTGTGTATTTATGATAATGTTTTGTGTATTTATAATTTATAAATTTTTATAAAATTATAATTTATAATAATGTTTTGTGTATTTAAGGTGGGCTTCTTTGCTTATTAGAACAATTACCTTTGTGAAGTTGTTAAGCAACTCAAGGAGTTTATGTGAAGAACATTAATTTTCCTATATATATTTTCTAACCAAATGGATGAACTGCATTCCATTGGTCATCATGAAATAAAGGATGCATTCATCACCTAAATGTTTCAGGAATATATATGGAACTTCCTTTTATTTTCAAAGATTGTATTTGCTCTGCACATAGAAGCACCTGGAACCTAATGTATGAGGTGGATGGGAAAGAAATGGTGATGGAAAAGAAAGAGAAGCCATTGCTGACCAATTCTTATTTTGCTTCTGTCTTCACTGCTGAGGAGAATGACCTTTGAACTAGAAAAGTCAGAAGAAAAAATGTATTATAGGAAATTGATTCTCTAAGTGAGAAATTAAATGAGCATCAAATTGCCTTTAATGAATTCAAATCACTTGGCCTGGATGAACCATATCCTTGGCTACTTAAAAGGCTGAAGTACTACTGCCAGTGATATTTTCAAGATAATGATGAAAGGAAGAGGACCACAGGACTAGAGACAACTCTCAAAGTTGTCCTGATTTTCAATAAATGAAAGAGAATAGACTCCACATGGTGTAAGACAGTGAATTTGACCTCATTTTCTCAGAAAATTCTAGAATGGATCATTAAATAGATGGTTAGAGAGCATTTAGAAAAGGCAATGGTGATTATAAAGAGCCAGCATGGTTTCTTATCAAGAATAAGTCATGTCAGATTAACCTTAGGTCCTTTTGTGACAGAGTTACTAGCTAGTAGGTGAGGGTAATCCTCTAAATGGAGTTTACTTAGATTTTAGTAAAGCATTTTCAAAAGCATCTAGTATATTCTCATGGAAAAAATGGAGAGGTGTAGAATAAACAATAATACAGTTTGATGGATTTATGAGTAGTAAAGTGACTGGATTCAAAGAATAGTCACTGATGGTTCAGTGTCAGGAGGTCTGATGTCCTTAGTAAGAAGTATTCAGTTTATTACTCCAAGGATATTTGCTTGTCCTCTCCTGTTTAACATTTTTAATCACTGACTTGGAGATAACAATGACTCATTTCTATAGCAGATACCTATTTGCATCTAATAGGAAGATTCAAGGAGTATCTGACATACTGGATAAGTCAATATTCAAAATCTTTTCCCTAGGTTAAAACATTGGGCTTAATGTAATAAGACTAAATTCAGTACTGTTAAATGTATATCTTACATTTGATTTCAATAAATCAGCTTCAGAAATATAGTATAGGAGAGGCTTGATTAGATAGCAATTTGTCTGAAAAAGTACTAGGAGTGTTAGTGGATTATAAACTCATTATAAATCAACAGTGTAATGTAGCAACCACAACAGGTAGATAATGTGGTCTTTAGATACAAAGCTTCTAGTAGTAAGTAGATTTCACTGCCCAGGTGAGGGCACATCTGAAGTATTGCATTCAGTTATTGGAACCATAGTTTAGGAAGGACATTGAGAAGATGGAGCTAATCAGGCAGAGGGCAAATAGCATTGTAAAGTGCTGTTACATGTGTTATATGAAGTTATATAAGTTATATGAAGTTACGTGTTATATGAAGGAACTGGTCATGTTTAGACTGGAGAACAGATGATTCAGAGAATCATAGATGTATTAAAATATTTGAAGGGCAGTCATATGGAAGAGGGATTGTATTTGCTCTGTTTGGCCTCAGTATATAGAACCAGGAGTAATGCGTTGGTACTTACCTATGGCTAGGGTTGCTCATATTACAAAAGGTGACGAGGTGAAAGGATTGCCCTAGTATCCATTAAAAGAACCAGTGGAAGAACTTCAGTGTTGGATCTCATGGGAGAATTTGTGAAGACTTAGACAAGAAACACATAGAAAGAAAGATTTTGTGGATAAGAAATGATCTTTACCATTAAAGGGAGAGGAACAGGAAATTCTTGTGCCAATGATATAGAAAAAAAAATCCATTGAAGTATTACAGTAGTTAGTATAAAATTATTTGCTATGTCCCTAACTACCATTCACATAATTATAGTGTCTATTTTTATTGGCAATTGGACATTTTTATATTGTCATGACAAAAATATTGTAGAATTAATCGAGTTGATCAAGACTGAATGAAATATTTTGGTCATCTCAATGACCACTTAAATACTGGATCATTGCACCTAGAACCAGGATGGATCCTAGTGATAATCTAGGTCTATAATCTAGACCCTAGAGAGAATATGACATTGTACACTAGAAAAAAACTAATATGTAGGGCCTTGGACTTGAGTTTTGGTTTAATATTTAAGAGCTGTATGACTGAGACATTAATCCTTGAGATACAGAGAGACTACTACCTCATAATATCATGAATTAATGTACTTTGTAAAATTTTAAGTGGTATAGAAATGAGTCATCATTATCATTGTTTTAGTATTTGTTAAGTTAAGGAAATCTCTCTCTAGAAGTTAGTATCCATAAAACTCTCGTCAGTAAATTTCTAGAATCTTAACACTTTCAGACACTAATATCAATTGAGTTAGATATTTCATGCTAACATAATTGTACTATATTGTGCTATAAGAAATGGTGAACAGGTGGACTTCAGAAAAACCTGGGAAGATTGATACAAACTGATGCAGAGTGAAGTGAGCAGAACCAGAACATTGTACACAGTAAAAGCCCCATTCTTTGATGACTGATTTTGATAGACAGCCCTTCTGAGCAATGCAAGGATCTAAAACAATTCCAAAGGACTCATGATGGAAAATGTCATCCACATCCAGAGAAAGAACTATGGAGTCTGAATGCAGAGTGAAGCAGACCATTTTATTTTTTGTTTTGTTTTTTCTTTCTCATGGTTTCTCCCATTCATTATAATTCTTGACTATGATAATGATAATGACTAAAATGACATGACTAATGTGAAAATACGTTTAATAGACATGTATATGTAAAGCCTATATCAGATTACAGGCCATCTTCATAAAGAAGAGGAAAACAATTTAAAACTTATTTAGGTAAATGTTGAAACTAAAAATAAATAAATTAGCTTAAAAAATACTTGTACTAATTCCTAAATTTACTTTTTTTCTCTTTTCACCTTACCACACTACTCATTAGATGCGTCCTAAAGGATTTCCACTCAAAGACCAAAACATGTAAATAGAGATAATTAAAGCAATGAGTTAAGGTTCTTGAAAACACTTTTTAAAAGCATGGTTTATGATGATTTTCAAGTGTATTTTGAATCTCAATTGGATACTATAAGCCCCTTTAAATATCTTTGTAGAAGAAAAAAAGCATTGTTGTTTACTGTATGTAGGCTACCTTTTAAGTCAGAAAGACTTAGTTTTAGATTTTGCCTCTTACACATACTTGTGTAGCATAACCACCTGCAGACCACTTTATTTCTGAATTCCCCAGGCAGAACTTTCAGACTATCAATAGCAGAGGACTTGCTGCTCTTCCTCTATGCCAGTAGCCCAGGAATTGCATTCACTTATGAAACCACAGGTCCAGAATACTACTCCCTTCTCTCCCAATCAAGTAAGAGAAGCTAGTGTTTGACTTTCTGAGATTCATCGAACTGCACAAAAATCTGCTTCCCTTATTCCTCTGTGTTTTATGTCGTGTTATCTTCTATGACTCTCAAAGAAATAGAGAGTATCTATTGAGTTAAATTTTTTCTTTGTTGCATAGATGGATGGAATAAGAAATGCATATTTCCTCTACTGAAGATGTCTTTCTCAGCTTTAGTTTCTATTATGTTTGACTAGATAGTTTAAAAATGTGGCTTAATTGGAAATATTAAAAAAATCCAATAAATGTTACTATGATAATTGTTTATATCGAATCTTTATTTTCATTTGTTTTGGAAAGAAGCATCAGACACAATTTTGCTTTTGTTGCACATGGAGAGTTTAGTATTTAAGAAGGGGTTGAGATATGCATGTTTTTACCCTCTTCAGTTGGTGTTGAGTGTATCCTGAGGTCTTCTAAAGAACTGGCTGCTAAATAGCTTGGAAATAAAGGTAAAGATACAGTTTCTCCTCCTTGTAATGAATACTATGTACATTTATTTGAGGTTAAAGCATTCTTTACATTTTTTTAAAGCAATTGGGGTTAAGTAACTTGCTCAAGGTTACATGGCCAGTTTTGTGTGTGTGTGTGTGTGTGTGTGTATGTGTGTGTGTGTGTGTGTGTGTGTGTGTATGTGAAGTATCTGAGGCCGGAACTGATCCTGGGTCTCCCGACTCAGGGGCTGGAGCTCTTACTGCGCCACCAGGCCGCCCCTTCATTCTTTACATTTTAAATGAATAAGTAACATAGGGAATAGTTTTTTTCCACCAAATTAGTTTTCCTATTTTATAAGTATGGAATTTTCAGGTAGAAGACACTTTAGAGATGGTCTGTGCTAGGTCCCACATTTTACAGATGAGGAAACTGAAGCTGAACACGTAAAGTAAGTTGCTTAAGATACATAAAGCATGAGTTAGTGGTAGAGCCAGGATTAGAATATAGGTCTCTTGACTCTGCAATGTGTAACACTATACCATGTTGCTTCTGCAAGGTAAGTACTGTTTATGGGTAGAAAAAGAAGATATACAAGATAGATTTTTCTCTTTAATCAAAGGCAAGAAATAATAAAAAAAAAAAAAAAGCTAAGCAATTGGTGCAAATCCTCCTTACCCCTAAAGCACTTGAAAATCGAAAAGAATAGAAATACTCAAAACATTTTCAGTCAACTGTGATAAATGTTTGCAGACAAAATAATTTTTGTAGGCGCATCTAGGTGGCACAGTGGGGAGAGCACTGACCCTACAGTCAGGTGGACATGAGTTCAAATCTGGCCTCAGACACTTATTAGCTGTGTGTCCCTGGGCAAGTCACCTAGCTCCAACCCCCCATAAAATAACTGTTGTAAAAACATTCATTGTTGAGGGTTAAACATTTTAAAGTAGTATTTTACCTAAGTATATTCATTTAACCAACTGATGATTTAAGATGAATCTTGATTTATTACGTTTTGTATTTTGTGTCTTGTGGTACATAGAGTAAAAATTCCAGAATTAGGATAATGTTGGAGTAGAAAGAAACCACGCAGTTTTTTTTTTGCATTGTAGAAAGAAGAAATGTTTGATCATGATTGTGTCTAAGAATGATGAATTATCTTTTTTTTTAAGTTCAAGTATATAGTAGGTTTTATTAAGCATCCTCATTTCTGTAACTTTCAGTTAAAAACAATGAGAACAAATACAAAAATACTAAAATTTGAATTACAAAAACTAAAATTTAGGCTCCCTTTACATGTATGTGCATATATATATAATATTATATACACTCAAACAAATCAAGGTTTTTTAGAATAGATTAATAAAATATAGCTTAGAAATCATGAAATAGCTTAGAAAGCAACAGGAATTTGCTGCCATACTATCAAAATGGGAGACTACAAAATTTTCAAATATTTAAAGAGCACAGAAAAACATTTATAATAAAATGTTGGACCATGACAAAATTAGAAAGTGGCTCAATAAACAGAATTGCCTAGAAGATGTCAACAAAATCTAAGTGAGTTTTTTTTTTTAGAATTTTTTATTTTAAGGATCTTGGTTGTTGGGTTTGTTTTTTTTTGGCTTTTTGGAAGGCAGTTGTGGTTAAATGACTTGCCCAAGGTCACATGGCTAGTTAAGTGTTAAGCATCTAAGGTCATATTTGAACTCAGGTCCTTCTGACTCCAGGACTGATGCTCTGTTCACTGTACCACCTAGTTGCCCCAGTTGCTGTTGTTTTAACTCAGACTAACTGGGCCTATATGATTTAATTTTCAGGACTCCTTCAGATCTGGGGAATTAGTGAATGCTAAATGGATTCATAATTGAGTTTTAATATATTTTGTTTCATATCATTCATATAACATTTTACAAATTATCAGTTTAAATGAGCCTTGATTTTTAAAGAGCACAATCAATAATGTCATTTCTTTTGTGGCATTTTGTAAAATACAAATGCTGGTAGTCAACTGGCATAAAAGCAAGTTATTTGAAAAGGATTTAGGTTTTATTGGTCCTGGAAAAGAGTTGAGGACAATGTGTTTCTCGCTCTCTGTCTCTCTTTGTCTCTCTGTCTCTGTCTCTCTGTCTGTCTGTCTCTGTCTCTCTGTCTCTCTCAGTCTCTCTCTGTCTCTGTCTCTCTGTCTCTCAGTCTCTCTCAGTCTCTGTCTCTCACTCTCTCTGTCTCTGTCTCTCTGTCTGTGTCTGTGTCTCTGTCTCTCTCTCTGTCTCTCCCTCTTTCTCTTCAGTGGTGGATTAGTGAACTCTGAGTGTGGAATATCACATGTACTTTCAGATGTAGTTGATGTGTTGACTGTTAAGTATTTTTGTAGGTTTTTGACCTGTTTTTCATTTGCTCTCAGAATGTCTATGTATATTTGTTCACCCTTAAATACCACTGTGTTAATCTTTCTATAGCTGCTTTTTAAAATGGTTTTTAAAATTTATATTTTATGGATTTTTGTGAGGATATATTCCAAATCTGTTAGAGTTCATTTTACAGTTCTGTAAGTATACATTAAAGTTGCTTTTGCATAGGTGCTAATAGCCTTAGAAATGTTTATAACATTAAAATTTGAATTCAGGATGCCAGTAAGTCTCTTAACATATTTAACTCTAGCTTTCTCATTTACAACTTTATGCTCTATGTGTCTTGGAGCAGATTAGTGTATTTGTAAGTATTACTGTCATCTGTTCATTCAATAGAATCTCTGGATTCAAGCACTGACTTCTAGTCTCTATCTTTTTTTAACATATATTAAAAGTTTAATGGTTGCCATCTCCAATTGTCCTGATCTGTATCTTACCACTGGGCCCAAATGACTTGAGAGGAGAAAGTGAGGCAGGTGACTTTGCATAGACCTCCCTAACTTAAATTCAATTCACTTGCAAGTCATGGCATCACCTTCTGATATCATGGTCTTCTACAAGAATAAGGGACAAACAACAACATTAAGAGTTTTATATTTATTGAATCCAAATGACATCTTGCTATAATTGGTGAAAGAGTCCATGAAACAAAGGAGTCATATAATGTGTTTTTCAGTGGAACCATGTAGCTTGATATCATCAATGCAGCAAGTGATTAATATGTTTTAATTTGACTTGTTCTTTAATTTGGATGCCATACTAGCTTCTATTTGGAAGAGATGATAATGCATTGAAAACTAGATAGAACCATATTGGAATTAAGCTGTCTCCCTGAAAAATGCCACATTTTACATTAGCTTCTTGATGTGTTGGTGGTATGTTTAAAGTAAAGAATAATTTTCCACACTGGCAGAAAATACTAAAATATTTCAACTGTATATTTGTCTGTTATTTGTAGTATATGAATTTGAAACTGAGTCATAAGTTTTCCTTTTTTTCTATTAAGTCAGTATAAGATTCTTACATCCTATATTTCAACAATTACCAAATTGATGATAAGTTGTTCTTTGAGACTTTTTGGCGCATTGTTTTTGCTTGTTATCCAGCATATTATTTTCTTTTAAGTGTTTATAGAAACATGTAATTAGCCTATATTTGGAGCAGTCACTGATGATTTTATGTTTTGGTAATAGATATATGGTGCCTTGTGTTAAGAAAGGTTTATGTCTGAGAGGAAGCCTGTAAAGTGTTTTCCTGGTAATTTGTGCACAACTGTAATGTGGTTGAGCCAATAATCATGGCTTTTATCTAGCTTTGTCATTTTTTAGCTTTTAAGGGAAGTTAGAATTTCAGTCATTTTCTTTGATTTAATGGGTCTGTCATTCAGTATTTTTTGTCCAATTGGTTTTTTTGGTTGTGTTGAACTTCTTGCAACCATTTACATGACCAGAAATTTTCCATGTTCTCCTTTTTTGGAGTTTTTCTTTTGTTTCTAATTATTTTACTTCTAAAGCAAGCCTCTGTAGTAAGGCTTTTGATTGCTTTCATTTTGTTTATTTTATTCTTTGTCCTGCTTTGACTACTTGTATTGCTTTAACTTTTTTATTTTTGCTTTCGCTTGCAGATTAAGGGAAATCACTAGAATTTCTAATATACTTTTGCTTTACAGGCCCTGTTTTGCACGTTTCTTTCTTTTTTTGTTGCCATTAATGGGGCAAGGTGGTATTCAAGTTTTCAACTTTATTTACTAGGCAGTTATTTATCTAATCTTCCAGAACCTTTGTATACATTTTTCAATAGCTCTTGAAAGTCACTTCTACCATGATGCTGTTTGGTAGATATCTTTAGGGTTCATGATAGCTCCCCATTTCTATATATGTTTCTTAATACAGTTATTGATATAATAAGATATACTGTTGTGGTTGATACTGAATTTTTTTTTTTACCATGTCTGCCAAATTTTGCGAGAGAATGGATTCATTCATGATGGTTTTAGCGAAGTTACCTTTTTTGAATTGTTCTGTTTAGCCTGCTAGTAGTAGGATTTATGCTATCAAACTAAAAAAGGAACTTTTGGAATTCCAATCCAAGTTTTTCCATCTCCTCTTTAAAAACCATTGACATGAAGGTATTAGTTTAAATCTCTTTCACTATAGAGTATAATGTTGTAGTGAGGATTGCAGCACGAGACAGATATTTGGACTAGATGATATTTCTGAGGTCTTTTCCAACATTTAGGTTTCATCACTGTACTAATTTAAAAAATTATAATAGTAATAATGATCAATTAATGGACCAATAAGCATTTGTTAAGTGTCTACTATGTTCCAGACACTATGCTAGGTACTGAATGGAATATAAATTATAGGTCATTTATATAATACTCCATATTATTCCTTTGATCTTCAAAACAATATTATAAGTCTCTTTATCCCTATTATAAAGGTGAGGAAACTGAGGCTTATATTGGTGAAATGACAATGACTGACAACTTTAGGGATTATCTCTGTCTTTATAGGGAAGTGGAAATGTGATAAATCAGTTTCTTATCTATTAAATGAGAGATTTGGACTAGGTCGCCTCACTTTCATCTCTAAATCTATAATATCAGAACCAGAACAAGTTAAGTACTTTGGTGAGAGTTGAACAACATGGCCTTTACCCTTACTTCGCATTTGAAAACCACTGAGGATTTAAACATTTATTGTCACCTATTTCTGTGGATGAAACCATCATTATCCTATTCAACCTAAGCTTGAAGTCATCTTTGAAAATTTTCATCTCTCACAAGATGCCAGGACTCTTGTCATAGCCTCTTACCTGGTTTTCTTGATAATACTCTTGCTCATTCTTAGTTCATCTTTTGCATTGCTGCCTGCAATACTTTTCATAATGTACAAATAACTCTCCATCTTAAAAACTGTCAGTAATTCCCCATTGTTTGCTTTATGTCTTTAGGGTTTAGTACAGTGTCTGGCACATAGTAAGCACTTAATCACTGTTTCTTGAATGACTGGCTTTGCATCAAAGAACTTTTCAGAATCTAGTTCCACATTATTTTTTTAGCCTTATCACATACTTCACACACTCTCTACTCCACTTAGTCACCTTTCTCAATCTTGTTATATCCTTTCCTTTCTCTGTTCCTTTGTGAACATTAGTCCTTCATGTCTAGAATGTCTTCTTTTACCTTTACACCTGTTGACATCCTTTCCTTTGTGACTTAGGTCGGGTACCAGCTCTGCCATGAAAGCTACCCTGCTTCCATTAGCTTTAAGTCATCTCACCTATTCAGAATATCCCATAGAGTTCTTCTGGGATCTCTCCTATTTACTTACTCTCTGACCCTGGCTTTTGCTTGTTCAAGAAGCTTTGGGTGTTTTCCTAGTTTCTCCAAGATAAAATACAAATTCCATGTTTTGGCATTTAAGCCCTTTGTAATCTGACTTCAGTTTATCTTCCTAAGGTTTATTTCTTGATGCTGCCAGCCATGCACTCTATGTTCTAGCTGTTTCCTTGGTGGGATATTCCTTTTCCCATCTCTCTGCTTTGTCGAAGGTGGTGTTTCTTGCCTAAAATACTCTGCTTCACCTTTGCATTTCCGAATCCTTTAAAACTGAAGTGCTGCCTCCCAGAAAAAGTTTTTCCTACTTCCTCCACTTGTTAAGGCTTCACCTTTTCAAAATTAGGTGGTATACTATATAGACAGCTGACCTCAGTCTGGAAGACCAAAGTTCAAATTCATCTCCTGACACATGCTGGCTGTGTGACCCTAGATGAATCATTAACCCGTTACTACTCCAGATAAGACTAAGATTCTTTAAATTGCAGAGAAATTATGTATCTGAAATAGTTGAGGGAGTTTTGTGTCTGGATTTCCCTCTAACAATAAAATCATAGGTCTAGATGAAAAATATTTTCTATCTACTTATCTGTATACATGTTGTTATACCCTTCTAGAATGTAAGCTACTTGAGGGCAGGGACTACTTAAATTTTTTTTGTCTTACTGTTCCTAGCACCTAGCAGAGTGTATTATTCATAGTAGGTGTTTAATAACTATTTAATGACTAAATACATGTAATTGAAAGTATTAATAAATTGTATGCTATGGATAGTGAAATTTTCTGGTGTTAAAATAGACTTATTAGAAATGTTGTATTAAAATTGTTTCTTGTTCCACCTTATGTATCACACAAGCAATCACTTGCTTTACCTGCCCCTTATTCTAGTTACGACTTATAACCACGTACACATATTCACGGAACCAGCTGATAACTTTGTGTTAACTTCTAGCTCTTCTTATGATGGTACCCCTTATGGGAATAGCATAGGTAAATGCCAAACAAGTGAGGTACAAGAGATTGTTGTTGAGTCATATCTGATTCTTTGTGACCTTTTCCCCCTCACCCCCAAAGATACCGGAGTGATTTGCCATTTACTTTTTCAACTTATTTTATATATGAGGAAACTATGGTAAACAAGGTTAAGTAACACCCAGAATCACACAGATAGTATGTATCTAAGGCTGGATTTGAATTTAGGTCTTCCTGATTCTAGGCTTGGGCACTCTATCTACCATGCCACTTAGCTGCCCTTTTATTAATGAACTTAACAATACTTCAGAGGTATTCTGATGTTTGACAGAAAGAAAGAAATCACCTTCTATGCCACATTATTAAAGGGATATTTTTGGTGAGGTTGGGGTGGGGTGGAGAATTCTTTAATGTCCAGGGGATCTACCCACTTGAAGCCATAATTTCTTTTGTGTGTATCCTGGTAATGAGAATATATACTTTCAAATAAAGTGATCCAGGAAAGATCTAAAATCCAGAGGCATTTTCATAAAGTAGACAAAATTTCGTTTCTATTATTTCTAATTAATAGAATATCTTTATATTTCTAACATGAAAATGTTTTGCATGCTCTGGGCTAACACTTTCAACTCCTAATCCCACTGATGGGCCAGGGCCCCAGAATGGTGTTAACTACTTCTTTCCTTTCTATTCTAGGGGTTATCTTCAGGACTGGGGGTACTGTTACTCATCTGCCCCTAATGATGTACTCCTCATGGATTATCGAGTTGATATCACTTAGCCAGCCAGAGCTAATTAGCCATTCATTAGAAATGGGTATTTACTAAGGTGGTTTAATAAGAATAGTTGAAACAAAACATTCTCCCAAACTGGGGGCAGACTTACTCAAAAGCACAGAATCCTAGGAAATGTGGGAGCAGATTTACTCACACTTGATTATGGGAATTTCCTTTTTCCCTTTATGGAGTTCTTAGGAAATTCCCTCTAGGTAGAAATTTCTGGTGGGTTTCTTTTAGGGTCCTGAAATGGTCTTTTCTTGCTGTTTCTGGTTTGTCCCTGACTCCAGACATTGCCTTTAGCCATTGTTCCAGGAAAATCTAGATTTGAATTCAGTTCTATCTAATGGGATGTCCAGATCTTAAAACCTTTTGAAGTTCACAGAGTCACCCTTTGGTCAAGGGGAGATGAGAGACAGAGACTATCTACTTTTCCAAACTCCTCTTTCTGTACATTCTTCTCTCCTTCCCTCTCCTCCCCCCCCCCCCCCCCATTCAGCTCTCTGTCTAGGGCTTGGCTGGAATTGTTCCACTACTAGGATGATCTGGTATTGAATTGTCTTGCTGTTTTTATCCAAACCCCACAGAACAACTGATTTCCTTCAACCAGTTTCAGTATACTTCTTGTAAAAAGTCAACTTGTTTGATCTGATGGCTGGTAGCATTTCTTTTTATATTTTTATTTTTTTAAGGGTATCTTTGTATGTATACTTAAAAAAAAATTTTTTTTGGAGGGCAGTTGGGGTTAAGTGACTTGCCCAGGGTTACACAGCTAGTTTTTGTGTTAAGTGTCTGAGGCTGAATCCGAACCCAGGTCCTCCTGACTCCAGGGCCGGTAGTATATTCACTGCACCACCTAGCTGCCCCTTGCTGATAGCATTTCAATCCTTCCAAAGTGATGGAGGATTTTTTCCTGCACCATGTTTATGCCTTTGACTGATTAACTGATTCAACAGAGGGGTATACAAATTGTTCTTACCTATTTTACAGCTTTTAATTCTTTAATTCAATAAAAGATTTTCTCATCTGATGAAGATATCAAGGCATGGAGCCTCTTATTAGTTACTTTAATTGGGATTGTTGTTCAGTTTTTTTCCCAGTTATATCTGACTCTTCTTGACCCTATTTGGGGTTTTCTTGGCAGAGATACTGGCGTGGTTCACCATTTCTTTTTCCAGTTCATTTTACAGATGAGTACTTGAGGCAAACAGGGTTAAGTGACTTGCCCAGGGTCACACAACTAAGTAAGTGTTTGAGGTCCGATTTGAACTCAGGAAGATGAGTCTTCCTGAATCCAAGTATGGCACTTTTTCCCTTTGGACTGGAATATATCCCTACCCTTACCAAAATGTGCTTGTCTAGTGGAAACAATTTAGGACTGAGTTAGGATAAATTAATGATAAAAAACAATAAACATTTATTAAGTGCCTACTATGTTCCAGGCACTGTGCTAAGTGCTAGGAGACCTGGGCTCCAGTGCCTATACCATCAGTAATCAGCTCTCTGACAATGGGCAAGTCCCTTAACTTCCCTGAAATTCATTTTCCTTTACTATAAACTATAGATAATAATACCAACCCTGCCTCTCAGGTTTGTTACAACAGTCAAGAAAATGGATAAGAAAGTACCATACCAGATGCCAAATAAATATGATTGTTTTTATTATTTTACAAACCTTTTCTTTTAAATCATAATGCTCACACTTATTCTACTAAAAGCTTCCCTGGGTCTTATTAATAGTAACTATTTACTTTATGCTTTTATCTAGATGAAATTTAAAGAAAATATGTAGTTTAGATATTTCCTACATTGAGTTCTGTTTACTTTTTTTGACTAGCTAGAACTAGCACATTTTTGTCACTAGGGTGTGCCATAATCCCATGAATCCGAATTGTCTTCAGCTACTGACTCCTGGAAGGGAATCTCTACATGGCCTGTTTTGCTGCTTAGCGACCATGAATTTTTCAGCAAGTTGCTTGACTATCACCTGGGTAACTGCCTGAGTTCCCATGTTATTTTCTTTGTGTTTTACACCATACCTCCCTGCTCTCTGGTGTACTTATATGAATGAATGAGAGTCTGTGGCTTGTTAGCAGAGGACCCAAATGCCCCAGAAGAGATCCATGTTGTCAAGCATTATAATGCTGCCCTTACGTTCTTTATTTCATTAAACAAGAAACCAGTATGAGGTTGCCAAATTGATGACTTTTTAAGATTTGATATCAACAGCATTTAATTAAATGTGCCACTCCTCTCTTGTTGGGCCTTCCTGCTGATGCCTACTGGGCAGGCCCTGGAGCTTTGCTGTAGCCTTTGGATGATTGGAGAGGTTAGGACTGCTGAGTTTAATGTGTAAAGACAGAAGGGCAATCCATTCTGAAATTGTGTTACTTCCATTTATAAAACTACCCTGTCATAAGAAATAAAAGCAATAATTAACACCTGTCCTTTTCTTTCCTTAAACTCTAATTTTAAAGAGGCTATCTGTATTTAAACTTGTAAAAATTATTGGACATATCTACCTGGCATAAATTCCAAAGGAAAGGTAGAGGCTTACAGTTTTGCCAATTTATGATACTAATATATGCAGGTATAAGAAAGGTAGATAAATCTCTGGCAGACAAATCTAGTGCTGCATAGCATAATTAGGAAGCCTTTTTGTTTATTTCATTGTTTTCTTATTTTAATCAAATTCATCTTTTGAGGAAAATTATACACAAGCAGCTTGGAACTAGTGTGATGTTTATACAAATATCTCTTCAAAATAAAGTTTCTTGCATGGCAACAAAATACTCTTTGTTTAACGTATGTGGATTATTTTCAGTGTATTATTAAGCCTTTGGCTTTTCTTTAAACTCTAGCAGAGACACTGACTTTGGGATCTTTTCAGTAGTTTATAGTGAGTCTAGGCTGCTTGGGAGATAGCTAGAAATTGATTTACATTGACTTGCCATGAAGACTTCTTTTGCTAGATAACACCCTCTTTAAGCAAACTGTGTTTGTATAACTACCTTGTAGCAACATTCAGCCTAGAGATAGCAGTTGTCATCTGTTTGATAAAATGGCCAAATCACTTACTGACTGGTAGACACTCAGAGTGAAGTCAACATTTGATAATGAGATCACTTGTTGAATGTGGAAATAGTTCATGCTCCTGCTTGGTCTGGAATGCCAGCTCAATGGTTCTTTGCTAAGTATACTTATTCCAGGATATGATACAGAACCACTGATTCAAATGAGGCTATGTAGTTCTCTTTTAATTGTTTGGAATGCGGGGACAGTTTGACCCGTGCATTTAGCTAGATTCTCCGAGAAGGGTATTGGCTGATAGTCTTCTGAAATGTAAAAATCTTTTGTCAGACTTTGTGTTTTGAACACACATCTTTCATACCACTTTATACTAATATAAAGAAAAGATTTTTGATTTCTTGTCTGCATATTTAAACTATATCTTTCCAGAAAACAGTTAGAAAGTGAGAGCTGCCCATAAAGAGATTAAAATAATGAGGTTTCAGTGTCTCTTACAAGCAGCACAAAGCTGTATGGTGGCAAAAAAATTCTTTGGCTGTAAGCCAGAAACAAGTTCAGCTCCTTATTTAGAGTCTTGAAATGAAAGTACATTAGATTTTTAAGTCTTACACTGGTCCAACACCCTTTGCTGTTTTCCTTTAGTCTCAAATATTTTTTTTTCAAGTTTTAAAATGTTATCTAGGTTGATTTTTTGGATCATTTTCATCAATAAAAAGTAATTGGACAAATATATGTGAGAGTAAGACCTAAAGTGATTTTTTGAAATGTTTGGTCTGATAGTTTTGCCCTCCTCATTTGAATAAAGTCTAGAGGCTCTGTATTATTTATAGGAACAAATATAAACTCCTTTGGCATTTAAAGGTCTTCACAACTTGGTACCTTCTTATCTTTTCAGTCTTACTACCTATAACTTTCCTCCACATACTCTCCAGTCCAGTTCAGCTGGTGTACTTGTAGTTTCTCACGTGTTCATTTGAATTGACTGCCTTCTTCCCCTCACACCAATGGCTTTCCTCCTCACCCCTTAACTTCCTGCTATCTTTCTTTAAGACACAGTTCAAGTACCGCCTTCTACAGAAGGCCTTTTCCTATCTTCTAGCTGCTAGTGCCTTCCTCTGCTAAGGCTACTTTCCCCTTACTCTATATGTATGTATCAATCAGGTTCCCATTTAGATATGAGTTAATTCCCATATCAGAATACAAACCCGTCGAGTGCAGAAACTGTTTGTGTTTTTTGGTCATATTCCTGGTTATGTGCCTGACAAATGCAGTAAGCACTTAATAAATGTTTGTTGTTTGATTTTTAATGACAAGATTATTAAAATTTTTTACTATGCTTCCCACTGAACAGTTTTTGAAAGTGAAAAAAATACTACTCTCATAACAAATATACATAGTTTAGGAAGGCGAATTTTCACTTTGTCCATGTCCAAAAACGTATTTCTCATTGCCTTTTAAGTCCATCAATTAAATTCATAAATATTTATTAAGTGCCCACTATGTTCCAGGCACCATGCTCTCCTAAGCTTTGGGGATACAAAAAGAATCAAGACAGTCCCTGCCCTCAAGAAATTTATAATCTAATGGGGTGGGGGGAGAAAAGATAACATCCAAACAAATATATACAAAGCATGTTATAAATAGGAAATAATTAACAGAGGAAAGGCACTAGAATTTAACGGTTGGGGAAAGTTTCCTATAGGAGGTGGGATTTTTGTTGGGACTAAAGGAAGTCAGGGAGATCAGTAGTTGGAGTGGAGGAAGGAGGACATTCCAGGTGTATGGGACAGCCAGAGAAAATGCCCAGAGTCAAGATATGGAGTTTCTTGTTTATGGAACAGCCAGGAAGCCAGAGTCATTGGATCAAAAAGTACACATTGGGGAATGACATATAAGAAGATTGTAAAGGTAAGTGGGGACTAGATCATAAAGAGTTTTGAATATCAAACTATCAAACAGAGCATTTTGTATTTGTACCTGGAGGCAATATGAAGCCATTGGAGTTTATTGAGTGAGGATTGAAGGGGAGGATGACCTCATCTTTCTGGCAGGAGGTGGGTGGCATGCTTCTTCAATCCTTTGGACTTATAGTTTATCATTTCATTAATCAAAGTTCTAAACTCCTTCAAAGTTACTTTTTTCTTTAATGTTATTTCATACACTATTCTTCAAATTTTTCTCACTTCATTTTGTATCAGTTCAGAGAGGTATTCCAAGTTTCTCCTGAAACCATCTAGTTAGTAACTTCTTATTCTTCAACTGTATTCTATTACATTCATGTGCCATAATTAGTTTGACCATTCCCCCAAAGGGAAGGATTTGTTTTCCAGACTTTACTTCAAAAAGAGCTGCTATAAATATTTTTGTACATATGGGCCCTTTCTCCCTTTCTTTGATGTCTTAGGGGTATAGGCCTAGTAGTGTTATCTCTAGGTCAGAGTACATGAACAGTTTGGAAACTTTTGGGGCATAGATCCAGTTTACTTTCTTGAATGGCTGGATCAATTCACAGAATCACCAATAGTGTACTAGTATGCCTATTTTCCTTCAGCACCTCCAACATTTACCACTTGCTCTTCTTATAGGTGTGAGGTGGAACCTCAAAGTTGCTTTAATTTTTATTTCTTTGATTATTAATTATATGGGGCACTTTTTCCATATGGTTTTTAATGACTTGGATTTCTTTATTTGAAAATGGCCTTTGTTATCCTTTGACCTTTTATCTGTTGAGCAATAGCTCTTATTTTAAGAAATATTGCTATCATTGTCATTGTGTATTCTTGATGCTTTGTTACTTCCTGAGAAAGTTGGAATAAATATTTGCTTTTTATTCATATTTAGCCCTGGGATGTCATTTCCTACATAAATCCCTATGGTATATTTGGGAAGTCCTTACGTTAGGCTTAGAGAAGACTAATTTATGATCAAGGGGCTAGAATGATGGGATAAATAAGTCTATTATTAGAGCAGAAAAAAAAAAGATAAACAAATTTCTTTTTCTCAAAGCAAAACAGAAAAACCCCATACCAAAAAAAAAAATCCAAAAAACACTACAGTTGTTTTCCTAAACTT
This sequence comes from Petaurus breviceps papuanus, assembly GCF_028583685.1. Lineage (NCBI taxonomy): Eukaryota > Metazoa > Chordata > Mammalia > Diprotodontia > Petauridae > Petaurus > Petaurus breviceps. The sequence goes on from NW_027187378.1 coordinate 5,883,951, forward strand.
AAATACCATATGAGTCTTTGTTTCATACTTGCTTTTTTAAAAATGGCATGTAATGAATTCTATACATTATTTTCCAAACTCTGCTGCTTGTCTGTTTTCCTTCTGTTCTTTTCTGTGTGTGTACATATACATAAAATAAATACCCTTCACCTCCTTTTTTGTCATTACTATTGCTAGCCCTCTTAACCTCCCTACTAATTGAAAACACAGAGAAAGAATAAAATCCCTTGTAACAAATTAGCATAGTTAAGAAAAAGGACTACAAAAAAAAATCCATATCTTGCATCCATCATTCCAGGAGATGGGTAATTTATTTCATTCTAAGTCTAACCATTGCATTGTTCAAAGACCTTAAGTTTTCCAAAGTTATTTTCTTTACACTTTGTTTTCCCTGTATTGAATATTCTCCTGGTTCTGTGTTTTTAATTTTGTTATTTTAAAAAAAATAATACTTTCATTCTTAATGATTTCTTTGGTCATCTCTTATGGTGCCATAATATTATATTATATTCATCTACCATAATTTGTTCATTTATTCTCAATAGTTTAGTGGAAATAGAAGGTATCCCCTTAGATACAATTTTTTTGTTTTTCTCTCATTCACCCATTTAGCCCTTGGATCAGGACATTCATTTTGCTAATGATTATTCTTTCAGCCATATTGTCTTCCTTTTTAAAAAAAAATCCAATTTATTTATTTTTAGTTTTCAACATTTATTTCCATGAGATTTTGAGTTACAAATTTTTCTCCCTGTCTTTCCCCTACCTCACCCCAAAATAGCAAGCCTACTGAATAACCCTTCCCCTAATCCGTTCTCTCTTATATCCTACCCCACACCCCCTTATAACTTTCCAGTAGGGCAAGATGGATTTCTATACCCCAGTGTCTTCATATTTTATTTCCCAGTTGCATGTGAAAAAACAATTTTTTTAAAACATTTGTTTTTAAAACTTTGAGTTCCAGATTTTCCCCATTCTTCCCTCCTCATCCAACCCCCTGGGAAGATAAGCAATTCAATATAGATTGTACATCTGTAGTGATGCAAAAACATTTCCATAGTAGTTTTATTGTGAAAGACTAACTATATTTCCCCCTATCCTATCTCACCCACCCCCATTTATTCTATTTTCTCCTATGACACTATCCCTTTTCAAAAGTGTTTGCTTCTAACTACTTACTCCCCCAGTCTGCCCTCCCTTCTTTCATTCCTCCTCTTATCTCCTTCCCCCCTATTTTCCTGTAGGGTAAGATACTCAATTGAGTGTGTATGCTATTCCCTCCATAAGCCAAATCAATGAGAATAAGGTTGTCTCATTCCCTTTCACCTTCCTGCTCTTCCCCTCCACTGAAACAGTTTTCTCTTGCCTCTTTTATGTGAGATATTTTACCCTAATCTATCTCTCCCTTTCTCCTTCTCCCAATAAATTCCTCTCTCACCTCTTAATTTTATTTTTTAGTTATCATCCCTTCATATTCAACTCATCCTGTGCCCTCTATGAATACATGCACATACATATGCCCACACTGACATAGATATATATGTATATATACATATATATTCCCTTCAACTATCCTCATACTGAGAAAAGTCTTATGAGTTATAATTATCCTTTTTCCATGTAGGAATGTAAATAGTTCAACTTTAATAAGTTCTTTATGATTTTTCTTTTTCCTGTTTACCTTCTCTTGCTTCTCTTACTTCTTGTATTTGAAAGTCAAATTTTTTGTTCAGCTCTGGTTTTTTCATCAAGAATGCTTGAAAATCCTCTGTTTCATTGAATGTCCATATTTTCCTCTGAAGCAATATACTCAGTTTTGCTGGGTAGGTGATTCTTGGTTTTAGTCCTAGGTCCTTTGACCTCTGGAATATCATATTACAAGCCCTTCTATCCCTTAATGTAGAAGATTCTAGGTCTTTTGTTATCCTGATTTTGTTTCTACAACACTCAAATTGTTTCTTCCTGACTACTTGCAGTATTTTCTCCTTGACCTGGGAACTCTGGAATTTGGCTACAGTATTCCTAAGAGTTTTCTTTTTGGGATCTTTCAATTTCTATTTTGCCCCCTAGTTCTAGAATATCAGGGCAATTTTGCTTAATAATTTCTTAAAAGATGGTGTCTAGGCTCTTTTTTTGGTCAAGGCTTTCAGGTAGTCCAATAATTTTAAAATCTCTCCTGGATATATTTTCCAGGTCAGTGGTTTTTCTAATGAGATATTTCACACTGTCTTCTATTTTTTCATTTGGTTTTATAGTATGTTGAATTCTCATAAAGTCATTAGCTTCCAGGCGCTCCAATCTAATTTTGAAGGAATTATTCTGTTCAGTGAGCTTTTGAAATTCCTTTTCCATCTGGCAAATTCGGCTTTTTAAGGCATTCTTCTCCTCATTGGCTTTTTGGGCCTCTTTTGCCTTTGGAGTTAGTCTATTTTTTAAGGTGTTATTTTCTTTAGTATTTTTTTCTGTCTCCTTTAGCAGGCTATGGACTCACTTTTCATGATTTTCTTGCATTCTCATTTCTCTTCCCAATTTTTCTTCCACTTCTCTCACTTGATTTTCAAAATCCTTCTTGAGCTCCTCCATGGCCTGTAACTAGTTCATATTTTTCTTGGAAACTTTTGATGCAGGAGTTCTGACTTTGTTGTCTTCCTCCCATTCTATGCTTTGATCCTTTTTTTCCCCAAAAAAGGATTCTATGGTCTGTTTGTACTTTCTCTGCTTGCCCATATTGCCAGCCAATTACTTGACTTTTGAGCTCTTTTCAGGGTAGAACTCTGCTTCCAGATTGCAGAGAGTTATGTCCCAAATTGCTGGAGTTTTTGCATTTGCCGGAGCTCTTAGGAGGATGCCCTCACTGCAGCTCCCACAAGCTCTGGCACACTGGCCACACACTCCAGGCCTACCACCCAAGACCATGATCCAGATCCAAGCAGGTTAAGGCAAGAGTGATTACCCTCTGAATAGTTGCTTGGTTCCCCAATGATCTGTAGGCCAAGAGCTCTGGAAGCAGCCACACTGAAGCAACTGTAGCCACCAGACCTCTGCCACTTCTTATCCCAGGGGCAAGGGCCAGACCATGCTGTTCCTTCACCCTTTCAACAGAGTTCCACACTGACCTTTTATTTTCTCTTTTGCTTTTATGGGTTGAGAAGTCTGAAAACCACTACAGCTGCTGGTGATTCACTCTCCTGAAGTCTGCTCTGGCCCATGCTGGTTGTGGCTGCCATGGCACCCTAACTACATGGCTCACATGGCACTGTACTCAGCTCCCAGTGTGCTGCTATAGACCTTTACGGTTGGCCTGCCAGGCTGCCTTCAGCAGGAGATTTGTTTTTGTCACTTTGTGGGTTCTATAGCTCTAAAATTCGTTTAGAGCCATTTTTTTTTACATGTATTGGAAGTGATTGGAGTGGGAGCTCACTCCAAGCTTGTGCTTCTACTCCACCATCTTGGTTCCACCCTCCTTGTCTTCCCTTTTAATCCACCACTTCCTCTATTTTTACTTGTTTCCTTCTTGAGTTTATATATTTCTACATCAAAATGTTTGCCCATGTGCTTGAATATTTCCTTCTTCACAGAGGAGGCTGAAGATCAAGTAGGAGATAAGTGCAGCAGAAATAATAAGATGGGAAGTCCTGTTTCATTTCTTCTTTTCCTCCTAAAGGCTGGAGATTGGGCAGGGTGCTTCACAGCTAGTGGAAGTCCAGGTTTTCATGGACTTTCCTTTTCTTCTTCATTCAAGGAACAGGCTCAGTAGGCAATAGAAGACCTGAGGTCAAAGGCACCATAGGCTCTCCACATCACTGTTGTGAGATCTGGCTGACAATATAAGGCAGTAGTTACCTCAGTGTTGGTATAGAACAAGTCATCTAACTGGCTTCTAGAAACCTTCCCCCAGGGGACTTATACAGCAGGAGAGGAGATGGAACATTCGAGGTCAGAGAAAGATCTGGCTTTTCTTACCTGAGGATGGAGACCAGGACTGTGCAGTAGGAGATAGAAGTTTCTGGTGCAGGGAAGAGTTGTGTTGGGGCAGATGGAAGTCTGCTGGACCCCTTTCTGTCTTCCCTCTGAGGATATGCATAGTAGGAAATAGAAGGCACATAGTCAGAGGAAGGTCTGGCTCTGCTTCTCTTGGTTATAAGCCTGTAACTTTTGCCTTTTGGAATATCGCATTTCAGGATTTTCTCTCATTCACAGTAGAAGTTTTCCAGTGTTCTGTTAATCCTTATGATGGTTCCTTAGTATTTGGGATGTTTTACTGTCTAGATACTTGCAGTATTTCCCCCTCCATTCTAAAACCTCCCCCATCCCCCACCTTCCCCTCCTTCCCACACATACACACACTCCTACACACACAGAGACATATTTTTATGAGAGAGTTCTGTTTTTTTGGCTATGACATTTTGTAAACTTAACCTTTCTTTTTAAGTTTTATTTCAGGAAGTGATTGATGGATTCTATCTTTGCTTTTCCCTCTTGATATAACTATGGGGGCATTTTTCATTTGTGATTTCTTGAAATACAATATCTAGGTTTATTTTTTTAAATCGTTGTTTTCCTGGTGTCCACTCCTTCTTAAATTATTTTTCCTTTATTTGTTTTCTAGATAACTTGTTTTTGGTACCAGATACCTTATACATTTTTCTATTTTTTCAGTCTTTTGATTTTGTTCTCATATGTCTTGCTGTTTTATGGAGTCATTGATTTCTTTTTGGTCCATTCTGATTTTTTAGGACATTGTAATGCCATGCACAGAAGCTTTCCAGAAGAACTGCCACTGTGAACAGCTTTTTTAAGATTCTGATTACTCAGTATAGTGATCACTCCATTTATTCCATAACAAAAGCAAAACATACATGGAAAATCAAGGTAAAACATTCACAATATTACAACTTAGCACAGAAAATCACAATATAATATTCACAATATAGTCTCAAAGTAAAATAGTCACTCTTAAGTTAACTCAATTAGTCACTTATCAGTAGTCTCAAGGTACAATAGTCTTTTCATCTTGACTTGGAGCCTGTTCTAAGATTCCCTGGATCCCTTACATGGTCCCAGATTCTACCTGGATTCACCAAACTGTCACCTGGGTTCAATGGCAGATAGCTCCCAGTTCCTTGACCAGTTCTCTGGGCAGGTCCTGCTCCACACTGAACTTCACAGGGTCTGGTCCATGTCAGATCCCTCACCATTTCTGCTCCAAGGAATTCAAGGCTCAACCAAGCCACAAACAAACAAAGTCTCAGCATCCCAGTCATGCTTCAGTCACCTGGGCTCCTGTTCAGAAGCTCCACCACCACGTTTTCAGGACTCAGTTCTCAATTCTTCTGTGGCTGTTCTGCCACCAGACCTCATTCTCAAGGAAATTCTGACTGTGCCTCTTTGGGGCTTTTCTTATATACACAGCCAACCCCTGCCTGTTAGGTCAGTAATAGGAGACAGGAGTTCATACCTTCTGTTTCCCCAACAGAGGCTTGATCAGTAACTAAGTGCTAAGTACCTGCTACTTTTGCCAACACAAAGGGATCTTCAAATTCATATTACATTACCGTTACAGACATAAATTACTTGGGAAATATTACTTGATTTGTTTCTTTATATTTCTTTTTTATTAAAAAAAAATTTTTTTTCCCAGGGCAATTGGAGTTTTGATGGGGAGACATCTAGTAAGGGTTAAGTATCTGCTACTGGATTTGAACTCTGGTCTTCCTGACTCCTGGACTGGCTTTCTATTCACTGCACCACCTAGCTGCCCCTATTCATGTAGCTCTTGTGGAAAATCCATTTTTTCTCTTTGTATTTCTGTTTGAGGTTGTTAGAAAATTACTTCCTCCTTCCTTTGAAAAATCTTTAGGTCTGCAAAAATGTTTAATGCTGCTCAATGTCTCTTTAGTTTCATCTCTTTAGATTTAGTCCCTGAACATAGGCTTTATGTGAGGGCAAAGCTTTACCCTGTGACATGCTTTTTGGCCTGCTGGCCAAACCCTAGGTATCCTGGGTTTCTGTACTGACATCCACATCCTGTGGTGAGTCCTTAAGCTTTATCTTAGAGGTCCAAGTTCTTTGAGTGCTAAGTCTTCAATTGTATCTCAGGAGAAAGTGCTAGCGATTTTGGAGCCCTGGGGCTCTTGGACTGTCCTCTTTTGACCTGAATACTGCCATGCCACACTAGTAAATGCTTCTCCAGGGCTTTCAAGAGTACCAATCTCAGCTTTTTGGATTCTCCCCCGACCCCACAAGGTTTTCAGACAGTTCCTTCCTTGCTTTTCAGCTCTAAGCTATTTCTGCCCCTGAATAGAGGGAGTTGCAGACTAAAGTAACTTTGGCACCATTTCTGTTCACATGGGGAATCTGCAGGTTCAATAGCCAGTTCTGGTATTGACTTTGATGCTTGCCCCCTTTCTTATTGCCTGTGGTTTCTAGCTAACTTTTTGTGTCTTTCTGAGTTGGGAAAAGCCAGTGGAGTTTTTCCACAGGATTTCTTGATCATTTTCATTTTTCCTAGAGGTAGGTATACAGGAATTGGGGGTGGTGGTGGGGGTCTGTAGCAGCAACAATCTTGGCTGGAAGTCATGTAAGTGAATACTTAATTCCAAGGATTTTTAACTCATTTATTTTCTAAGAATGTTCCAAAACTAGTTTTCCTTCTCTTTCTGACTTTAGGAATTTAAATTTTGTTTTGAAAGAAGACATTGATTCAGCCTTTGCTTTTTATCCTGCTAGCTAAATGATCTAGAGGCAATTTCAGATGCATTTTTCTATTACTGCCTCTTTAAATTCTGATTACTTTAAGACATATTTTCCAGTTGTCCCACTGTTTTTCAGAAGCATTCTATTTTCATTTCTAATCAAACTTATTTTTAAAGTATTTGTACTTTTAATCCTTCAATGACAGCCTTTTACTTTAAGAATAAAGTTTAAACTACAGTGTGATAAAGAATGCTGGATTTGGAATCAGAAAACCTACCTGAAACATCCCAGCCTTGAATGAAAGGTTCAACTAAATTTCTAAGGTCCTTCAGACTCTAACTTCCATAACCTTATGAATTTCCACCAAATTTATATTGTATCTTACCATGTTGATGAAATGCCTTTGTCATCCATTCATGTGATGTGAAAGTATAGTTAGGTAGAAACTTTATGATATTTTACTAGCATTTTGCTATTTTCTAGAAATTCATTTATGCATTTTATTTTTTTTGGTATATGAGAGTTAAACTTTTGAAAATCATTTAACCTTGCCTTCCATGCTCTCCACTTGTTTGGGTTTTTTGGTTTCACATTGGTTCTTTGACAGATTTATACAGAATCAAGGCCACCATTCTCTTTTTCATATTCCACTGAGATTAGTGCTTTGAGACCACATTCATCATACTTTCTCTTCTGTCATACCAGTTGTCTTTTCCGAGGTGAGTTTTTATGCCAAAAGAGAAACTAGTAATTGTATCATGTAGAACCATTTTTTCTTCCACTAGAAACATATTCAATGACGTTACATAATAACTGTTTTTATTTCTTCATTCATCCTTATTTTTTGAAAACATTATTAGTGTAGCTATGTCCTTGGGTATTTTGTATTTGCATTTATTTTTGTAATAGACTCTAATGCAGCTAATAATATTGTAAAAACAAAAAAAAATTTTAAAGGCAGGTATGTGTTTAACTGGGTTTCTTGGTTTTAATGATGCATAGCTGTGAAGAGATATTTTAATGCTGTTCTAAAACATTCAATCCCCTATCCCCTGAGTTAGAATTTTTTCCCAAGGATAGGATATATATATTTCCCTTTAAGAATACTAGATAACATTTTCAAGACATGTTCTAAGTTCTACATAGCAAGAACATCAAAACATTAGTTTGTTATATTTTTAAAACATGTTTTTATTTATGTTATAAACAAATAGAGCAGGTAATTATATACATTACTCCTTTCAATTTCAGAGTACTAGGGTGCTATGCAAAAAAAATACTAGAAGAAGTAAAATTTGACATGGGAAATGTTTTTTGCAAAGCAGACTTAAGGACTACATTTAGAAATTGTCTTCCCACATAGAATTTGAGTTTGAAAATGGCACGAGGTTATCACTTTACTTACTCAGCCATAGTGACATATCCCATTACTTGCTGAATGGGCTAGTCATAAGTATAAGCCATAATTGTGCCTGAAAATCTTATTCAGTGATCAAAGCAAATATTATATTTGATATAACAGATGTCACCTTCACAGTGATATCCATCCAATGCTAGTCACTTATTTGTGCAATTATTACTATTAGCATTATATTGAGTGTCAGCAATGTTCAGTTTCTGCCCAGTGCACTTGTAATTTGGACAATAGGCTCAAAACAAAGAATGAAACACCATGAGGAATGAACCAGTTCTCTCTCTGCTGATATCTGGTATCTAGTTTATTATTTCTTTTTTTCTCTGCAAATTTCTACTTTCACCTCCCTAGTCTTATCCTTATCACCCTACTCTACACATAATTTATGACTTTTCAGGGGGGAAAGGAAGAAATATGCTTTAAGGTAGCCTTTTGTAAAGGAAAAACAATGAACTTGGA